>NC_086369.1:7949113-8254940 GCF_036324505.1 Eleginops maclovinus | reverse complement strand
TTAGTTTTGGCAGTTGGAAACGGCATACACCATTGGGATCTGTTTATCTGAATCTGTTTCCACGGGCCTCTTAGTTTGGGAGTTGATCGATTTGTGAATAAAGACCAGATGTTATTGATCATTCTCCCCGTCGGGGAATCGAACCCCGGTCTTCTGCGTGACAAGCAGAGATACTGTCCACTATACTAACGAGGAGTACTCTGGCGTGAACTCTGGCACGTGGACAGTAGGTGGCGCTCTTCGAGACGTCAATGGTCATATAGGGGATAGCATCTGGGTTCAGTATACCAAATGCTATCCTGCTGTCATGATAGTCCATGACACTGCAGTTGGGACTGAATCCAGTTTAAAACCTCTCTGTGTCTCAGAAATGAACATGTGGTCCATAGTGTGCATAATTGAAAAATGAATATGAATGTTTCATCTACGCTGCACCATGCATTTAATCTTTTTCAGCAGTTTCCGTAGTGTAGTGGTCATCACGTTCGCCTAACACGCGAAAGGTCCCCGGCTCAAAACCGGGCGGAAACACTGTTCTTTGATTCCGAAGAACTTCAAAGACTCAAACTCCACCAAGAAAAGTTGCCGTGGTCATCGATTGTACTTTTCCTTCGATGATTTCAAGCATGCACGTAGTACCTTTGTCACCAATGTTATAATGAGGACTCTTTGCAAAACAACCTTTGTCAAATCGTCTGCATACATGCATATAAATGACCGTTGGAAACAGCATACACCGTTGGAAAGTTCAGGGACGTGCTTATCCGAATGTGTTTCCACCTGCCTCTTAGTTTTTGAGTTCATCGAATTGTCAAAAAAGATCAACTGTTATTTATCAACCCCGGTCTTCTGCGTGACAAGCAGAGATACAATCCACTATACTAACGAGGAGTACTCTGGCGTGAACTCTGGCACGTGGGCAGAAGGTGGCGCTCTTCGAGAGGTCAATGGTCTAATAGGGGATAGCATCTGGGTTCAGTATACCAAATGCTATCCTGCTGTCATAATAGTCCATGACAATGCAGCTTAGACTGAATCCAGTTTAAAATCTCTCTGAGTCTCAGTATCACCATGTGGTCTGTCGTTTGGAACGTTTACAATTAAATACAAATGTTAGAAGTACGCACAAACGCGCATTTACCTCTTTTCAGCAGTTTCCGTAGTGTAGTGGTCATCACGGTCGCCTCACACGCGATAGGTCCCCGGCTCGAAACCGGGCGGAAACAATCTTCTTTGATCCTGATTAACTTCAAATAACTCCACCAAGAAAAGTTCTCAGAAAAGCAGATAGTGTAACAAAATCTTTCAGGAATATGCTGTAGTTATAGGGGCTCGAAGGACTCAAGAATTCTTCAAAAGGCTCTTTCCAATTCCAAAGAATATCCCCAGTAATGGTCAGCAGTTCAATGTTGAGTCTTTTCAAGACAATTGTTGGTTGACCGTAGGTGGCGCTCTTCGAGAATTTACAGGTCATACAAAGGATAGCATTCTGGATCAGCATACATTTGCTGTCACGAAAGTCCGTGACAATAAAGCTGTGTGACCTGTTACTCTATCTGGTTTGCTGAATCCAGTTTAAAATCTCTCTGAGTCTCAGAATCACCGTGTGGTCCGTAGTTTGGAAAGTTGACAATTGAATATGAATGTTTCATCTACGCTGGACCGTGCATTTAACCTTTTCAGCAGTTTCTGTAGTGTAGAGGTCAT
This sequence comes from Eleginops maclovinus, assembly GCF_036324505.1. Classification (NCBI taxonomy): domain Eukaryota; kingdom Metazoa; phylum Chordata; class Actinopteri; order Perciformes; family Eleginopidae; genus Eleginops; species Eleginops maclovinus. The sequence continues at coordinate 8,253,233 of NC_086369.1, read as the reverse complement.
CACGTTCGCATAACACGCGAAAGGTCCATGGCTCAAAACCGGGCAGATTCACACTTCTTTGATCCCGAGGAACTTCAAAGGCTCAAAATCCACCAAGAAAAGATGTCGTGGTCATCAATTGTACTTGTCCTTCGATGATTTTAATCATGCACATAGAAGGTTTGTCATGAATGTTATAATGATGACTCTTTGCAAAACAACCTTTGTCAAACCGTCTATGTATGGCAGTTGGAAACGGCATAAACCATTGGGATCTGCTTATCTGAATCTGTTTCCACGGGCCTCTTAGTTTGCGAGTTGATCGATTTGTGAATAAAGACCAGATGTTATTGATCATTCTCCCCGTCGGGGAATCGAACCCCGGTCTTCTGCGTGACAAGCAGAGATACTGTCCACTATACTAACGAGGAGTACTCTGGCGTGAACTCTGGCACGTGGACAGTAGGTGGCGCTCTTCGAGACGTCAATGGTCATTTAGGGGATAGCATCTGGGTTCAGTATACCAAATGCTATCCTGCTGTCATGATAGTCCATGACACTGCAGTTGGGACTGAATCCAGTTTAAAACCTCTCTGTGTCTCAGAAATGAACATGTGGTCCATAGTGTGCATAATTGAAAAATGAATATGAATGTTTCATCTACGCTGCACCATGCATTTAATCTTTTTCAGCAGTTTCCGTAGTGTAGTGGTCATCACGTTCGCCTAACACGCGAAAGGTCCCCGGCTCAAAACCGGGCGGAAACACTGTTCTTTGATTCCGAAGAACTTCAAAGACTCAAACTCCACCAAGAAAAGTTGCCGTGGTCATCGATTGTACTTTTCCTTCGATGATTTCAAGCATGCACGTTGTCATGGCACACGTTTAAATATGGTTGTTTACTGCCACCCTTGTGGTTAATTTTGAGATAGGCAAGCACTAACAGGAAGTTAATGTGCATTCGCAATAGTTGTATCGTACTCTGTCTTACCGAGAAGTTGATGGTCACTTACTTAACACGTTCATGCTTGAGAAGGCTTTACTTGTAAGTACACAAATACTGTATGAGCCACTGTTTGTTTTGTAGTCTGTTTAATGTGATGGAAAACGTTTTTGGGAAACTAGCATCATTAGATTAGATATGAAACCCTGCCTTAATGTAGGTGTTTAGCATTATAGCTAACATTTGCCTGTTAGGCTATATGTACCTTTGTGCAACGTGAACCAATATATTCTTTAATTTGTACTATTTGTTTACTTGCGTTTTACAAATATCTAGATGGAAAAACACTTCAATAGAAGAAAAGAAAGAAGAAACAACAAAGGAAATACACTTCTGCTTCCAAGTCTTTTATTGCTAGTTTAGCCCTCAGAGTGTTAGCTGTCTGTCAAGTTGGGCAAAGGAGCGCGCAGCTAGGACAGAACAGTAAAAAAGTAACCTGCACGGCTAGCAGAACTACACAGAGAGTGATCTTCAGTCTCGGCTCTTCTTCATCGTCTTCACCACTGCTAACGCTCGACAAACAGCAGTTCAGAACGATGGAGAACAAGCAAATCAGAGATGAAATAGCAAAGTCAGTTGTCTCCTCATCCAGCAGTAGTTCAATCGGCAGAGTAGCTGAAGCCAGGGCTAAATGGAGGCAGCCCGTGCACGAGCTCAATATGCTAAAATGGAGTCAGACCTTTTGATAGAGAAAGCACCAACTGGACGCTAAATTGAATAACTTGAGACATGATAAGGAGCTGGTAGCAGCCATGGCGGAAGTCACTGCGCTCGAAGCAGCATCCGTAGACGGCGACCGCAATTCAGTCATTCGAGAAGTTGAGAAAAGAACACAGCAGTATGTCTCGCAGCAACAGCAATGGCAACCAACTGAACGCCCTAAGCCAGACACGCCAGAACGCCTTTTCCAACTGTTCATTTACTGACACCAGGGTCACCCACCAGACAGCGCCTTAGTGCACCCATGGCCCGTTTCGCTGACACGGATTTGAGAGCAGTATGAGGCCAACACCACCCAGGCACACTGATACTACTACACCTGATCACATTCCTCCAGTGCAATCTCCAACAGGCCCAGTGAGGACCCTCGCCCAACAGAGACTTCCTACAGCGACCACAAGATGGCGTTTTCAGGGGTGAGTGATGTAGCAAGATACTTGGCACGCAGAGATCTTATCACCTCAAGCCTCTCAAAGTTTGATGACTGCCCCGAGAATTATTGGGCGTGGAAATCTTCATTCACTAACGCTACAGATGGACTAAATCTCAGCTCAAGTGAAGAGCTTGACTTGCTCTTGAAGTGGTTAGGGCCAGAGTCTGCAAAGCATGTCAAAAGAATAAGAGCTGTGCATGTTACTTACCTTCCCCATGGATTGACAAAGGCTTGGGAGCGTTTTAGAAGAATGCTATGGGTCCCAGAGATAATAGAGAAGTCACTCTTTGACAGACTCACATTTCCCAAAAGTCAGTAACAAGGACCCAGTGAAGCTGAGAGAGCTCAGCGACCTCGTTAGTGAGATTGATGCAGCTAAAGATGAAGGCTACCTCCCTGGTCTGTGCTATTTAGACACTGCAAGGGGAATTTCCCGATAATAGACAAACTGCCACACAACCTTCAAGAAAGGTGGCTCTCACAGGGCTTCAAGTACAAATCCACACATAGCGTACCTTTTCCACCGTTTTCATTCTTTTGTGATTTTCTCTCCAAAGAGGCCCGAGCACGCAACGACCCAGGTTTCAGACTCCAAGTGGCGGCCCAGAATATCCAAAGCCAGACAGCGTTGTTAAGAAGCCGTACAGGAGTTTTGTGTCAGCCCACAGACGGATTTAACACAAGAGAATGACAAACAGGAAGCTTCAGGTCCCCATGCAGGTGATGTGGAGAGGCAGTGCCCCCTTTCACAAGAAGCCGCACCCCCTCAAGCGCTGCAGGGGGTTCCGCAGCAAACCCATTGATGAGCGTAAGGCTTTTCTTAAGGACAATGGTGTGTGTTTCAGGTGCTGTGCCTCGACAAACCACATGGCCAAAGACTGTAAGGCCATCGTCAAGTGCAGAGAGTGTGAAAGTGAGCGTCACATCTCTGCTCTTCATCCAGGGCCGCCGCCACCACTTTCTGGCTACGGCGGGGAAGAGGCAGAAGAAACGCCCCAGCCTGCTGTCACTTCCCAGTGCACCGAAGTCTGTGGAGAGGGTCAAAGTTCAAGGTCCTGCCCCAAGATCTGCTTAGTAAGCTCTACCCCAAAGCAAACCCAGAACAGGTGACAAAAGCATATGCTGTGTTAGATGATCAAAGTACAGGTCCCTCGCCAGGTCTACCTCTTTGACATGTTACAACGTCCATGGGTCAGACTCACCTTTCACACTCCGCACATGTGCCGGAACAAGAGAGATGACAGGGAGAAGAGCCACAGGGTTTATCGTGCAGTCACTGGATGGAGCTACAACACTCACACTGCCCACACTAATCGAGTTGCAACAACATCCGAGCGACCGAGCTGAAATACCAACCCGGAGGCAGCAGCACATCACCCACATCTCAAGTCGATAGCCCACTTCATCCCACCACTGGACCCTGATGCCAAGATCCTCCTCCTGCTGGGTCGTGACCTACTCAGAGTCCACAAGGTGAGAGAACAGCGGAACGGCCCACACGATGCCCCTTATGCGCAGAGAGTAGACCTAGGGTGGGTCATCATCGGAGACGTCTGCTTAGGGAACACTCACAAGCCTGCAGCTATAAAACCTACCGCACTAACGTCCTCGAGAATGAACGTCCCTCCTTCTTCAGCCCATGTCCGAACAGGCTCCACATCAAAGAGAGGTATGGCTTTCAGTCTGAAAACAGACTCCTCCCAGACACACTTACACCACATGAATGTAATCAGGGAAGCACAATCTTTAATACAACCAAAGATGACAACAAAATAGGGCTCTCTGTCGAAGACAGACTCTTCTTGAAGTCATGGACAGAGAGATGCATATGGACAGTGCCAACAGTGGGTGGAACCACTTCCATTCAGAACACCCCGCACACACTTACTCGCAACCGAGACCAGGCTCTCACACGGCTGGCTTCTCTTCAGCGCACTCTGGAGAGAAGGCCTGAAATGAAAAATCACTTTGTTACTTTCATGCAAAACATCTTTGATCGTGATCATGCTGAGTTAGCCCCTCAACTCCAAGATGGAAAAGAGTGTTGGTATTTACCCATCTTCGGGGTTTACCATCCACAGAAGCCAGGCCAAATCAGAGTGGTCTTTGACTCAAGTGCAAAGTGTCAGGGTGTGTCACTCAACGACGTCCTCCTTTCTGGACCTGACCTTAATAACAGCTTATTAGGAGTTTTGCTGCGCTTCAGGCATGAGGCCGTAGCAGTCACCGTGGATGTTGAACAGATGTTTCACAGTTTCGTTGTACAAGAAGACCATCGAGACTTCCTCCGCTTCTTCTGGCACAAACACAACGACCTGGCTAAAGACATCTGTGAGTACCGCATGAAGGTTCATGTGTTTGGCAACAGCCCATCCCCTTCAGTTGCTATATATGGCCTTCGACGTGCTGCAGCTCACGGCGGGGAGGAGATCGGGTCGGATGCACAACACTTCGTTGAGAGGGAGTTTTATGTGGATGATGGGCTTTTGTCAAGAGCCACAGTCAGCGAAGCCGTCAATCCGCTAAAGCGCACTCAAGAAATGCTCGCCACATCCAACATTCGACTTCACAAAGTCGCATCTAACAGTAGGGAAGTTATGGAAGCTTTCCTGCTGAAGACCGCGCCAAAGGGCTCAAGGACCTCAGCTTAGACGCTGTCGCTGATGCAACACCAATTCAGCGAAGCCTCGGCCTGAGGTGGGACATAGTGGAAGACACTTTCACCTTTCAAGTCACTGACACAGTGAAACCCTACACTCGGAGAGGTGTCCTAGCCACCATCAATGCCAGACCACTGTCCCCCATCACGACTGACCCAGACTCTCCTTTACTCCTCACCCCGGCTATGCTCCTCACTCAGAAGGTGTGCACTCCTCTTCCTCCCCCCGGAGGTTTCAATGGAAAAGATCTCCATAAACAACAGTGGAGACAAGTGCAGCGCCTCGCAGACATGTTTTGGAGCAAATGGAGGCGGGAATATATTGGAACACTTCAAAGCCGGAGCAAGTGGCAGACTGATCAACCAAACCTCAAGGTGGGAGATGTGGTGCTGATGAAAGACGGACAAGTCAATCGCAATGAGTGGCCTATGGGCCTGATCAACAAGACCTTCCCTGACAAGGACAGTAAGGTCAGAAAAGTCGAAATAAAGATCATCAAGAACGGAACAGCCAAGACCTATGAGAGGCCTGTGTCTGAAACAGTGCTTCTTATGTCTTCTGAAGATTGAGCAACACTTCATTGTTTAGAGACTGTAAATTGTGTGCTTCTGTTTTACATGCCATTAGTTTTAGTTGTAGTGGTATTTTCTCAAATCCCAGACGGGGAGTGTCATGCACACGTTTAAATATGGTGTTTTACTGCCACCTTGTGGTTAATTTTGAGATAGGCAAGCACTAACAGGAAGTAACGTGCATTCGCAATAGTTGTACTCGTACTCTGTCTTACCGAGAAGTTGATGGTCACTAACTTAACACGTTCATGCTTGAGAAGGCTTTACTTGTAAGTACACAAAATACTGTATGAGCCACTGTTTGTTTTGTAGTCTGTTTAATGTGATGGAAAACGTTTTTGGGAAACTAGCATCATTAGATTAGATATGAAACCCTGCCTTAATGTAGCGTGTTTAGCATTATAGCTAACATTTGCCTGTTAGGCTATATGTACCTTTGTGCAACGTGAACCAATATATTCTTTAATTTGTACTATTTGTTTACTTGCAGTTTTACAAATATCTAGAGGGAAAAACACTTCAATAGAAGAAAAGAAAGAAGTAAACAACAAAGGAAATACACTTCTGCTTCCAAGTCTTTTATTTGCTAGTTTAGCCCTCAGAGTGTTAGCTGTCTGTCAAGTTGGGCAAAGGAGCGCGCAGCTAGGACAGAACACACGTAGTACCTTTGTCACGAATGTTATAATGAGGACTCTTTGCAAAACAACCTTTGTCAAATCGTCTGCATACATGCATATAAATGACCGTTGGAAACAGCATACACCGTTGGAAAGTTCAGGGACGTGCTTATCCGAATGTGTTTCCACCTGCCTCTTAGTTTTTGAGTTCATCGAATTGTCAAAAAAGATCAACTGTTATTTATCAACCCCGGTCTTCTGCGTGACAAGCAGAGATACAATCCACTATACTAACGAGGAATACTTTGACGTGAACTCTGGCACGTGGGCAGAAGGTGGCGCTCTTCGAGAGGTCAATGGTCTAATAGGGGATAGCATCTGGGTTCAGTATACCAAATGCTATCCTGCTGTCATAATAGTCCATGACAATGCAGCTTAGACTGAATCCAGTTTAAAATCTCTCTGAGTCTCAGTATCACCATGTGGTCTATCGCTTTGGAACGTTTACAATTAAATACAAATGTTAGAAGTACGCACAAACGCGCATTTACATCTTTTCAGCAGTTTCCGTAGTGTAGTGGTCATCACGGTCGCCTCACACGCGATAGGTCCCCGGCTTGAAACCGGGCGGAAACAATCTCTTTGATCCTGATTAACTTCAAATAACTCCACCAAGAAAAGTTCTCAGAAAAGCAGATAGTGTAACAAAATCTTTCAGGAATATGCTGTAGTTATAGGGGCTCGAAGGACTCAAGAATTCTTCAAAAGGCTCTTTCCAATTCCAAAGAATATCCCCAGTAATGGTCAGCAGTTCAATGTTGAGTCTTTTCAAGACAATTGTTGGTAGGTGGCGCTCTTCGAGAATTTACAGGTCATACAAAGGATAGCATTCTGGATCAGCATACATTTGCTGTCACGAAAGTCCGTGACAATAAAGCTGTGTGACCTGTTACTCTATCTGGTTTGCTGAATCCAGTTTAAAATCTCTCTGAGTCTCAGAATCACCGTGTGGTCCGTAGTTTGGAAAGTTGACAATTGAATATGAATGTTTCATCTAGGCTGGACCGTGCATTTAACCTTTTCAGCAGTTTCTGTAGTGTAGAGGTCATCACGTTCGCATAACACGCGAAAAGGTCCATGGCTCAAAACGGGCAGATTCACACTTCTTTGATCCCGAGGAACTTCAAAGGCTCAAAATCCACCAAGAAAAGATGTCGTGGTCATCAATTGTACTTGTCCTTCGAGGATTTTAATCATGCACATAGAAGGTTTGTCATGAATGTTATAATGATGCCTCTTTGCAAAACAACCTTTGTCAAACCGTCTATGTATGGCAGTTGGAAACGGCATACACCATTGGGATCTGTTTATCTGAATCCTTTTCCATGGCCTCTTAGTTTGGGAGTTGATCGATTTGTGAATAAAGACCAGATGTTATTGATCATTCTCCCCGTCGTGGAATCGAACCCCGGTCTTCTGCGTGACAAGCAGAGATACTGTCCACTATACTAACGAGGAGTACTCTGGCGTGAACTCTGGCACGTGGACAGTAGGTGGCGCTCTTCGAGACGTCAATGGTCATATAGGGGATAGCATCTGGGTTCAGTATACCAAATGCTATCCTACTGTTATGATAGTCCATGACACTGCAGTTGGGACTGAATCCAGTTTAAAACCTCTCTGTGTCTCAGAAATGAACATGTGGTACATAGTGTGCATAATTGAAAAATGAAAATGAAATGTTCATCTACGCTCCACCATGCATTTAATTTTTTTTCAGCAGTTTCCGTAGTGTAGTGGTCATCAGGGCGCCAACACGCAAAAGGGGTCCCGGCTTAAAACCGGGCGGAAACAATTTCTTTGTTTCCGAAAACTTAAAAATAACTCCACCAAGAGTTCCAGAAAGGATGTGTAAAACCCGAATTGGTATTTTCCCCTTTCGATTTTCAAGGCCTCCAAAAGTATCCCCCTTGGTCACGAATGTTTTGGGGTTCTTTTCCCAAACAATTTGTCCCAAATTTTCGTCTCAAGTGCATTTTAAATACGTTGGAAACCGCATAAACGTTGATGAAAGTTCAGGGAACGTTTAAATTCCTGAAGCTGTTTCCCCCTGCTCTTAGTTTTGAAGTTTGACAATTGTAAAGAATGTCAACTTGTGTGCATTTTTAACTCCATTTCGGTTGTCATGGTGACCAAGTCCCAACGGGGGAGAACATCTTCTTATCCTGATTCTTATACTCCACCAGAGGAGTTCTCTGGCATAGTGAAACTCTGGAAAGCGTAGTTAAGGGCCGAAGGTTGTTCTCGCTCTTCTTCGATGAATGGTCAGAGTGGTCTTAAACTGGTTGACTAGTGCCATCTTGAGAAGTTTACAGTATACAAAATATGCATTCTGTGTCAGTAATTTGCTGTCCGATGACAATAAAGCTTTGACTGTTAATCTAGATCTAATCCAGTTTAAAATCTCTCTGAGTCTCAGTATCACACATGTGGTTCGTAGTTTGGAAAGTTGACAATTAATAATGTTAATTAGGCTCACACGGCATTTACCTTTTCGCAGTTTCGTATAGTGTAGGGGTCATCACGTTCGCATAACACGCGAAAGTCCAGGCTCAAAAACCGGCAAACACATCTTCTTTGATCCTGATGAACTTCAAAGCTCAATCACCAAGAAAAGTTCTGTCATGCAATTGAGGATTCGAGATTGTAACATCACATAGTCTTGTCATGAATATGTTTAATGATGGCTCTTTGCAAACAACCTTTGTCAAAAGTCTCTGTATGCAGTTGGAAACGCATACCCATTGGGTCTGCTTATCGAATTTTTCCACTGCTCTAGTTTGTTGATTCGTTTGTAATAAAGACAATGTTATTTGATCACCCCGTGTGGCGCTCTTCTGCGTGACAAGCAAGATTACAGTCAACTAACGAGGATACATTCTGGTGAACTCTGGCAGTGGACAGTTGTGCGCTCTTCGAGAGTCATGGTCAATAGGGGATAGCATTGGGTTCAGTATCCAAATGTATCACGTATATAGTCCTGGAATGCTGTTGGGACTGAATCCAGTTTAAAACCTCTCTGTGTCTCAGAAATGAACATGTGGTCCATAGTGTGCATAATTGAAAAATGAATATGAATGTTTCATCTACGCTGGCACCGTGCATTTAACCTTTTCAGCAGTTTCTGTAGTGTAGAGGTCATCACGTTCGCCTAACACGCGAAAGGTCCATGGCTCAAAACCGGGCAGATTCACACTTGTTTGATCCCGAGGAACTTCAAAGGCTCAAAATCCACCAAGAAAAGATGTCGTGGTCATCAATTGTACTTGTCCTTCGATGATTTTAATCATGCACATAGAAGCTTTGTCACGAATGTTATAATAAGGACTCTTTGCAAAACAACCTTTGTCAAATCGTCTGCATACATGCATATAAATGACCATTGGAAACAGCATACACCGTTGGAAAGTTCAGGGACGTGCTTATCCGATGTGTTTCCACCTGCCTCTTAGTTTTTGAGTTCATCGAATTGTCAAAAAAGATCAACTGTTATTTATCAACCCCGGTCTTCTGCGTGACAAGCAGAGATACAATCCACTATACTAACGAGGAGTACTCTGGCGTGAACTCTGCACGTGGGCAGAAGGTGGCGCTCTTCGAGAGGTCAATGGTCTAATAGGGGATAGCATCTGGGTTCAGTATACCAAATGCTATCCTGCTGTCATAATAGTCCATGACAATGCAGCTTAGACTGAATCCAGTTTAAAATCTCTCTGAGTCTCAGTATCACCATGTGGTCTGTCGTTTGGAACGTTTACAATTAAATACAAATGTTAGAAGTACGCACAAACGCGCATTTACCTCTTTTCAGCAGTTTCCGTAGTGTAGTGGTCATCACGGTCGCCTCACACGCGATAGGTCCCCGGCTCGAAACCGGGCGGAAACAATCTTCTTTGATCCTGATTAACTTCAAATAACTCCACCAAGAAAAGTTCTCAGAAAAGCAGATAGTGTAACAAAATCTTTCAGGAATATGCTGTAGTTATAGGGGCTCGAAGGACTCAAGAATTCTTCAAAAGGCTCTTTCCAATTCCAAAGAATATCCCCAGTAATGGTCAGCAGTTCAATGTTGAGTCTTTTCAAGACAATTGTTGGTTGACCGTAGGTGGCGCTCTTCGAGAGTTTACAGGTCATACAAAGGATAGCATTCTGGATCAGCATACATTTGCTGTCACGAAAGTCCGTGACAATAAAGCTGTGTGACCTGTTACTCTATCTGGTTTGCTGAATCCAGTTTAAAATCTCTCTGAGTCTCAGAATCACCGTGTGGTCCGTAGTTTGGAAAGTTGACAATTGAATATGAATGTTTCATCTACGCTGGACCGTGCATTTAACCTTTTCAGCAGTTTCTGTAGTGTAGAGGTCATCACGTTCGCATAACACGCGAAAGGTCCATGGCTCAAAACCGGGCAGATTCACACTTCTTTGATCCCGAGGAACTTCAAAGGCTCAAAATCCACCAAGAAAAGATGTCGTGGTCATCAATTGTACTTGTCCTTCGATGATTTTAATCATGCACATAGAAGGTTTGTCATGAATGTTATAATGATGACTCTTTGCAAAACAACCTTTGTCAAACCGTCTATGTATGGCAGTTGGAAACGGCATACACCATTGGGATCTGCTTATCTGAATCTGTTTCCACGGGCCTCTTAGTTTGCGAGTTGATCGATTTGTGAATAAAGACCAGACCCTCTTAGTTTGGGAATTGATCGATTTGTGAATAAAGACCAGATGTTATTGATCATTCTCCCCGTCGGGGAATCGAACCCCGGTCTTCTGCGTGACAAGCAGAGATACTGTCCACTATACTAACGAGGAGTACTCTGGCGTGAACTCTGGCACGTGGACAGTAGATGGCGCTCTTCGAGACGTCAATGGTCATATAGGGGATAGCATCTGAGTTCAGTATACCAAATGCTATCCTACTGTCATGATAGTCCATGACACTGCAGTTGGGACTGAATCCAGTTTAAAACCTCTCTGTGTCTCAGAAATGAACATGTGGTCCTTAGTGTGCATAATTGAAAAATGAATATGAATGTTTCATCTACGCTCCACCATGCATTTAATCTTGTTCAGCAGTTTCCGTAGTGTAGTGGTCATCACGTTCGCCTAACACGCGAAAGGTCCCCGGCTCAAAACCGGGCGGAAACACTGTTCTTTGATTCCGAAGACCTTCAAAGACTCAAACTCCACCAAGAAAAGTTGCCGTGGTCATCGATTGTACTTTTCCTTCGATGATTTCAAGCATGCACGTAGTACCTTTGTCACGAATGTTATAATGAGGACTCTTTGCAAAACAACCTTTGTCAAATCGTCTGCATACATGCATATAAATGACCGTTGGAAACAGCATACACCGTTGGAAAGTTCAGGGACGTGCTTATCCGAATGTGTTTCCACCTGCCTCTTAGTTTTTGAGTTCATCGAATTGTCAAAAAAGATCAACTGTTATTTATCAACCCCGGTCTTCTGCGTGACAAGCAGAGATACAATCCACTATACTAACGAGGAGTACTCTGGCGTGAACTCTGGCACGTGGGCAGAAGGTGGCGCTCTTCGAGAGGTCAATGGTCTAATAGGGGATAGCATCTGGGTTCAGTATACCAAATGCTATCCTGCTGTCATAATAGCCCATGACAATGCAGCTTAGACTGAATCCAGTTTAAAATCTCTCTGAGTCTCAGTATCACCATGTGGTCTGTCGTTTGGAACGTTTACAATTAAATACAAATGTTAGAAGTACGCACAAACGCGCATTTACCTCTTTTCAGCAGTTTCCGTAGTGTAGTGGTCATCACGGTCGCCTCACACGCGATAGGTCCCCGGCTCGAAACCGGGCGGAAACAATCTTCTTTGATCCTGATTAACTTCAAATAACTCCACCAAGAAAAGTTCTCAGAAAAGCAGATAGTGTAACAAAATCTTTCAGGAATATGCTGTAGTTATAGGGGCTCGAAGGACTCAAGAATTCTTCAAAAGGCTCTTTCCAATTCCAAAGAATATCCCCAGTAATGGTCAGCAGTTCAATGTTGAGTCTTTTCAAGACAATTGTTGGTTGACCGTAGGTGGCGCTCTTCGAGAGTTTACAGGTCATACAAAGGATAGCATTCTGGATCAGCATACATTTGCTGTCACGAAAGTCCGTGACAATAAAGCTGTGTGACCTGTTACTCTATCTGGTTTGCTGAATCCAGTTTAAAATCTCTCTGAGTCTCAGAATCACCGTGTGGTCCGTAGTTTGGAAAGTTGACAATTGAATATGAATGTTTCATCTACGCTGGACCGTGCATTTAACCTTTTCAGCAGTTTCTGTAGTGTAGAGGTCATCACGTTCGCCTAACACGCGAAAGGTCCATGGCTCAAAACCGGGCAGATTCACACTTCTTTGATCCCGAGGAACTTCAAAGGCTCAAAATCCACCAAGAAAAGATGTCGTGGTCATCAATTGTACTTGTCCTTCGATGATTTTAATCATGCACATAGAAGGTTTGTTATGAATGTTATAATGATGACTCTTTGCAAAATAACCTTTGTCAAACCGTCTATGTATGGCAGTTGGAAACGGCATACACCATTGGGATCTGCTTATCTGAATCTGTTTCCACGGGCCTCTTAGTTTGCGAGTTGATCGATTTGTGAATAAAGACCAGATGTTATTGATCATTCTCCCCGTCGGGGAATCGAACCCCGGTCTTCTGCGTGACAAGCAGAGATACTGTCCACTATACTAACGAGGAGTACTCTGGCGTGAACTCTGGCACGTGGACAGTAGGTGGCGCTCTTCGAGACGTCAATGGTCATATAGGGGATAGCATCTGGGTTCAGTATACCAAATGCTATCCTGCTGTCATGATAGTACATGACACTGCAGTTGGGACTGAATCCAGTTTAAAACCTCTCTGTGTCTCAGAAATGAACATGTGGTCCATAGTGTGCATAATTGAAAAATGAATATGAATGTTTCAACTACGCTGCACCATGCATTAATCTTTTTCAGCACTTTCCGTAGTGTAGTGGTCATCACGTTCGCCTAACACGCGAAAGGTCCCCGGCTCATAACCGGGCGGAAACACTGTTCTTTGATTTCGAAGAACTTCAAAGACTCAAACTCCACCAAGAAAAGTTGCCGTGGTCATCGATTGTACTTTTCCTTCGATGATTTCAAGCATGCACGTAGTACCTTTGTCACCAATGTTATAATGAGGACTCTTTGCAAAACACCTTTGTCAAATCGTCTGCATACATGCATATAAATGACCGTTGGAAACAGCATACACCGTTGGAAAGTTCAGGGACGTGCTTATCCGAATGTGTTTCCACCTGCCTCTTAGTTTTTGAGTTCATCGAATTGTCAAAAAAGATCAACTGTTATTTATCAACCCCGGTCTTCTGCGTGACAAGCAGAGATACAATCCACTCTAGTAACGACGAGTACCTCTGGCGTGAACTCTGGCACGTGGGCAGAAGGTGGCGCTCTTCGAGAGGTCAATGGTCTAATAGGGGATAGCATCTGGGTTTCAGTATACCAAATGCTATCCTGCTGTCATAATAGTCCATGACAATGCAGCTTAGACTGAATCCAGTTTAAATCTCTCTGAGTCTCAGTATCACCATGTGGTCTGTCGTTTGGAACGTTTTACAATTAAATACAAATGTTAGAAGTACGCCACAAACGCGCATTTACCTCTTTTCAGCAGTTTCCGTAGTGTAGTGGTCATCACGGTCGCCTCACACGCGATAGGTCCCCGGCTCGAAAGCGGGCGGAAACAATCTTCTTTGATCCTGATTAACTTCAAATAACTCCACCAAGAAAAGTTCTCAGAAAAGCAGATAGTGTAACAAATCTTTCAGGAATATGCTGTAGTTATAGGGGCTCGAAGGACTCAAGAATTCTTCAAAAGCTCTTTCCAATTCCAAAGAATATCCCCAGTAATGGTCAGCAGTTCAATGTTGAGTCTTTTCAAGACAATTGTTGGTTGACCGTAGGTGGCGCTCTTTGAGAGTTTACAGGTCATACAAAGGATAGCAATCTGGATCAGCATACATTTGCTGTCACGAAAGTCCGTGACAATAAAGCTGTGTGACCTGTTACTCTATCTGGTTTGCTGAATCCAGTTTGAAATCTCTCTGAGTCTCAGAATCACCGTGTGGTCGTAGTTTGGAAAGTTAACAATGAATATGAATGTTTCATCTACGCTGGACCGTGCATTTAACCTTTTCAGCAGTTTCTGTAGTGTAGAGGTCATCACGTTTGCCTAACACGCGAAAGGTCCATGGCTCAAAACCGGGCAGTTTCACACTTCTTTGATCCGAGGAACTTCAAAGGCTCAAAATCCACCAAGAAAAGATGTCGTGGTCATCAATTGTACTTGTCCTTCGATGATTTTAATCATGCACATAGAAGGTTTGTCATGAATGTTATAATGATGACTCTTTGCAAAACAACCTTTGTCAAACCGTCTATGTATGGCAGTTGGAAACGGCATACACCATTGGGATCTGTTTATCTGAATCTGTTTCCACGGGCCTCTTAGTTTGGGAGTTGATCGATTTGTGAATAAAGACCCAGATGTTATTGATCATTCTCCCCGTCGGGGAATCGAACCCCGGTCTTCTGCGTGACAAGCAGAGATACTGTCCACTATACTAACGAGGAGTACTCTGGCGTGAACTCTGGCACGTGGACAGTAGGTGGCGCTCTTCGAGACGTCAATGGTCATATAGGGGATAGCATCTGGGTTCAATATACCAAATGCTATCCTGCTGTCATGATAGTCCATGACACTGCAGTTGGGACTGAATCCAGTTTAAAACCTCTCTGTGTCTCAGAAATGAACATGTGGTCCATAGTGTGCATAATTGAAAAATGAATATGAATGTTTCATCTACGCTGCACCTTGCATTTAATCTTTTTCAGCAGTTTCCGTAGTGTAGTGGTCATCACGTTCGCCTAACACGCGAAAGGTCCCCGGCTCAAAACCGGGCGGAAACACTGTTCTTTGATTCCGAAGAACTTCAAAGACTCAAACTCCACCAAGAAAAGTTGCCGTGGTCATCGATTGTACTTTTCCTTCGATGATTTCAAGCATGCACGTAGTACCTTTGTCACCAATGTTATAATGAGGACTCTTTGCAAACAACCTTTGTCAAATCGTCTGCATACATGCATATAAATGACCGTTGGAAACAGCATACACCGTTGGAAAGTTCAGGGACGTGCTTATCCGAATGTGTTTCCACCTGCCTCTTAGTTTTTGAGTTCATCGAATTGTCAAAAAAGATCAACTGTTATTTATCAACCCCGGTCTTCTGCGTGACAAGCAGAGATACAATCCACTCTAGTAACGACGAGTACTCTGGCGTGAACTCTGGCACGTGGCAGAAGGTGGCGCTCTTCGAGAGGTCAATGGTCTAATAGGGGATAGCATCTGGGTTCAGTATACCAAATGCTATCCTGCTGTCATAATAGTCCATGACAATGCAGCTTAGACTGAATCCAGTTTAAAATCTCTCTGAGTCTCAGTATCACCATGTGGTCTGTCGTTTGGAACGTTTACAATTAAATACAAATGTTAGAAGTACGCACAAACGCGCATTTACCTCTTTTCAGCAGTTTCCGTAGTGTAGTGGTCATCACGGTCGCCTCACACGCGATAGGTCCCCGGCTCGAAAGCGGGCGGAAACAATCTTCTTTGATCCTGATTAACTTCAAATAACTCCACCAAGAAAAGTTCTCAGAAAAGCAGATAGTGTAACAAAATCTTTCAGGAATATGCTGTAGTTATAGGGGCTCGAAGGACTCAAGAATTCTTCAAAAGGCTCTTTCCAATTCCAAAGAATATCCCCAGTAATGGTCAGCAGTTCAATGTTGAGTCTTTTCAAGACAATTGTTGGTTGACCGTAGGTGGCGCTCTTCGAGAGTTTACAGGTCATACAAAGGATAGCATTCTGGATCAGCATACATTTGCTGTCACGAAAGTCCGTGACAATAAAGCTGTGTGACCTGTTACTCTATCTGGTTTGCTGAATCCAGTTTGAAATCTCTCTGAGTCTCAGAATCACCGTGTGGTCCGTAATTTGGAAAGTTAACAATTGAATATGAATGTTTCATCTACGCTGGACCGTGCATTTAACCTTTTCAGCAGTTTCTGTAGTGTAGAGGTCATCACGTTCGCCTAACACGCGAAAGGTCCATGGCTCTAAACCGGGCAGATTCACACTTCTTTGATCCCGAGGAAACTTCAAAGGCTCAACATCCACCAAGAAAAGATGTCGTGGTCATCAATTGTACTTGTCCTTCGATGATTTTAATCATGCACATAGAAGGTTTGTCATGAATGTTATAATGATGACTCTTTACAAAACAACCTTTGTCAAACCGTCTATGTATGGCAGTTGGAAACGGCATACACCATTGGGATCTGCTTATCTGAATCTGTTTCCACGGGTCTCTTAGTTTGCGAGTTGATCGATTTGTGAATAAAGACCAGATGTTATTGATCATTCTCCCCGTCGGGGAATCGAACCCCGGTCTTCTGCGTGACAAGCAGAGATACTGTCCACTATACCAACGAGGAGTACTCTGGCGTGAACTCTGGCACTTCGACAGTAGGTGGCGCTCTTCGAGACGTCAATGGTCATATAGGGGATAGCATCTGGGTTCAGTATACCAAATGCTATCCTGCTGTCACAGGGCTGGACTGGCATCTGAAAAGGGCCCGGGCACTTTTGATCACCCAAGGGCCAAGCGCCATTTTGTATATATATATATATATATATATCTAGCAATAATTGACACCAAAGCTAAGGCACCACACACAATACTGTATGTTTTAAGTCTTACTGAATAAAATTAAACCTGTAGTAATAATTTCCTTGGTTAAATGTTTTTATACTTTCAGCTTAAAATTGCTCCAATCTACATACTGTTAGTGAGCTTACTGAATGGAATGTTAACACACCCCCCCCCCCCCCCACAAAAACGTTTTTAGTTGTCTAGGCATAAACTGTAATGCAACTTGAGACAGATCAAAAGAGCGTAAGCTAGTCATTATGTCTAACAGTGTTTTTTTTCGGACACTCGTCATTTTTTTCACCACAGCAAAACCAAGTGACCGCTTCTTATTGCTTAGGCTTCCAACATAACTTGTTAAAGTTCCTTGTACAATACGCCTTGAAACATCCAACTGCGTTGTCTCAACCATGAAGAAATTGAAACATCCATTGCTTTAATGCTTTCCAGAACACAACGTGTTTGAATGGTAGGATAGCCTATCCATGACCACCACAGGAAAATGCAACTCATAAAGACACGATTAAAATATCAGATACACATTGCCAACAACAAAGCTAATATACCATGTTTTTACATGTCATGCAAATTGGAGTGAGCGCGTAGCTATCAGCTATCAGCTATCAGCTATTCCTAAACAGTAGCACGGCTAGTCAGCTTCTTACCTATCCATCTACCGTGCAAGATGGCGCCGAGGATGGCTGCCGTGTCTCGAGCTCCTCAACAACTCCACATCTTAGTGTTTTTATTGTTTTACTTTGTTGGTTGTTTTTAACTTTTTTTTGCAACATGCAAACCGCCCAAGCGAGCCCTATCATCCAATATGATAGAGAACAACTTTTACACATCAGGTCGCTGGTGGACAGCAATAATCCACGACGACCTGCAAACAATGGAGAGTCTCCGTGTTTACCTGCTGGAGCTCTACCTGTGGAGCGCAGGAGGAAGAGACCACGAGGTTCCCGGGCCGGGGTCCTGGTCAGGCTGAGGAAACGTGAAAACAGGCCTCCTCTACCGAGTTTACTTCTGGCAAATGTCCAATCCCTGGATAATAAACTGGACGAACTCCGTAGCAGGGTGGCATTTCAACGGGACATTAAGACCTGTAATGTTTTGGTTTTCACGGAGACTTGGCTCGACCCCACGATACCGGACGCCGCCATTGCTCCACACGGATTCTCCATTCATCGCCAGGACCGGACAATAAAACTCAGGGAAGAGCAAGGGAGGAGGTGTCTGCTTCATGATTAACAACAACTGGTGCTCAGATGTGGAGATCATTTCTTCGGACTGTTCTCCCAGCCTAGAGCACATCATGATCGGATGCCGGCCTTTTTATCTGCCGAGGGAGTTCACATCTGTTGTTGTAACAGCAGTGTATGTTCCGCCGCACGCTGACAACAACACAGCGCTGGAGGAGCTGTATGGGATTATCGACAGGAAAGAGACTTCTCGGCCAGAGGCCGCATTTATTGTGGCCGGGGATTTTAACAGAGCCAACATGAAGAAAGTCCTGCCGAAATACTATCAGCACGTCAGCTGCCCCACGCGCGGTGGAAATACACTGGACCATGTTTACACTCCTTTCCGGCATGGATATAAAGCCCTCCCCCGCCCCCCCTTCGGCAAGTCAGACCACATATCTGTTCTTCTGCTCCCCGTTTACCGGCAGAGACTGAAGAGGGACCGACCTGTGACAAGGACAGTGCAGCGTTGGTCCGAGCAGTCTGACTCTGCTCTCCGCCACTGCTTTGGCATCACGGAGTGGTGTGTGTTTGAGGAGGACGATATAAACGTTTACAATTAAATACAAATGTTAGAAGTACGCACAAACGCGCATTTACCTCTTTTCAGCAGTTTCCGTAGTGTAGTGGTCATCACTGGGTTCAGTATACCAAATGCTATCCTATCATATACGTGTAATATAGTTATAATATTCAGACGAGGGCAGCCCTAAACAGTAGAACTGACCCCACAAGCACTAAATATGAATAGAGTTAGCTTGATGTGTTTTGTCTTTTGCCAGGGTCACCTCCAGTGACTCACTGGATTATTATTGCACAAATTTTGATACAATTATTGTACTAGAAAAAATAACCCTAACGCACTAGAATGATATTATTACTTACTACTGACTACAATTAAAGCTCACTTAGAATTGATGTAATCATTGTTCTAATAATTGCATGTTATTAATGCACAAGATCCATTTTCTCTCAATATATATGTTAACATACTATAATAATAATAATGATCTGCTTTGGTGCATGACGATAAATACATAAACACCATTAGAGGGATTAAGGTTTGGAAAAGAAACAAATATATAACTATTTTAATGCTATTTAAAAAAATAAAACGTGTTCTTTAAAAGATGTACAAGATATAAAATTAACCATTTCAAAAGAAGAATGTGAATGACAGCATTCAATAATTTCATTTATTGAAGGAATTGGATCAAAAGAGCAGATAGCATTCTGATGTTATTTAGATAAACATGCTTTTTTTCATCACTGTATTTACACAGTGGTCATTTGCTAACAGAATATCTTAGAAATGTACAAAACTAAATAAATATAAACACCAGCATAATTGGTTGTTGTTGTTTTTTTGTAGGAATTTGACTCACAAAATTGAATCTGAAAATGTCCAACTGCTAAAGATGTTTATATGATGTCAATAAAAGCTTAAGAGCAACTTAGTTTTAGTAGGCAATATTTAAATATGAAAGTCAGGTCAATACAACTTGGGTGATGTGATTGAAAGCTCTTGAATGACACAAAAAATGTATAAAAACTGTAAAATGGTGGACATAATAATAATAATAATAATAATAATAATAATAATAATAATAACAATAATAACAATAATAACAATAATAATAATAACAGAATGAATATAAAGTACTTTCTTACATTCGGTGAGGCTATCTATTCTTTAAATAAACTTTTAGAAACATTTGGTAGTCTGTTGAATTCAACATTAAACGTTCAAATTAAAACTCAATAGTGAAATTAAAATTCTATATCCATGAAGTACTACATACTGTACGACACTCAACTTTTTTACAAGAATTTTGCAGAATGCTTTTAGCCACAGCTTTGTCAACAGGCCATCTCCATCTTACAAAACTGAGATCACATTGAAGTCAGAAACATTATAAAATCATGTTACAGAAAGAAAAACAATTCACAATGGATTAAGCTCAGTTTCCTTTCCTGTATAGTGGGTAAAATAACTAAATGTTTATTACAGCAAATTAAAAAAAACTGAAAAAAATGTTGAAGTAACTTTCATACATGGTACAACTTCATACATGTGGCTTTGTAACACAAAACATGTAGGGCCATCAAATTAGACATCCAAACATTGTATTCAAACATTTAATTACATTTCTTATTATACCATCCCAATTCCAACCAACAGTGTAATCATAAAGGCACTGTTTCCCAGGAGAAATAAAGCCATCAGCAGGGCATCAACTGTTTTCTGACCCAAAAAAAAAGAAAGAAATGAAAATTAGAAAAAGGCAGTATTTTATAGATTTTTGCATTAAGCCTTTTGTCTTACCAATATTGATTCCAATGTATCTGTAATCCAAAGGAAATAGAAATGTTTAATCTGCTGCTCAATAAAAAGGATTTCCACTGGTAATATACATAAAAAATTAAAAGCCAACATCAAAAGCATACCCCAAAAGTTTAAACAGTGGTATCCCAATCAGAAAAGCAGTTTTCTGTTTGTCTCTTTATATGTGTCTTTTAAATTAACCCTAAATAATAAAAAATGGTTACTGCAGGCCTAGTTCACACTTACATTGAATTTTATTAAGCAGGGTTTCACTTTCGTTCTCAATAAATAAACATTTTTACACAAGGACAGATTAACATTTCCAAAACAAGTGTACATTATGTTTAAAAATGTAAAAAGTCTACTATTCATGGATGAAGTTATGCTGTTGTTGCATTACCTGTCACCTTATTTACTCCTCAACTTGCAATTCAGTCCTGTTCGACTCTATGCCAAAAAAGGCAGAGAGATTTTAAGGGCACTCACTTCTCTACTTTTCTTTTCTTTCGACCAGTCATATCTTTACTGCTGATTCTCCACCTAAAGGGTTGCTGACTGTAATGTACTTTTTCTATATCAGAAGTTTTTTGTTTTTTGTTTAACTCTCTCACTATATAGGGGTCCACTAGATCTGACTAACTCTCTCTTTGGCTTAAGAGCTCTGAAACATTTAAACTAATACACTTTTTTGTATTGATTAATGTTTCACAATAACAATGGTCCTCCTCTATTTCAAAAGTTCAACAAATTGAAGATATTTCCAGATTCATAGCCCATGGCAACATTGATAAGTATGACAACTTGAACCTCGATATCACCATCACCTAACTTAGCACCCAACCTATGCCAGATAGGCCAGTCTACAAGCCGCTCAAATGCAAGTTTGTGTATTAATTGAATCCTTGTTTAGGCTTAAAAGATCAACTTATGTGGTTGATCACTGTAACAATGACCACTTTACACAATTCCATTTATTAGTGAAAGATATAAAATAATGTAATGTTTACCTGTATTGTTGACCTTCAATTTCAAATTGACTTCAAACAGAATGTAGATAAAAGCTTCCCAGCCAACCGCACCTCCCATCACTTTTATCAGCCATTGGTCCAGGGTGCTGTCAATTATCTTCAGGCCTGTGAATGTGGCTGCCACTGTGTAAATGCACATAAAAACAACATTTTCAAAACTTGCAGCAATGGTGAACAGTTGTAGTAGTAGTAGTAGCAGCAGTAGTGGAGTACAAATAATCTCATTTTATTTGAGGGTGCTCTAACAAAGACAACAACTATTGCACTTAGGGCAACTTATTAAATTAAGTAAAAGCTTACCTGCTAAAGCTTTTATAGCCACACCATTGAAAGCATGTGACCAGTTGAACAAAAACCTCCTGTCAAAGAAAATAGGTAATATATTAAATTATCGGCTGCTGAAAGAAGAATTTGAAACTTAATAATCATGAAAATATTCAATGAGAACTGTCCTAAAGAATATTGAAAATGATTGATACTGTAACACCAGAAAAAAGTGGTAGGTACACCTTGACACAACTATGACAGGGAAACTCTTAATTGTGTTTGCATTACAGATTACTCTGAGCACTCTATGTTCCATATCCTACACCTGTACATTTTGGCAATTTTTCATGAAATGTTTATTATGAGGGTTGCGTTTGAGTACCAAATGTTCTTAACAAGCATTGAATATTTACTGTTTATCTAGCATTCTATTGTTCTCAAACCAGAGTCTTGATGTGTAGGAACCAATGCTTTCTTTTAAATAGAAGGGTTAGAGATGCAGTGTTAATTCTGGTGGAGCTATTGTGGGCAATCTTTCTAAACACAAGATATTTTCTTTTTAATTTAAGAGTATACTAAAGCAACTTTTAGGGCTGTATGCATATCCTCCTCTCAGCCAGTGCCCTGCTGCTAGCCTGTGCTTAGCTTCAGCCTTGAGAAGTTCTGCTCAGCCCAAATGGGTTGAATTGGAGAACGTTCAGAGACAAGCAATGGCAATGAGGGCTATGGTTTGCTCATCCGCATGACTATGAAAAGGACTGATTGATAACAATTTTCGTAGGTAATTAAGGTAAAATATTAAAAGATCATCAGGCATTGAAAATAATAATAATAATAATAATAATAATAATTTAGAAACCAGTTAAGGACGACAGAGACCAGGAGTAACCTGCAGCAGTAGAGGAAAACACTGTACATGATCAGGATCATGTATCAACTAAGGGGGAAGAATCAATTGATGAGGACACAAATACCACACACACACACACACACACACACACACACACACACACACACACACACACACACACACACACACACACACACACACACACACACACACACACACACACACACACACACACACACACACACACACACACACACACACACACACACAGGTATTTACCATGGATGTTCTGGTCCACAGCGCAGCAGAGCCAATATGGGCTGGATAACTGAGAGAATGATAACCAGGCAGCCTAACACTGGATGGGCTCCCTTAATACAGCAAAAATGACAAACACATTACGAACCAAAGAACGTTGACACCATTTTCAGAATTAATGCTTATGATGCAAACTTTTATGGAAGTGCAATGTACAATAGCGGTCATGGCAGTTTAAAACACTTTCCTCAAAAAAGACAAAAATGTGGCTTGTCCAATGAACAGCTGCAGCTCATGTTGAGCGCACGTTTTGCGGAATGTATCTTTTTACTGGCTACACCGGCAATGCACATACAGTGCACGTATGGCGCAACGTACAGGCAAGACAAGACTTTCGTTGTCTTCAGTTTTTGGATCCAGCACGACAACAGTGAAACTGCAACACCAAATTTGTGTTTCATCCACCGATCGTCTGTCGTTGTGCTATCTGTAGGCTGAATAATTTGGCTCTATGTTTGGCTCTGTATGTAATGTTAGCGTAGTTTCCTTAGCATTCGCCTATACTGCCTATGCCCCACCGATTCGGAGCCCTAGGCGGGCGCCTAGCTCACCTTTCAAGGTTTCAAGGTTTTATTGGTCATATGCACAGCATATACAACGTATATGTTGGCAATGAAAATCTTATATCCCATGCTCCTCCAACAACTACATACATACAATACATGGTGCAAATAAGATAAATAAAATAGTGCAAAAAGAGAGAAGAATATTTACAATAACAACAATAAAGATTTGAGGATGTGAAATATATACATATGTGGAATACATTGAAAGTATTTAAATGCACTGTAGAGTAATTTAAATACTTTACGCTGTTGAATGAGGAGGTATGGACAGATGCATATATTACGTATAAACAGATGTATAAGGCAGATATGTATAATATATAGATATGTGTACTATAAACAGTTATGTATGGCAGATCTGTATAATATATATATAGATATGAGTACTATAAACAGATGTGACTAGACATTCACACAGCTCAGGAGTTCAGCAGTCTTATAGCCTGTGGTATAAAACTGTCCCTAGGTCTGGTGGTCTTTGGTCCAGATGCTGCGGTACTGTCTGCCAGACGGCAGCAGACAGAACAGATTGTTGCTGGGGTGATGGGGGTCCTTTAATATCCTACCGGCCTTCTTCCTACACCGATGGGTGTAGAGGTCCTCCATGGATGGCAGCTCCGTCCTGGTGATGTGCTGAGCAGTTTTCACCACCCTCTGAAGAGTCTTACGGTTGAGTGCGGTGCAACTGCCATACCAGGCGGTGATGCAGCCACTCAGGATACTCTCGATGGTGCACCTGTAGGAGTTGCAGAGTATCCTGGAGTCCATGTTGAACTTCCGCAGCCTGCAGAGGAAGAAGAGCCGCTGTCGAGCCATCTTGGATATGACCCTGGTGTGATGTGTCCATGTCAAGTCCTCACTGATGTTTACCCCGAGGAACCTGAAGCTGCTGACTCCCTCCACAGGAGTCCTGTCGATGGTGATGGGTGTGTGTGCCTCTCTCTGCCTCTTCCTGTAGTCCACAATCAGCTCCTTTGTTTTGCTGACGTTGAGATGGAGGTTGTTGTCCTGGCACCAAGATGTCAGGGCTCTGACCTCCTCCCTGTACGCCGTCTTTTTGCCGTCTGTGATCAGGCAGATGACGGTCGTGTCGTCAGCCAACTTGATGATGTTGTTGGAGCTATGTGTGGCCACGCAGTCGTGCATGAACAGGGAGTAGAGGAGAGGGCTGAGCACACAACCCTGAGGGGCTCCGGTGTTGAGGGTCAAGGTGGAGGATGTGATGTTCCCCATCCGCACTACCTGGGATCTGCCCGTCAGGAAGCTCAGGATCCAGTCACACAGGGCGCTGTTGAGCCCAAGGTCCCTGGGCTTAATGATGAGCTTGGAGGGCACAATGGTGTTGAATGCTGAACTGTAGTCAATGAACAGCATTCTCACATAAGTGTTCCGCTGATCCAGGTGGGAAAGGGCAGTGTCGAGGGTGAGGGAGATGGCATCATCCGTGGACCTGTTTGCCCTGTAGGCCAACTGCAAGGGGGTCCATTGAGTCAGGGAGGGAGGAGGTGATAAACGTTTTGACTAACCGCTCAAAGAACTTCATGATGATGGAGGTGAGTGCAACAGCAGTGGCTCAGTCAGTAGGGGCTTGGAATGGGAATCGTAGGGTCGCTGGTTCAAGTCCCCAAGACTTGAAATATGGAAAGTGGACTGCTACTTGGAGAGATCCCAGTTCACCTCCTAGGCCCTGCTGTGGTGCCCTTGAGCAAGGCACCGAACACCTCCAATCCCCCCTCCCCATTGCTCCCCGGGCGCTGCACAATAGCTGCCCACTGTTCTTAGTACTAGGATGGGTTAAATGCTGAGGACCAATTTCACTGTGTGTGCTCTGCTGTGTGCATGTATGTGACTAATAAAGAGGGCTTCATCCTCCGATTCTGGGTGGTAGTCATTGAGGCAAATGGGTTTTGTCTTTTTGGGGACAGGGACAATGATGGACTCTTTAAAACATGTGGGGACTACAGACTGGAGCAGTGACCTATTGAAAATGTCTGTGAACACATCTGCCAGCTGAACTGCACACACTGCCAGGGATGCCATCAGGTCCAGGAGCCCTGTGTGTGTTGATCCTTTTCAGAGATCTACACACATCTGCACTGGTTAAAACCAGTGAGCAGGGATCCTGGGCCTTCTGTGCCTCCACAGCCGGGGGCCTCTCAAAGCGTGCATAAAATGTGTTCAGTTCATCTGGGAGAGATGCAGACACTTCCTCAGCACCACTCGTTGTCCTTTTGTAGTCTGTTATTGTTTTTAGTCCAGACCACATGCTTCTAGCGTTGGAGCCCTTGTAGTTAGACTCCACCTTGTCCCTGTATTGTGTTCTCGCACTGCTAATAGGTCTCCGGAGTGCATACCTGGAATTCCTGTACTCATCCAAATCACCGCCGCTATGCGCAATGGCCCGTGCTTTAAGTTTAGCTCGGACCGCGCTGTTTATCCAGGGCTTCTCATTTGGGAATGTCCGTACAGTAATCCGTGGCACGACGTCATCGATGCATTTGCCGATGCAGCAAATGACCGCGTCAGTGTGTGTGTGTTTATATCATCCTCCTCAAACACACACCACTCCGTTATGCCAAAGCAGTGGCGGAGAGCAGAGTCAGACTGCTCGGAAAACAACGTTGCACTGTTCTCGTCACAGGTCGGTCCCTCTTCAGTCTCTGCTGGTAAACCGGGAGCAGAAAAAGAGATATGTGGTCTGACTTGCCGAAGGCGGGGGCGGGGGAGGGCTTTATATCCATGCCGGAAAGGAGTGTAAACATGGTCCAGTGTATTTCCACCGTGCGTGGGGCAGCTGACGTGCTGATAGTATTTCGGCAGGACTTTCTTCATGTTGGCTCTGTTAAAATCCCCGGCCACAATAAATGCGGCCTCTGGCCGTGAAGTCCCTGTCCTGTAGATAATCCCATACAGCTCCATTGAAATATGGAAAGTGGACTGCTACTTGGAGAGGTCCAGAACTGTGTTGTTATCAGCTTGCGGCGGAACATACACCTATGCCCAAGACCGGCCCTGCATGTGGGATTTCATTCTTTGACTATTTCGGTTTTGGAATAAAGGGCACTAGCCTTGTTTCTCAAGACCTGTGTTCTGTTAATATTCAAAGTTCTTGGCAAACATTTTTGTGAGGTGACAGTCACCCTTTTGCCACCAAGGTAGTAAGGAAGGCCAGTTTAGAGCAGGGCTCTTACTGTGAACCAATTTTTAATGTTGACGATGGAACTCTCCGAAAACAAGCAATGGTTAAACTCAGCCAACAAGTCTTTCCCAAGCCAACACTAAGAGCCAAACTGCATGTGTCAGATGTTAGGTTAGGATTAACATGACCAACAACAATTCATGGGGAGTATAATGAAAGAGGGAACGTTGTTGCAGAAGCAGTATCGTGACCACAAACAAACCACAAACACACGGACCAGGCATCCATGAGACATAATATTATTATTCACAATACTTTGAATGATTACTTGTTGCTTTCAATGTTGCATTAGATGTTTTCAGCAGTGGCATACTACTCCTGCTTCAGTGGCATTCTTTTTTGTTTGTTTTTTTAGCAAGTATCTTGGTCAATAAAAACAATTAAAAGTACACAAATCGTTAATCAATATTATGGGAAGTGTTCCAAATATTTATGGGGAACAATGAATATGCTATGTGATTGCCTGTTTTATTTTGTTTATGTAATGTGTTATCGCATTATTCTATACAACATGCCAACAATATCACTAGTATTATTTAATGGGTTGGCTCTGAATCTTGTAATCATTTAGTCAGACTGGCTTTAGTGGCTAGCATCATAAAGTTATGCGAGAAAAACTGTAAGATTATACAACTACTGTACTTTATTGACACCACTATGTTTCCAAACAGGGTAAACTAAAACTGAAAAATCTGTGTTAATATGCATCAGTTAATGAAACTCCAGGTGGTAGCTAATGTTATGACATAGTATATGCCTGTTTGAGGCATTGAAACAAATAAAGTAATCTGAATCTGGTTTATTGCCAGGTAAGTTTTCACATAAAAGGATTTTTTACTGGTATTGTGGTGCATCTGAGACATATTTCCCAAGCTTTAGATACTGCCGCCTGACACGTCACACAGGTTGTGCTCTACTGACCTGTTGTCAGGGGTCCAGTAGTGTGTTGTTTATGTATTTGAGGTGACACAGCACAAGATGATGAAATCCTTGTCTTACCAGGTGAGCTAGCCAAGCTCCCAATGATACATTTATGAAGTTTTAATGACAGTCAGTGTAATGTTATGTTAACACATCATTAGTTAATCTGATTAAAATGTCCTTCAATAAGAAGCAAACTGATTCAAAATATAATGCCTCAACAATTAACCAGGAATCTACAAAAAGTCCCAGCATAGGTGGTGTACTGACCCCGGACCAGGCTTTGACGTATGAGAAGGAGAGGATGCCGGCGAAGACTGTGGCTGCTACAGTCACACTCATCAGTGCAATATGGACCTGGAATAAAAAAAGAGAGTGCAGAATGATACTGTTGAATACATAATCTCAGGAAACAGGACACTGACAGAGATGGTGCATCAAGCAACCTCTCTAAAGAATGTTATTTCAGTGACTAATTTAACGAGAACAGTCCAATATTCTTAGAAAAACCAAGTCAATCGGACAAACTAAGTCCCAGACCTTTATGATTTTGTTGTAGCAACTTAAAATCAGCTGCAGTCTAGAGAAAATGATGAGTTAAGCAAATATGCAAAGAAACAAGAAATTGATAGAAAGTCTTTTAAGATCTTTGTTTAATGCTTGCGAACATGACAACTACTTCTGATTTCCTCCTGCACTGTGTGTGATGGACTCTCTTATAGGAAAAGATCAAAGATCATTTGAATGACAACATGATTTGGGGTCAGGTGGTTGCCCTATCACAATAAGCATAACTCACCCTACAAAAAACAATTGGGTGTCAAAAAAAAACCCCTCAGGGCAAATTGCTTACTTCTCCCCTATCTTTCCTGTAGTGTCAAACCCTTTATTTTACCCTCATGAACAAAGACCAAATGTTCTTCCCATACATAGCATATTTGCAGTATAACCTCAAAGCATGTGTTATCTCTAAGGATTTCAAATATTTTCCGGATACCACTTTTTTTAAAGTTACATTTCATTAGGATTAAACTTACAGTACACTTTATTGAACTGGAATACCATAATTTATATAACAATCTCCTCATTTGATTCTTTTTTGTTTCCTTGAAATGTGACTTCATGTTATATCTATTAGTACATTTATTCATTTCGTTTTTTTGGTCCCTATAGCCATAGTTAAATCCAGGTGGAATGCACAGTGCTTCCTCCTGAGATAAATAGGAAACATCTACATTGCATGTAAAATCATACCTTACTGACTGAGCCACTGCTGGATGTAATGACATGTGAGATGTTATTGTGAAAGCATACTGTCAGTCCAAAAGCTATAATATCCAACTTTACAAAGGGATTGCTATAAGTAGATGTGTCACGACAAATTACATCAAGAAAAGATAAATTAACTAAATGAAAAAAAACACTGTTGCAGTTAAAAAAGCAATCAGATGTAAGGCGGTCCTCCTACAATAGGCCATTGGATTGAAATCATTAGAGAACTTCATGAGAAGGAGAGGGTGACACTTTTGTTAAGACTGAGAAACAATTTGTAAACTTGAAAATGGTCCAAACTGTTAAAATAAGAATATGATTGTATAAATACCCTGCTCAGATTCTACTGAGAACATAATTCTGTTAACCTTGATTACGAGAGAAAATGATATGCTCTGCATTCATTATGTGTCCATAATACATAGGAATGTTCTAGTATTTCTAGATCACATACTGTTCGGCAACAATGTTAATGTATTACTTTGCTGATAGGTGAAAAAAAAAAAATCCTGAAAGCGGAAAAAAGAAAATATAAAACCACTTTCTGTGTCGTCTGAAGTCTACACCCGAAGTGCCTTCCTGAAGACATCAATGTACAGTTGCCATTGGTTACTGCAGCCTATAACCTATGACTTAACAGGGTAATTAAAAACCTTAACTCAGCGACGAGTTTGACCTGATGTCTGTGTCGGGTTTATATAAATAATGACTGACTGTATCATCATGTCAATCACCTAAGATGGAAGTTATAGTAACGTAGATTAAAGAAACACTTTTAAGTGCAAGTTTTCTTAGTATGTATGTCTCGACTACATTTGAATGTTTTTTTAGATATTTTGTTGGTTAACAGTTGCCTTTAGCCAAGACACAGTGTTTAAAGGGGGAAATGAGGGGATGACATTTACTGATACTTCCACAAGTCTGGGAGTTGAACCTGCTGGCACGGCATATGGGCTTCCATCTATAACCACTGAGCTATCAGGTAGGCCTAGGGTTGGGTACCAAAAACCGGTTCCGATCCTGAAGGAAATGTTTCTCGCTGATTTCTGTACTGTGTGACGGGCATACTGTGGTATTGATATTTTGTCAAGGAGTTTTGTGAAATCATTTTGTTAATTACCGCTACGACGTAGCGATTCATGATGCGGAGGTGATAGTTGATAATAATAATAATAATTTTAAGCGTCTTTCATGACACCCAACGATACCGTACAATGTGTTAAATATGTTGAGAGGTAGCAGAACAGGATAAAAACACAAACAGGAAATCATGGAGGGGATAATCAAAGTGAACACTGATGTCGAAATTCCACACTTAATCACTTTATGGTAAGAAAAGAACAAATCTACAAGCTTCAAATCAAAGTTGTGTTATTTAGTAAAGAGTAGAGCATTTAACAGAATCAATTCCAGCTGGAGGCCAGATAACCTGCACATCCAATTTCGTACAAGGATCTGACCCCGATCAAACATTAAACCAGATTATTTAAAGAGAAGGAAAAAGGGGAACAGCCAATCAAATTCTACAGTCTGAAGAGTATTAGAGAACATTTGACCAGAGGGGCAAACTGCATACAACAAAGCAATTTACATTACAGGATGCTAAAACAAAGGACATAAGGCATGTTTAAGTGAGCTGCAACCTGGACTGTTCCTTTGCAATCTGGTGACAGACCCCCGACCCTCCTGAGCAATGCAAAAGACCATTCCCCACAGCGACTTCCTCACTATTCAACAGAAATGGAAGGCAAAAGCAGGGCTTTGTCTAGAACTGCATCCGTCTGCATCTCCACCTGGGTCAGCTACAAACACGCATCATGCTGACTGACAGAGATCTACTCATCACCAGTCCCTCTGATAAGAGCACAGAGGTCCAGAACAACAAGGGTTGATTCAGAGCACAGATTCTGATGGACAATAATGAGACACATGAAAACGGGGTTCGCTCCCATGAAAGACATCCAGAGACGGTGATCGAGCAGACTAAAGCTGAAATGAAAATCAATAAAAGGAGAGAAGATTGATGTGGAATGCAGATTCAAAAAGTCAAAGACTGTCAATAACCAGACGCAGAGGAAGGGGCGAAAAGGTCAATAGGCATAATGTGCGGAGGTCGGGTCATCAAGCTAGAGAGCAGAGGTGGCAGGAAGGGGAGCTGGAATGGGTGAGTTTGTGCAAACACATTCACTCAAACACACAGAAACATAAGTGGAACAAATTTAAAGAATTTAAATTGGATTTCTAAATTTAAGATCAAATATAAAAATGTTTTATTACATAAGATTTTATAGATTGGTAAATGATCATTGAAAAAGGGACATTTTTAAAGTGAATGAGTGAATAAATCTGAAACACATTATTGGAAAAAGGGGGAAATTACATTTTTTAAATTCTTATTGATTG
The DNA here is from genome assembly GCF_036324505.1 of Eleginops maclovinus. NCBI lineage: Eukaryota > Metazoa > Chordata > Actinopteri > Perciformes > Eleginopidae > Eleginops > Eleginops maclovinus. Next base: position 8,221,997 of record NC_086369.1, on the reverse strand, counting down.
AAGTTGTAATTATATAATTATATATTATATGTCAAAGGTCTCACAGTTTCACACATTATTTTCCCGAATAAAGACTTGAAATATTTTTCAAGAAGACTAGAATTGATAATTAATAATGAAGTATATTAAGAGAATCGAGCAGAGTTTTACAGATCCTAATAAGTTTTGATTTAAGATAGTGAGTATGTGAAGAGTATTGGAGATAAGATCTATTAGATATTTTTGGTATGAATTGGGTGGTGATAAAGATCCAGTGGGAGAAAAACGAAGTGATGTCTTTGTAATTACTTAATTTAACATGAGGGAAGCAGCTGTTGTTAATGCAATCTAAGTAAAGTATATTGAATTAGGAAGGGACTGAGATTCTTTAGAAGGTTTCACACAAGGGGCGACACCAGATGTGTGCAATATCTCAACAGGTTTGACATTATATATTGTGGGAATAAAGCTGACGCCTTAGAAGATCAAAAGGCAGTGACCTACAGATCTGGAATATGTTCATTGGACAGGTTAATATATGTAGATTGGAATGTGCGTACGTCCGGGACATCTCTCTATATAACCACGACACTGTCCTAATAAAATGATAAGACATATTTTAAAAATAGTAGTAATTCAAAGGAAACATGACTCGTTTTGTAAATGAAGAATATGACGGAATAATTAAAGACTCTGCAGAGCATGACGTGACCATAAGACTGAGACCAAATGACCTTTGACCCGGACTGACAGTGTTACTTCACAACAGCACTGTTGATGACTGACTCTAGGTTGAACCCGACCAGACCAGACTGAGTGAGTGAGAATGAATGTTTGCATCTGATCAATGCATTGCATGAGTTTAGAGAGGAACAAAGACTAACTGAGCATGTTTTGAACTAACACAAGCTAAATCCAGTGATTTTGTTTCTTCCAGGACTGGTGGATGGAGAGAGACGCTCTTTAACGTGAGAGTTTGATGTGTTTCCCAACCACTGTGCCGCGGCACACTAGTGTGCCGTGACAAATCATCAGGTGTGCCGTGGAAAATTATCCAATTTCACCTGATTGGTTCTAAGTGAGCGGCATGTAGTGACAGCAAAACAATTCGATGCTCTTCCAATAGAGGGCAGTGTATCAGAGCGATATGTCGTGACGGTAATGCTAGTTGTTGCTGGTTTGGTTGCCAACGGTCTTAAAAAATACAAAGAAGAAGAGTGATATGTCCCGCAGCAGCCGGAAGTTCATAGCCATGCTTCGAGTGAGACAGTGCAGGTGATAACTATGGATAAATATTTGAAAAGAAAAAGTACTCAATCTGACCTGGGTCCTGAAGAAAATTCCGACCCAGATGAAAGCCCTAGCACGAGTACTGGTCAGAAGAAAACAAAAAAGGTGAGCCCAAGACAGTACAGTGAAAGTTATCTTGCCTTTGGATTTACCTTTACCGGGGAACCAAGTGCTCCAACTCCGCTATGCCTGGTGTGCGGGGAAAAGTTGTCCAACAGTGCCATGGTTCCAAGTAAACTCAAACGCCATTTAGAGACAAAACACCCGTCACTTCAAAACAAGAATACAGACTATTTTGTTAAACTGCGTGAACAGACTGGGAAACAGGCAGCGTTATTGAGGAAAACCACCAAGACGGGTGAAAAAGCTCTTAAAGCTAGCTACCAAGTTGCTGAACTCATCGCCAAATCAAAACAACCACACACCGTGGCAGAGACATTAATAATGCCTGCATGCAAAATTATCTTGCAAGAGATGCTCGGCCCTGGCGCCGTTAAAGAATTAGCCCAAGTCCCTCTTTCAAATAATACAATTTCCAGACGTATTCAAGACATGTCTGCAGACATTGAAAAGATAGTTTTGGAAAAGTTGCGCATCAGTGCTAAATTTGCATTACAACTTGATGAATCTACGGATATCAGTGGACATGCGCAACTTATGGCAAATGTGCGCTTTGTAGACGGAGACACCATCAGAGAACAGTTTCTGTTTTGCAAGGAATTGCCAGAAAGAACAACAGGAGAAGAAATTTTTCGAGTTGTGTCAGAGTACATTGAACAAGGAGGACTGAAGTGGCAAGACTGCTTAAGTGTGTGCACCGATGGAGCAGCTGCCATGGTCGGGCGCACCAAAGGATTTGTTAACAGGGTGAAAGAACAACATCCAGATGTCATCGCGACGCATTGTTTTCTGCACCGGGAAGCACTCGTTGCCAAAACATTGCCAGAAGACCTAGTTCCTGTACTGGGAGATGTTGTGCGCATGATAAATTTTGTGAAAACGAGACCTGTGAAAAGCCGCATGTTCGCATCATTGTGTGAGAAAATGGGAGCGGAGCATAAAGTGTTATTGCTGCACACGGAGGTCCGGTGGCTGTCCCGTGGCAAAATTTTAGCTCGTGTGTATGAGCTGCGGGAGGAACTTAAAGTGTTTTTGACAAATGAGAAGTATGATGACGCTAAGTTGCTCTCAAGTGATGAGTGGTGTGCAAGACTAGCATATCTGGCAGATATATTTCAACATCTGAATGACCTGAACACACGAATGCAAGGCCGAAATGAAAACCTGCTCACAAGTACAGATAAAATACAGGGATTTCGTTCAAAGGTGCTGCTCTGGAAACAACATGTGGAAAGTGCCAATCTTGAAATGTTCCAAAACACACAGAAATGGCAAGAGAAATGGACGAGTGTCAACAGTGCTGCACTGTGTGAGACAATAGGTAAACATCTGCAAAGTCTTGAGCAGAGGTTGTCATTTTATTTCCCTTCACTTTCCACTGATTGCCTTGACTGGGTGAGGAACCCATATAGCTCAACTGCAGTTGGAAGGGACATGACATTGCAGGAGCAGGAAGAAATAACTGAACTGAGACAGAATCGTGGTCTAAAGCTGAGCTTTGCTGATCTACCTTTGGACAGTTTTTGGCTGACTGCTGCCAAGGAGTTTCCTATTCTGGGAAACAAAGCAATTTCAGCTCTTCTCCCTTTCTCTACCACCTATCTGTGTGAGCTGGGCTTTTCAAGCATGACTACTTTAAAGACTAAGAAAAGAGAGAGACTCAGAGCTGTTGAGGAAGATCTTCGTGTTTGCCTTTCTTCAATTCCTGCAAGAATATCAGATTTGTGTTCAACTAAACAAGCCCAGGTTTCACATTGAGTAAGTAAAATGAGACTACATTTTCATTATATTTCATTATATAAACTTTTTGTGACATTTTTATTTGGTGGTGTGCCGTGGGATTTTTCTAACGTGAAATATGTGCCATGGCTCAAAAAAGGTTGGGAAACACTGATTTAAACAATAATGATTTGAAATGTCTGAATAATGATTGATGTGTTTTTTAACCTTTGCTTAACTGAAGTTCTTTTTCTTGACCAAGTTTTTGTTACACATCTTTGTTAGGATGTTTAAAATGGGGGAGAGGCAACATGGTTGCTCAAATTAAAATTCCATGATTAACAATTCCATTTTTTACAAATGATGATATTGTTTCTATTTTCTTTACATCTTTTACAGTAAAAGCAGAATCAGTCGCCGAGAGGCTGCTGACAGAGATACAATGAAAAAAGTTGACCTGTGATAATGATAATGAATTTGTAAATGTTTGTTTTTTTAGCAGATATAATATATTGGGTTAGTAAGTGTGGAGATAATAACAACAGTTGAAGTTAAGCTAAAAATATTGTGTGATGAAACGGGTACTAAGTTAGTCAGCGCCCTTTCTCTAGTAGAGACTGAGAATTATCAAAGGTTCAAAGGTTTTGTTTGTCATATGCACAGCAGATACAGCATATAGGTTGGCAATGAAAATCTTATATCCCAGGCTCCTCCAACTACTCGATATACATAGTGCAAATAAGATGAATAAAATAGTGAAAAAAAGGTAAGGCTCAACTACAGACTTTTTGAGATTATGAGTATAAGGAGGGTGATAAACACAACAATAGTTTCACAGAAGTAATCTTAAGTTCCTAGGACAAAATGTGATGACATTATGTTGGAATTCTGAATTCATGTTTCCAGCTCTAACAGGTAGAAGCAGTTTTGTCTGGTGCTTAAGGGAGGGATTTCTGCACACAAACCCAAAAAGAGTTTGACGGGGTTTTGGGGGAAAGGGGAGGGCAAAAGGGCTGAAAACTTCTAAAGAGGTTAGTTTTGGGGAAAGGAAGGGAAGCCTTGGGAAATTTGGGATTCTGTTTCCAAAAGGTATTTTTCCATACACCCCTTTTTGGGAGGAACAACAGCCGGTAATTCATTCATTCTGGCTGCACCCAGGGGTTTCCCACTGGTCTTATTCTATCTACAAAAAACGTGTTTCCTTCTCCAAAAAGAAAGTAGTTTTTTACCATTCCCTTTTTGATTTTTAAATAGGGTTTTAAAAAAATGTGGAAAAACTTAGATCCAGGGAAATTTCTAAGCTAATTGAAAAAAGAAAAAAAAATTTTACCGAAAGATTTTTGGGAAATTTTCATTTTGATTTTTTAATAGGCACAAGTCAAAAAAAATAAAAATTGGGGGGGGAAGCTACGGGGGGGGCCCGGGGGGGTTTTTCAATGACGGGAACAAAAAATTGCATAAAAAGATACAACAAATTGGGGAAAGGGAAAAAAAGACCTAACATTCAAAATTTAATTGTTTGGTTTTTTTGGGAAACAGAAAAAAACATACGGGTTTTTTTCCAACGATCCAGAGGGGTTTTTGGAATGAGTGGTGAAATCAAAGTTTTGATTTGTACGGGTTTTGCGATAAAAAAAGGGAGAAAGCTTGCATTTAAACAATTTTGGGGTAAAAAAAAAGGTTTTTATCCCCTGAAAAAAAATAAAATAAGAAAAAAGGGGAAATGCAAAAGTGTGTTTTTTGGAAAGGGAAAGTATGAAAGGGTATTAGATGATCTAACCCAAAATTTGCGGGGCATAACTCACTATAAATTTGACCGGTGAACACATTACACTACATAAACAATTTTGGGGGAAATTTTAAAATAAACAAGCTTTAAAAGAGTTTAAAGAAATTTTTCATAAAAAACCTTAATCCCTTTAAAATTTTAAATTTTCAAATAAATACTCCACGACAAAAAAATTTGAAACCCAAAGGGGGAAGTGTGTTTATAGGGGATGTTTGGGTTCAAAAAAAGTGCTTTTTTAATCTTTCTTGTGTTGTTTGTATTTAACATGTAGGGTTTTTTCTTAAAAGGGTCAATAAAGGGTTATAAAGGCCTTTAACCCGCCGGGGGCTTCACCCCCAAGGGAAAAATTAAGGGTAACATGCAATACCCCCAAGGGGATATGTTTTTGGGGGGACTGTGGGAAATAAAACTTTGTGTCCAGTCCCTTTCCCCTGACTGGGGCTGGAAAAATGTTGGGCCCGGGGCAGTTGGTGATGCCTTTCTATGCAGTTCCAAAGACACCAGACAGCAAAAAAAGCTTTCACAGCAACCCCAAAACCCGCAAAAAAAGATTGGGTCAGTAAAACCCAAAACCCATAAAAGGACTTAAACCGGGCCCCGAAACATCGAGCTAGCAGACAATATGGAATAGAGGACCCCCTTTTTAGGAATGTTAGGAAAAAAGTTCGGTAAATTTAGACCCGATAGTAAAATGCAATCTATCCATTCAGGAATGGCTTCAAAAACCCTTGGGAAAAAAAAGTAAGTTGTTGCATTTCCCTGAAATTTGCACTTAGCTAAAAAACTTGATCACCACGGCCCCCCCTAAAGCAAAAACAAGTCAATTTCTCTTTAGAGAAAAGTTTCATGTGTTAATTGAAAGCAAGAGGGTCCGATCCCCTTTTTTCAACCCTGAGGAAATGAGTTTTTTAAAAGAAGTCCTTTAAAATTTCCCTTTTTAAAATATAAAAAGAAATGCTGTAAAAAACCACTCCTGTATAGATTAATCCTTATTTCAACCCGGGTTTTTAATTGATTATTTTCCGAAAAGATTTACACCATTCCTTTCTTTTTTTACATGAAAACAAATTTACGGGCTGGGGGGGGGCCCAGCAGGGGCGGGGGGGGGAGCGGCGCCTCGCAGGGGGGCCCTAAAAAAAACAGTTTGGGGGGGGTTTTTTGTCGGAAAATTTTTTTGGGTTTGTTCCCCCCGAAAGGGAATTTTAAGGGAAAGAACCCAAAATTTTTTGGGCCCCCGAGGTTTTTTCTTGGGAAAAAATTCCCTTTTCAAATTTGGAAACCAAAATCCCCGTGGAAAATCCCGCACCCAAACCCCTCCCCACCCTCAAATTAAAATAGGAGTTCACTTCCGGGGTCGAGGGGTAACCTAAACCCTTTCCCCGTTTCCCGCATTTTTTTTGGGTTTTTATCTGAAAAATGGCATATTTCAACCCCTTCTAAAAGTCCCCAAAAATTGAAGTGAAAGACTCCCCCAATTTAACCCCCCTTTTAACCCCCACCCGGGTTTTAAAAGGAAAAGGGATTTAAAATGTACAAAACAATTCCCTCCAAAAACTTTTTAAAAAGGGAACCCACTGTTTGCGTTACCCCCAACGCCAAGGGATCACTCAAGGCGTTAAAAGTTAGGGGAGCTCATTAATATAGCAGCTAAAACTTATAAAATCAAATCGGTTTTTTGTACTAAATAAATTAAGTTTATTCAATTTCGTTTTTATTTTGATACGAATTTGCAACTGGGTTTTTGTATTTAAAATTTTGGTGTTGATTCCCCTCAAATGTCCCGGAAAAGATCCATGAAATTTATTTTAGGAGAATGACGTTAGATATTAAACCCCGTTTTTTGGTTTTAACCCTTTTTATTTTGGTTCTTCTCTCTAGTTAAAACCAAAATTTACGGTTAAAATTTACCAGTGTATGCTGACGTTACTACTGTGTTTTCACCGATAGCAACCAGTGGTGTAGTATAGTTTGCTTTCCCATGTATGCTGAACATCCCAGCTAGGTAAAATACATAAGATATGTCTAAAAGTTTATTTGAACCTGTGGAGTCTAGCTAGGTATACTGCAATTTTTAAGTGGGGATAATATGTGTACCTGCAAATCAAATAGACTGTATCACTGATAACATCAACACAGAACAAATCTAAAGAAAAAGATTATTAATCCCTTTTTTTTTACATCTTGCTACAGGTGGGGCTGAAGGATTCAATTCCTGTAGAGCTGGTCCATCACAGCTGTACATGTGTAGCTGGATCAGTGTTGTGTAACCATTGTGTGGCTCTACTTTTCCAGTCTGCAAATTATTCACAGCTTGACATTCCAGTTGTTCCACCAGTGCTGAGTTGTACAGAGAGTGAACAACAGTGGCAAAAGCCAAGAACCATGGCAAGTCTCGGAATAATGTAACTATAATTACAATACTACATCTACCCACCGACATCATAAGCTCATCCCTGCTATTTGTGACCTATATTCACAGGGTATTAAACCAGGTCCCATCGAAAAGATGGCTGTGATGTCTGCCAAACCAAAGCAGAGGACCATGGCCGAGGGAGTAAGGTGAGAATTTGTTTTCTAGTTAGTAGCATTTTAATGAATTTGTTAGGCCTACTTTTCTCAACCAATTAAGAAAACTGTAGTTTTGTTATGTTTAGTTATTACATGATGTATCTTACTGATGTTTATCCAATTTTCATATAGGTCCACACTGTACAAAGCCACCAGTGGAGAGTTGCTGGACCTGTCTGTTCTCAAAGTGTCAGAGATCTACAAAGAGTTCACCCCTGTTTCTGCACCAACCATTTGTACAATGGGTATCACCTGTGAGGTGCCACTGGTGAGCTGTGCACTGGGTTTGGTACAAGTAGGTAGTCCTCTTTCATATCAACAACCCATGGCAAGAAGTCGCTCTGTTGCTCACCCTGACGCTCCACCACGTCCAGATTTGCCATTGGCTGGCCGCAGACTGGAAACATCGTGCTTTATGTCTGTTTTCTCTGAGCATCAACAGCTGCACTTCAAGTCACTTGAGGTTACCTGGGAAATGGCTAAGAACATAGAGGGTGCAACTAGGGGCCAAAGTGCATCTACAGACTGGCATAGACTGAGAAAACCTAGACTCACTTCATCACATTTTGGGGCAATATGCCATGCAAAACCTTGCACCTTAGAAAAGATGGCTGACTGGTTGCTCAAAGGGGTCCGTCAGACAGCAGCAATGAAGAGGGGTTTCGAAAATGGAAGATGATGCCATCGAGGAGTATTGCCAGCTCAAGAGGGTGAACCACTACCCTTGTGGTTTTGTTATACACCCTGACACACCCTGGTTAGGCACATCCCCAGATGGGGTTGTCTTTGACCCAACAGAGTGTTCTGAATTCGGCCTTGTGGAAATAAAATGTCCAAACATTAAAAGCTATGTGGATTATCCACATTTGAAAATGAAAGACGGCAACCTGGAATTGAAGCCAGGTCATGGCTACTACTGGCAGGTGCAGGGTCAGCTGCTCCTAACGGGGATGGATTGGTGGAATTTTGTGGTGTTTGCGGAGGAAGACACCCTGATTCAAAGAACATACAGGGACAGTGATGTGATACAAAAAATAAGAGAGAGAGCAGACTTCTTTTTTTTCTACACATACCTACATAAATATCTGTTGTATGATCAGTAAACAATGAATTCTCAGAAATGTCTTGTTCTGGTTGATTTCTCATTATAATGTGAGGCCTTCAAGTAGGTTGTTTTAAGTGTATTTATGGAGTTGTAAAATGTTTAGGATTGACCACTTCACTTAAGTGTACACACCAATGTATTGCTAGATTTTAAACCAATATTCAATATGTGTGAGGACCACTTGAGGGAAATGAAGGGAAATAAAGTTGATATAGATTTCAAATAAATAATTTAATTAAAATACAAGGTTTCAGGGTTTCAAGGTTTCAAGGTTTCAAGGCTTTATTGGTCATATGCACAGCATATACAACGTAGGCTATATGTTGGCAATGAAAATCTTATGTCGCGTGCTCCTCCAACAACTCAACATACATGGTGCAAATAAGATAAATAAAATAGTGCAAAAAGAGAGAAGAATATTTACAATAACAACAATAAAGATTTGAGGATGTGAAATATATACATATGTGGAACACATTGAAAGTATTTAAACACTATACACTGTTGAATGAGGAGGTATGGGCAGATGCATATTATGTATAGCAGATGTATATGGCAGATATGTTAATATATAGATATGAGTACTATAAAAAGATGTGAGTAGACATTCACACAGCTCAGGAGTTCAGCAGTCTTATAGCCTGTGGTATAAAACTGTCTCTGAGTCTGGTAGTCTTGGTCCGGATGCTGCGGTACCGTCTGCCAGACGGCAGCAGACAGAACAGATTGTTGCTGGGGTGATGGGGGTCCTTTAATATCCTACCGGCCTTCTTCCTACACCGCTGGGTGTAGAGGTCCTCCATGGATGGCAGCTCCGTCCTGGTGATGTGCTGAGCAGTTTTCACCACCCTCTGTAGAGTCTTACGGTTGAGGGCGGTGCAACTGCCATACCAGGCGGTGATGCAGCCAGTCAGGATACTCTCGATGGTGCACCTGTAGAAGTTGCAGAGTATCCTGGAGTCCATGTTGAACTTCCGCAGCCTGCAGAGGAAGAAGAGCCGCTGTCGAGCCGTCTTGGATATGACCCTGGTGTGATGTGTCCATGTCAGGTCCTCACTGATGATTACCCCGAGGTACCTGAAGCTGCTGACTCTCTCCACAGGAGTCCCGTCGATGGTGATGGGTGTGTGTGCCTCTCTCTGCCTCTTCCTGTAGTCCACAATCAGCTCCTTTGTTTTGCTGACGTTGAGATGGAGGTTGTTGTCCTGGCACCAAGATGTCAGGGCTCTGACCTCCTCTCTGTACGCCGTCTCGTCGCCGTCTGTGATCAGGCCGATGACGGTCGTGTCGTCAGCAAACTTGATGATGGTGTTGGAGCTGTGTGTGGCCACGCAGTCGTGCGTGAACAGGGAGTAGAGGAGAGGGCTGAGCACACAACCCTGAGGGGCTCCGGTGTTGAGGGTCAAGGTGGAGGATGTGATGTTCCCCATCCGCACTGCCTGGGATCTGCCCGTTAGGAAGCTCATGATCCAGTCACAGAGGGCGCTGTTGAGCCCAAGGTCCCTGAGCTTAATGATGAGCTTGGAGGGCACAATGGTGTTGAATGCTGAACTGTAGTCAATGAACAGCACTCTCACATAAGTGTTCCTCTGGTCCAGGTGGGAGAGGGCAGTGTGGAGGGTGAGGGAGATGGCATCATCCGTGGACCTGTTTGCTCTGTAGGCAAACTGCAGGGGGTCCAGTGAGTCAGGGAGGGAGGAGGTGATAAAAGTTTTGACTAACCGCTCAAAGCACTTCATGATGATGGAGGTGAGTGCAACTGGGCGGTAGTCATTGAGGCAGATGGGTTTTGTCTTTTTGGGGACAGGGACAATGATGGACTCCTTAAAACATGTGGGGACTACAGACTGGAGCAGTGACCTATTGAAAATGTCTGTGAACACATCTGCCAGCTGAACTGCACACACCTTGAGAGCACGGCCAGGTATGCCATCAGGTCCAGGAGCTCTGTGTGCGTTGATCCTTTTCAGAGATCTACACACATCTGCACTGGTTAAAACCAGTGAGCAGGGATCCTGGGCCTTCTGACCCTCCACAGCCAGGGGCCTCTCAAAGCGTGCATAAAATGTGTTCAGTTCATCTGGGAGAGATGCAGACACTTCCTCAACACCACTCGTTGTCCTTTTGTAGTGTGTTATTGTTTTTAGTCCAGACCACATATTTCTGGCGTTGGAGCCCTTGTAGTTCGACTCCACCTTGTCCCTGTATTGTCTTTTCGCACTGCTAATAGCTCTCCGGAGTGCATACCTGGAATTCCTGTACTCATCCAAATCACCGCCGCTGTGCGCAATGGCCCGTGCTTTAACTTTAGCTCGGACCTCGCGGTTTATCCAGGGCTTCTCATTTGGGAATGTCCGTACAGTAATCCGCGGCACGACGTCATCGATGCATTTGCCGATGTAGCAAATGACCGCGTCAGTGTGTGTGTTTATATCGTCCTCCTCAAACACACACCACTCCGTGATGCCAAAGCAGTGGCGGAGAGCAGAGTCAGACTGCTCGGACCAACGCTGCACTGTCCTTGTCACAGGTCGGTCCCTCTTCAGTCTCTGCCGGTAAACGGGGAGCAGAAGAAGAGATATGTGGTCTGACTTGCCGAAGGGGGGGGGGGCTTTATATCCATGCCGGAAAGGAGTGTAAACATAGTTCAGTGTATTTCCACCGCGCGTGGGGCAGCTGACGTGCTGATAGTATTTCGGCAGGACTTTCTTCATGTTGGCTCTGTTAAAATCCCCGGCCACAATAAATGCGGCCTCTGGCCGAGAAGTCTCTGTCCTGTCGATAATCCCATACAGCTCCTCCAGCGCTGTGTTGTTGTCAGCGTGCGGCGGAACATACACTGCAGTTAGAACAACCGATGTGAACTCCCTCGGCAGATAAAAAGGCCGGCATCCGATCATGATGTGCTCTAGGCTGGGAGAACAGTCCGAAGAAATGATCTCCACATCTGAGCACCACTTGTTGTTAATCATGAAGCACACACCTCCTCCCTTGCTCTTCCCTGAGTTTATTGTCCGGTCCTGGCGATGAATGGAGAATCCGTGTGGAGCAATGGCGGCGTCCGGTATCGTGGGGTCGAGCCAAGTCTCCGTGAAAACCAAAACATTACAGGTCTTAATGTCCCGTTGAAATGCCACCCTGCTACGGAGTTCGTCCAGCTTATTATCCAGGGATTGGACATTTGCCAGAAGTAAACTCGGTAGAGGAGGCCTGTTTTCACGTTTCCTCAGCCTGACCAGGACCCCGGCCCGGGAACCTCGTGGTCTCTTCCTCCTGAGCTCCACAGGTAGAGCTCCAGCAGGTAAACACGGAGACTCTCCATTGTTTGCAGGTCGTCGTGGATTATTGCTGTCCACCAGCGACCTGATGTGTAAAAGTTGTTCTCTATCATATTGGATGATAGGGCTCGCTTGGGCGGTTTGCATGTTGCAAAAAAGTTAAAAACAACCAACAAAGTAAAACAATAAAAACACTAAGATGTGGAGTTGTTGAGGCGCTCGAGACACGGCAGCCATCCTCGGCGCCATCTTGCTTCTACAAGTCAGTATATGTAAGGCAAAACAAAATTGTGGCGTGAATCAGTATATTGTTTGTCAAATAAATAAAAGAGGAGTAGACAGCCATGAAGCAAACAGTCAAATTTCTACCTGGCAATTATGTTTTCTCCATTCTTTAACCAGAGGTCCATTTTGGTAATTGCACAAGATGCAAGCTACGGTGAAAAGCTGGTATATGCTCCCACAAATCGACAAAGGGATTACAGTATCAAAAAGTTTGTTTTCTTTGACCCGCCTTATTAGCCTCTCGACGTGAACTCGCAGCCGTGCGATTGACTGTGTCTCCAGGACGTCCTGTGCTGCCATTTGCTCCTTGTTGGAGCGGAAGGCAGGCCTGTGCAGTTTTCCTGCCACAAGATTGTCCACGCTGAAGCCCTTGTCCACCATCACAGCCATGTCAGGGGAGAGGAGAGGTATGATGCCTGACAGTCTAAAGAGCTCATGGTCACTGATAGAGCCCCCATAGAGCGCAGAAACAAATGTCAGAGGACCATGTGGTGCCATGCCAATCATGGCCTTGAAGGTACAGTGCGATTTGTAATGTGAATACACCTCACTCTGTAGCACAAGTGAGGATGGAGTTTGGCACCGCAGCTCTGTGCAGTCAACAATGACCTGAGTGTCTGCATATTCCTTGAACTCAGGAGGTAAGTTGGCTTTTATCTCCTCAGGGGTCATCCAGATACACACAGCTCCCAGTATGCAGTATAGAAAGTTGGCCCAGGTTGCGATGATCCTGCTGGTTGTTGTTCGATGGATGTGAAATTGGTGGCCAAGCTCTCTCTGTGTGCATCCAGTTGATAAATAATTTAGAGAAAGAAATAGCTCATCTATTGGCAGCAACTTGGTTGATTTGTGGGATGTTTTCTTCTCTGCCACACAGACCGATGTTTCTTTGGCACTTGTCACACGGATCATCCTTGATGTTGCTGGCTCGATGAGCCTCCAGAATGCCATCAGGTGGCCATAAGAATGGAATCTTCCAAACAAAATACAAAAAAATAACATTGTTAGTCATGGTGGACTAATTTAGTTACACAAGCTCAATTATCTTACGTTTTACTACTACTAATTTACATGAAGAGAAGACTTAACGAATGGCTGTGCCTAAACATCTGACTGAGTGCTGTAGGTAGTACGTTTTCCGGCCTAATCATATCATTAATCATAAATGACAGTAATTTTACTTTTGATATTTGACACTTGAAGAAAAATACTCTTGTGGCACTGTGGTTAAATTAAAATACTCTTGTAAGGTGGTCTTTTACCGGAGACATATATAACCATGTGTAGCCCATCTTTACTTTCACTCAAGTATAGGACTTGTGTGATTTTTAGTCTATCAATGTCAAAATGTAGGCTACCATCTAGTAGCATCTACCAGCTACATGATTCAAAGAGTCTGGTATTAGCAGGCTAGTTAATATGGTACAAGACATGTATTTAAGTGCTGTGTCATATGATAATATCAGTATCAGCTTTCTGCAATCCAAAACAACCTTAATTACGATTTACCTGGTATAAAATCGGATGTCCTCGTCCAACCCGGCATATCGCCTCAATTCGAAACAACTCCGCAGCTGGAGAGCCTCAATTTGCAGCTCCATCTCCTTCATTTTCTGGCGAAGACTTTCATTCTCCTCGGCCAACTGATCCGCGATCATAGCTGTTGTTTGAGTTAAACAATAATCATGATCCGGTGCGAGGGGAGCCACCTCCATCTCTTCTTCTGGGTCGACAAGAGGAGGACTTTCATCTCTGGGTCTCCACTCCCACACGCTCGCCCTCGGTGTTGGTACTTGAAAGTTATTCCAAGGAAAAAGAGCAGGGACGGTCCCTTTCTTCAACCTCCTCAATTTCCCCGGATTGACAACAAAATCGTCCTTTATGAAATGCCTGCTGCAAACACGAGTAACCTTGCTTGGTATGAAGTCGTCCCGCCGTACGTTCACCATCCATTCGGCTCGCACAGACACATCAACCGGAAAGCTATGGAAGCTAATAGTAGTATTGTACCGAGACAAATCTGTACAAAGGGGTACACAACAATGTAGGGCCCACTTTTTGACTCTTTGATACGACATCCTTCTCTCTTTTATCCAAAATCCGCTCATTGTATTACATTTTACTCTATTACTCAGCAACTTGAAACTAGCATCTCCGGGAAATCACCACAACAACACGACCTACCGGAAGTTGTCGAGCGTACACGCAACACACGGAAGTTAGCCGGAAGTTCCATTGTGCTCGTAGCCTATTTTTAAATGGGAGAACTTGCACAATTGGTGGCTGACTAAATACTTTTTTGCCCCACTGCAAGTGCAGTTCTTTAGTACATGTACTTAGTTACTTACTGCAGGTTAGGGGTGGGCGATACTGCAAACTTTGGTATCTATCCAATACCAAACATACAGGGCCAGTATTGCCGATGCCGATAGCAACACTTTTTATTCAGAAAAACAGCTAATCTACTTTTGTGTAGGGGAGCGCAATGCTTCAACAATATGCACATTTGAATGAACATTTTAAATTATAATTGTATGATTTTGAGATGTTTCCTTTTATTAGTCTCATGATTATGATCCTAATAAAACACAGGACAAAGATTGTACACAAATAAAAATACTTTTTATCAATAACAATATAAGAAATATTAACACACAATTGTTTGTAACAAATAAAGACACTCGCAGTATAGCAGCGGAGGGGCAGAGTGACGAGAGGAGCGGTCTTTGCACATGCACAACCACTATGATATAAAGGTGTACTGAATCTAGAGAAGAGAAACTGACATTTAAGTATCGATCTCATCGCGCAAGTATTGATCGATACTGATACCAACGCTGGTATCGATACATTCATATTTTAGATCGATCAGCCCACCACTACTGCAGCCCAGAATCCACAATATATATTAAATAAAGCAATTTTAATTCTGTTTCCAATTTGTTTAGTTTTTTCCTAAAAAAACAACAAAAATAACTAATAGAAATACCATTAATTTCACAGTTGTTTATGTTCTATCCATAATAACATACACAATTATAGTTGGATCTTTGTGTCTTGTTATTATTAGCAGAGAAAATGTAATGTTTGTACAACTACATACAATTAATCCTACCAATCTAGGTAGAACCGGGTTCGGGGGGGCTCGAAAATATTTCCATTACCCAAGGGGGACCTGACTGTCCACTGCTGTAAACTAACTTGTGTAAAAGTTTCCAGAAAAAAAGGTTGTTTGTTTTGGTGGAAGAGGCTTGTAACATTTTTTTACCCTGCCCCTCAAAGCATTGGAATTCAGAACCGTTAAGAACCAGAATCGAAAAGTATAATCAGAATTGTTGAAATTCAAATGATACCCAAGCTTAGGTAGGCCTCTCGGATACATTTTATAATGTTATATCTTTGTAGTTGCCATTCAAACTTTTCCTCTCGTCTCTCTGAGTAAGATAACCTGATCAGTGGTACATTGTTTCATTTATGAAGTCTTACCAGGAACCAGACATCTTTGCCGCATGGCTTTTGTCTTTTCGACAGTCCTTTCAGATATCGTGCAACCATCATCCCCGATGATCCGGTGGTCATCCAGGCTATTAGCATCAGTGCTCCTGAAAATCAATTCAGTTAGGAAAAGCTGGTCAGTTCTAACCACAAACTCAACAGTATTATTGACTCGTTATTCCCTGTCCCCGATTTGGGAATGACAATCAAATCGCTATTTAAATGTGTGCAGTCAACAGAACGTTAGTGATCAGTGCACAAATCATAAGTTTTGGGCCAAGGAGTGCCCTTTTTGAATTTGGGGGAAAAGAGTTGAGGACGTTGTCTAAAGCAGTGGTCCCAACCTGTGGTCCGTGGCCACCTAGTGGGCCGCGAAGGCACTGAAAGTGGGCCGCCAAATAATTGCAAAACATTATACATTTTTTTTCAAAACTTAAAATGTAACTATCCAAATGTATGAGTAAGGGATTATGTGCAGCAAAACGGTCATTATGGGGAAAAGAACACCCGACTGATCAGGGAGCTTGACGCGACGCGATCTCTTGCTCCTGGCTGAGCCTGCATGCTGCATTTACAGTATTTGTTTAATTTAATGCGCTTGTTTTGATGTTTGGGTTTTTTCTGCACCATTGTATGTGTGATTTACCTCACTACATCGGATGCGTGTTACATATATGCAATTGTTATGTAAGAATGCATTTTTCAATTTCTGAATGAAATCGTTATTAATTTGCCTACTGCAGACAGCCCCTCACTTTTTAGTTTCTTGTTTCTGTTTATTACTGATGGGCAGTTTCTTTTATAGATGAAATAAAAAGTAATTTGAGAAGTTTATTTAGCCACCGTATTGTTAATGGTTGAATGTGGGCCGTGGACATTTTTTTTATTTTTAAGTGGGCACTGAGTTGAAAAAGGTTGGGAACCGCTGGTCTAAAGGATTGGAGTCAAACCGTATTAGCTTCTGTCTACCGTGATGTATACAGCAAAACTTGATAAAATGACGCATAAATTAGTCCAGCTTTGTACTAGATAGATTAAAGAATCAGCTGGTTGCCGGATCGGGCACGTGCTTGTAAATGCAACATTGCATAGAAATATTTTTTTACTTCACTTAAAGCAATGAACAACCACCTACAGTAAATCATAATCACATTGTAATGCAGTAAGTCCTGCTGATGGCTAAACAATTAATACATTTTTAAGTCTTAAAGAGTTTCAGTTAGCGCTACTGTTGAAACTGTGTGGGAAGGCTCTTACCATGTGCTTTGATGATATATGGCCAACCAGCTTTTCTGACAAGTTGAGGTCTGGATATGTCCACCTTGTCAGTGCTGATAAAGGTACCTGTATGGAACTGGATTTGCCCTGTGGGAAATGCACAAAACAGACGGGGATGATTATGTTGCTTCTGTTTTTTTGTAGAACTTTGGATATAATGCTAGCAGTTACTTCCTGCCCATTGTGACACTTTCCCATTAGGAAGTCATTTAAAAGATAAATGCCAAAGCAAAAGATGTTGAAGTACCAATCGGCCTTTTCAGAACATTAAAATAGGCGTCACCTAGTTGGAGGGTGATAGTATATGTTTTGGTGACATTGTAAGAGTCAAAGTCATGTTTCTTTCAGAAAAATATGGATGGTAAACCGAGTGCATTTATATAGCACTCATCCAGTCTTTACGACCTCAAAGCGCTTGTACATACTATATCCAAGTCAGCATCAACCCATCCAAACCTATTCATACACAGGCAGAAAAGCACACTACCTCACAGCCAAACACATTTTATTGATTTAACTAATATTCACAACTTTTTTTTCTCACTAATGTACTCAATCAGCATGTTATTCTCACTATGTGGCTTGAAGAAAGATAAACTCCTTTTTTCTAGTCGTGAGAAATATCTTCATGCCTGCGTCTATAGTCCCCCATCATAATGTCCATTTCCACTGCTAGTTTCCTCCCCTACCATTTAACAATAGCTTCATTACCGTTGCTGGTGGGTCCATGCGCAAACATGAGATGGTAGGTTTTGTTAAAGCCAGAGGTCCTCAGAGAAGCAAAAGTGTTTATGGAAGTGAAGGAACAGCTTATCACCCCATCCTGCACTGACACTCTTACATCTGAAACATTCCCCTGGTGGATAATTAGAAACAATTTCAATATAATCCATACAGTTGCATGTGCAGTTCACTCATTGTCAAACAGATCATTACATGTTTCACAGTGCGAGCAGTAAAATTGTGGCATTACACTGTCAAAAACTCAAAAAACGAGTAGGATCAGATTAACTCTTGTACCAGAGGAAGATCTTGTGGAGCTGATCGTCCTGTTGAAAAGGCGTGTTGCAATTGCAAAAGGCCGTTTCTTCCTATGCCGCAGATATAAATGTCGTCGTTTCCCTACGAAAACACAGAGTTTATTAAAAAACAGTGGGTGTAGGTTTTGGTTGGTAAAATGATCAGCTTCATATTTTCCAAAGCCAGATTCACAGCTATTTAGAACAGGAAAGCAGACATAACTAAAAACATACAATGCAGAAAAAATTATAATAAAATCATTAAAAGAGAGGTTCACAATAATGAGGCAATACAATTTTATGGGCCAAGTTACTAAAACAATATTTTAAATGGCTATTTAAAAGTTCTTACATTCTTAACTTAAAATTAATTCCTCCAAAATGTACAACATTTTTGTTCCAGTAAAGCATTTAAGGTACTCTTATCAAATACACTACTACTACTACTACTACCACTACTACTACTACTACTACTACTACTACTACTACTACCACTACTTCTACTATAATAATAATAATAATCTTATTATATACATTTTATTTAAATGCACTTTACATTTGAGTAAACAAAACTCAAAGTCCTACAGATTAAAATGGTTGAAACAAAACAACAAAAAATATTATATATATATATATATATATATACATAATATTATATTATTATTATATATAATATATATATATATATATTCCATATAATATATAAATATATATACAGTGTTGGGTGTCATGCGTTACAAAAGTAACGGAGTTACAGTAATGTATTACTTTTGCTGTAATGCAGTAATATAACGCATTACTTCTGAAATGTGGGTAATATAAAACCCGTTACAATTCTCTGTAACGCAGTTACAACACATTTTAAACCGAAATGATGTGCTTTGTTTTAAAGAATTCACAAACATCGCGAGACATTCCGACACCTGAGAAATAATTGTGCAGGTAGAATAGCAACTCAGTAAGCGTGATTACTATTGGTTAAGACCGCTGCAGAAACAGATTCGCAATGGAGAGCTGCAGGCTCGTAGAAAAGAAAAGAAAAGAAAAGAAAAAGACACTAGTACACGCAGGCCAAAGCAACAGAAGTTAACTTCCTCTCAGGCTGCATGCCTCTTGAACCCAGAGAAGTTAAGAGACTCATGGCAGAGTGTTGAAGATATGCAACCTCTGTCCTCTGTGGAATCGCCAACTTTTAGAAAGCTTGTCAGCAAAGAAAGCAACGCACCAATGACAAGGTGAGCTAACATTGCCATAGAGACTCGTTCATATACAGCAGCTTACTGGGCTATGCCGAGGCTCCACTAACATGTTGTTAATAACAAACAGGGACTTAATGTTACCGGTATCAAATATTATTTAACCCACTTAAACGGAGCATGAGTTTAATTTCTAGCTCTTTTCGTAATTTTTAGCATGTACCGCCAGATAGATAGATAGCTTATAATTAATGAGCTGCATTAAAATACATTTTAGCATTTAAAGCCATACTTTTGCTGTTATTTTGGTGAAAGTAACTCAAAGTAACGCAAAAGTATTGTAACGTATTACATGTCAGACAGTAATAATGCAATTTAACTTACTCTAAAAATACAGTAATAAGTAATATGTGTTGTATTACATTTTGTAACGCCTTACACCCAACACTGTGCAGGACTGAAAGCTCCATTGAGATGGCCTTGTGATCCGACACACTTAGATCGTAAACTGATAGTTTACTAATGGAGGCAGAGTTTTTGATGACTAGGTCAAGTGTGTGTCCCCTAGTGTGTGGGGACATCAACATGTTGTGTTAGGTTGAGGCAGTCCAGAAGGTGTAGGAACTCGGCTGCATAGTGACAGGAGGGGGTGTCAACGTGAATATTTATGTCTCCTAGTATTATAATGTTGGCAGTGGTAGCGCAGAGTGTAGTGAGAAGGTCGTGCATCTCTGGAATGAAAGCTGAGTTGGATTTGGGTGGCCGGTAGATGAGAAGTATTGTCAGGGGGAGGGGGGGTTTACCTTTTAAATCCAAGGCATTCAAATGAGGAAAGTACAGACAGAGGCAGGGGGACAGTTCCAGTTCATTTCTATGTAGTATACTGCAATGTACACTGGCTAACAAAAGCCAGGGAGGGGACATGTACTGTAATGTAACATAACAACCTGAGATGCAGGACACGACCTGCACACACCAGATATCAATTCCGACCGACTGCACAGTCCAGCCGACAACTTAGTTCACCAACATTCATGTACTCTCTCTCTTTGTTTCTGTCTCTATCTCTCTCACACACGCATCAACACTTTGAGTCAATGGTTCAATAACGTCTTTTTAATTTATGCATTTAGAAAAACCACCACCTTTTCTTCCCCTCCATCTCTAACCCACACACACAGCTAGTCCTGCTCTCTGTTGTTATCTCTCAATTTCATCATTCAATTAACCTGTCCCACATTTTCTGAGAGTAAACAACTCCAATTAGATAACTACTTCACCCTGACTAACACATGAAGCGAAATTCAGGCCAGCAGGACACCATAAGCAACAAAACCACATCAGAAACTAATCACGAAAGACAAAGCCTTCATCGATAGGTAAATTCCTCAAACATTTTTGAGCAAGGAGGCCAATTCATTCTGGGCTTCTCTCGACCGTGGCACTGGTTTACATTGAGTGCACTGCTGTGTTTCAACCTACATTTTTTGTAAAATACTCAATGAGAGGAAGGGGAGAAGGCAGCACAGAATAAATAAGCATACTAAAAAACCAAGATTTCTTGATAAAAATTATAAAAGTGGTTTAAAAAACAGGGGAAGCCTGACTTTCATTTGCATCTGGGAGAAAAGATGAATGCTTGGAGTTCGAATATGGCATGGCATTTGTTTTTGAGAATCTCAATAAAAATAATCTACGTTAATATTCCGATACTTGCGATGGATGATGTATATGGAATGCCCTGAGACACCAATTTCAAAGGCAAGTATATAAACAATTCTGCTCGCGAGCCATAATAAAGTTGTTATAAAACAGTAAAATAAAATCAAGCAATTTGTGTTCACATTACCATTATCTGATCATCTGAGAATCCAAAGGAGATGTATCCATCAGAAAGACCTGTCATCTCATAGTGGAAAGCTGCATCAGTGTAAGACAACATCATGGCTGACATGAAATAACAGTCAGCACTTGCTGTAGGGTCACAGTTTGAAGGCTGACTAAAACACACCTTGGTGACACCGCAATCTGCACGGGAAATACTTATCTAAAGGAAACATATATAATAATGTTAATATTACCAGATAAACACAAAGATATTGTATCTATTATTTTATGATGAAAAAATAGAAGAAAAGTGAACAACTTTCAAATCTTGTTCCTGTCATCAATATTACTTACAGCAAATGGCGAAGGTTGATGCATTGTGATTGTTGTACTTGGTGGTGTAGTACTGTCATTAGTGAAGGTCATGGTAGGGCTTTTAACATCAACCCAAAATATCCTGTAATTCTGTACGAAGGATGCACTGCAAAGACAACCAAATCATTTAGAATTAATTGAGGTTGAAACACATGGGGATTAAGGAAAGTAATGAATCACATTGGGATCAAATTAGTTTTGTTCAGCTTTACTGGAACTTAATGGGTTTCGCGTTTCCTGATGCTTCTGATCTCCATGTCACCTGAATCGAGGTCTTCAAAGAAGTTGATCTATGAGAAACACTTGAATTCTGGATGCACACACACACACACCACACACACACACGCAGAAACAAAACATGGAAACAAAGACAGAAAAGAAAAAAGACGTCATCATACAGTGTATCTGAAGGTTAATGACATTACTGTTGACATTTTGACGATTTTTTTCATTTTCTTCTGTTTTACTGAATACTGTACCTGAACCCAATCTGTGTGGGCATAGGGACAGTTTAGCCAGGGGGGGATCTACAGGAGGGCAAGGGGGTGTAGCTGTCCCAGCACCAGCTACCAGAGTAAAACAACATGAGGGAGGTATGGACTGGCATCAAGACCATCAGTCTCTACCTGTTGCAGAGGTCCCTCTCCCACCTGGAGAAGACTTGGGGCACTGTGAGGATCATGTCCTTTGATTTCTCCAGTGCCTTCAACACCATCCAGCCCCTGCTTCTGGGAGACAAGTTGCAGCACTCAAGGGTGGATCACCACCTCACCACCTGGATTCTGGACTACCTCACTAACCGTCCACAATACGTAAGGACAAGGGACTGCCATTCAGACACCATCATCTGCAGTACAGGGCCCCCCAGGGGACAGTACTGGCACCGTTTCTCTTCAACCTCTACACTGCAGACTTCACTGACAACAGGACTGATCACTCTGCTGCTCTGTACAAGAAGGGACAGAGCAGACTGAGGACTTTCGGAGTGCAGGGGGCCCTCCCGCAGATTCTTCCTTCCTGCAGTGGTCAGACTGTACAACCACGGCCCTTGGTAGAACCCCACATAATACGGACTGTTGAGATCTTGTGCAATAAACAGCAAAGTGCAATATATGGACACTTTTATTAAAATACTGTGCATTAATCACCATCAATCATATTTTTATAATGTCTCAACACCTTGTGTTACATATATCACTAAGTTCTGAGGTTGCTGCTCATCATTTTTAGCCATGTGTCCTTACCTACTTATTTTATTCTTTACTTTTTAAATGTTTTTACTCTAGTATTACTAATGTGTGCTTTCTTCTTATACATATTAATATGTTAGCTTATTCTGTGTTATTCCATGCTTTTACAGCCCGGTTGGTGGGGTATAACCAGAACATGGGAGTCAAGACGAAGTGTACGAAAATATAACAATAATTTATTTATATTTCACAAATAAATTAAGCACAAGTTTGCCTGAGGCTTACACGTAGAGAGCAGAGGCGGGACCAAGCCATTGTTTTGCAAGTCACAAGTTAGTCTCAAGTCTTTGCTTTCAAGTCCCGAGTCAAGACAAGCAAGTCCCGAGTCAAGTCCCAAGTCAAGACCGACAAGTCTCAAGTCAAGTCCCAAGTCCTGTCGTTTGAGTTTCAAGTCCTTTCGAGTCATTTTAACAACGGAGAAATAATATTTACACAAATCATGTATGCTTTTAAGATCTGTATATATTTATCAAACCAAGAACATTGTTCAAACACATTTGAAATAAACAAAGGCCAATGTAATTTCCACAGAAAGCGCTGACATTGTATTTCCATTGCTTATTGCACTATAACTGTCTCAAAAGATCCTCATTTTTGCAAAACACTCTTCACCTTAAAACTTAAATGTAGCCTTGAACTAAAAAACATGTCTTCACCCTCAAATAGGTATTTGGAAGATCACAAAAACAGTTGAATGTAACTTTTCCAAATGTGTTACCACTTTATAAAAAATATTTTCAGTCTTTTTAACTCATTTCAAAACCTAAGTGTAACCTTATCCTTTTCAAACATGTCACCACTTTATACAAGATATCCTCACTCCCCAACAAGTGTGTGTGTGTGTGTGTGTGTGTGTGTGTGTGTGTGTGTGTGTGTGTGTGTGGAAGGGGACTAGATGTGAAGTTTCATTAACATGACAATGAACAGAGTTGTGCTTTTCTATGTCAGGGCCCTATGCTGCATTGCATTTGCAAAAGATCAAATTGGCCAAAAGACTGTCAGTCATTTGTGCATGGTGGGGACGTAGTATGATGCCAGTGTAGCTGAAAACTCGCTCCATTGGAGCACTAGAGGCAGGCACTGCCAAGACTCTGGTGGCCACTCGGAAGAGTGAAGGAAGAGACTTCATGTTCAGTGCCCAGAACAAAAGGGCGTTCTGTCCTTCGGCTGTGTCAAGTAGTGACTTACCACAAGGTGAGTTGCTCATCTTTGAAAATTAATGTTTAGGGTTGTTTTAAGGACAATGTTATGAATGCCTGTAGCCAACCATTCTGAAGCAGGGGGTGATTCCAAATTAGCCAAAAGCTGGGGACTGGACCAATCGTCAACATTTCTATTTCATCCAAGACTAACCAGAAAGGGGGCTCAAAGTGCAAAATAGTGAACTTATCCATTAATGAACCCACAGGAGATACATTTTAGCTTGTTCGTAAGCCAAGGTGACGTTTACAGTCTCATTGATATGTAGCTAGCTAGCAATTAGCCATTAAGCTAGTGTTGGCTTTCATTCAAAACTTAACGTTCTTTGTGCAACTTCAAATGTCGAACGAAGTTGGAAGTTGGAAGTTGTCGCGTCTCCATCTGTTATCTTCGTCCCGCATGATTTACAGACTGCAGTTCTTTTTTTGTTGACCACTTCAAAGTTTATAAATCCAAACGAAACTACCCGTGGTAACATTGTTGCCTACTTGGTGCCTTATAGTTTGTTCCGCCTCATTGGTTGTTCAGTACTTTGATTGGTTGGATGCTGTCCGATCAAAACAACGTGGATCTAATTTGATTGGATGTCATGCCACACACGTTTCACACACAGATGCACACAGGTTCAAAGAGAGATAGCGCGGTCCATGACAACATACTTTTAAATCTTTGGGTTTAGGAAAAGTAGCAAGTCTTTTTCGAGTCAAAAGGGGCAACAGGAAGTAAAGCAGCGCCGCCATTTCTGAGTTGCTGGAATCACGTGACTTGCCGTGCTTTGTAGCATGTTGGTCCTGTAGGCGGTTGTTGCAGATGCGAAATGTTCTTCTTTTTCTTTTGTTTTTTTAGTACGTAAGCTGTTCAATAATGCCGGGAAAAACATGTTGTGTAGTCGGCTGTTTTAACAACAGTGTGAAAATACAGGCCTGGCATAAAGCCGCTTATGAAATTCACAAACCTTTGTTGCACATTGACTGCCTGTGTTTACGGCCTTACGGATTACATCGATTTCCTGGTCGAGCGGAGGACCAAGATGTGCGTCAAAAGTGGATAAAATACATAAACCGAGATGGCTTCAAGCCAAACAAGAACACTTGGGTAAGTTTGGCTCTGACTGTTCAATCTGTTAATGCCACAGGTTGCATGCAGTGGGTGTAACATACAGTGAAACAGCGCTAGCTAAGTTTGCTAACAATATCGTTAGCCACAGGCGAAAACAAAGCTAGAGTTTTCATGTTGCTGTGTAACTGGAACTGCACAAAGTTTTGCGGAAGCTTAATTCGTGCCATATAGTTCATCTGATACAACAGGAGACTTATCACAAGAGACTAGACAAAACAAATAAGATGGACAGGACAGGATAAACAACAGTTTTGGCCCCTCACCCCTCAAAAAAAGAAGAACAATCATATACACCCCCTTCACGCATCATAATAAATAGGATGGTAAAGTGCAATTGTGCATGTTTGATGTTAAATAAGTGAAAGTGAAAATGCAGAGTGCTATTTAAAGTGCTATCTTGTTCACACATATTTGAGAAGTACTTTTACAACCAATGCATCGCTCATTATGTATTTATCTTCATTACCACTCTAAGGTGTGTGGGATACATTTTCCTGACGGACGACCCACAACAGAAAACCCCTATCCTGTGTTGATCATGGGTTATGAATGTCATGTAAGTAAGTCTCTTGGATAGCCATATTATTGCATTGCATTTTGTTAATTTAAATATGCTTGATTGTCATGTTTAACTAATGCACATCTCTCTTCTATTTTTTCCCTTTAGGTAACACCAGCTAGACCTCCCCCCAAAAGAAGATGTCTTCAGCCATTACACTTGAACTCAACTACTGAACCTGAAGCTATGGAAACAGATGTGGATGTTGGGAATTTGGAGAATATGCCTCTGCAGACGTGTGATGTCGGAACCCAGTGGCCAGATGTCATAGATCACAACTACAGTTTCAGCTGCGGTAACAAGCCGATGAAGGACTGTGGCACTCAAACGGACCCAACACCATCAGTGTCAGCACAGAATTTAAACAACAAAGACTTTATATTTTAAACAGGTTTATGTGCTGACAGTTTCTGGCAACTTTTGCGAAACTTGTTGACTTTTTGCTCACAACCACTTAATACCAAATTGGCCGTCCATGAACAATTTTTGCTTGTTTTAATGAGACTCCGTTTGGGTTTATTGTTTACTGACTAGGGCAGTCTTTCTCAAAGAGTGGTCCGCGGACCTCTGGTGGTCCGTGAGCGACCCCTAGTGGTCTGTGAGTATTTTGGTAAAATGTCACATTTGAAATTAATATATTATAAGTTTAAAGTGTTTCTCAAACTGTCTTAAAATGACTAGTATAGAGTGTAGCATAGATGTAGCGTAGCTACGTAGGTTCGTAGCTACGTAAGTTACGATCTTACGTCATAAATGATTTGCGCGGTCAATTGAGCTGTCAACTGACAAGATGGATCGAAAAAACACATGACGAAGGCGCCCTCACATTTTTTTGCGACGGGGGAAAATGCGAAGGCTACAGAGGCCTCATACAGGGTATCCCTTTTCATCGCAAAAACAGGGAAACCTCATTCGATAGGTGAGAATTTAGTCAAACCAGCTGCCAAGGTTATGGCTAATGTGTTGTTTGGGGAGAAAGCAAGCAACGAAATTAACAGGGTCCGCCTCTCCAATGATACTGTCCAGCGGCGAATAACAGCCATGGCCGAAAATGTGAAAGATCAGCTGATCACACTGTGGCAGCCGGGTGTGGTTAGAGCGCCGGCTGCTGGGGTGAGGGGAGTGGCTAGGCCGGAGACCAGACAGCTGATCGGAATCAGGTAATCAGTCAGTTAATATAAAGCATGTTGGTAACCTGGTTCTGGTCTGTCTTGCAGTAGGCTGGGTCCTGGGAAGCCGACACACACCTGTCCTGGCCTTGCCGTCCTGGAAGTGCCGGGGAGCTGTCTTTTGTGTGCACGTTTCTTACGAAATAAACGGTATTATTTTTGCCCAACCCCGAACCCTTCCGTCTCTTGCCTTCAACCTGAGCGATCCTGATCACACACACGTTTACGCCAAAGCCAGTTTTTCACACTGCAACTTGACGAGTCAACTGATATCGTGAATGAGGCAAATCTGCTGCGTTTTGTAAGGTACATTTATGATGGCGGTGTGCAGGATGAATTTCTGTTTTGTCGTTCCCTGCCGACCAACACCACAGGGGAAGCCATTTTTGACTCAGTCAACGATTTCATCCTGCAGAATAATATCGACTGGACACGATGTGTTGGTATTTGCACAGATGGTGCAACTGCAATGACTGGGAAACACAAGGGACTGGCAGCGCGCGTACGTGTATATTTCTCCTTCCTTCTTTGTATTGAACTGTTGCACCTCAATTTCCCTCGGGATTAATAAAGCTTCTTGAATCTTGAATCTTGTTTTGGGATATTGGGGGAGTTAGGTGGTCCGTGAGTATTTTTATATTGGTTAAGTGGTCCTTGGTCTGAAAAAGTTTGAGAAACACTGGACTAGGGTAAACGATTTGGAGTGAGTAGAAGCACGGCATCTGAAATATTTACATTTTGGAGACCAATCCTTGCCAGATTTATGAGGGAAAAGGTGATTGCTTGGTTGCCCAGGGATACGATGAACAGAATCAGGCCCAAGTCATTTCACAAAAATTATCCTAAAGCTACATGCATCATTGACTGTACAGAGGTCTTTGTACAAAGGCCAAAGAACTTAAGAAAAAGATCACAAACTTATAGTAATTACAAACATCATAACACATACAAACTCCTATACTGTATAGCCCCCAATGGCTATGTCATGTTTGTATCAAAACTTTTTGGTGGAAGGGCCAGTGATAATTTCATTACAAAGAACAGTGGTTTTGTTCATCACCTGATCCCTGGTGATGAGAGCAGATCGCGGATTCACCATCATGGATATATTGCCTCCAGGAGTGAGTCTAGCTCTTCCTGCATTCACACGTGGACGTAAGGAGCTGTCTGAACATGAGGTGACATCCACACGACGCCTAGCAAATGTCAGAATTCACATTGAGCGAGCAATTTGAAGGCTGAAAAATGTTAAGATTTTGTGTAATGTTATGTCTGGTAGGTTGCACAGTGTTGATGAGATTGTAAGTATTTGTGCAGGGTTATGTAATTTGCAACCTCAGTTAATCCGTAACAGTACTGAATGAAGAAGAAACACCTGAAGTGTGTGTGTGTGTGTGTGTGTGTGTGTGTGTGTGTACCAAATATTAATTTGTATTTCAACAGAAAAATCAACAAAGCATCCAACAGTTTCAGACAGCAATGTAGATAGTTAAAATGTACAGGTTTAAACCGTGAACAAATGTCGAACTCTTGATATGTGTATTACCGGTAAGTTGTCATGTGAAAGCACATTAATATCTTTATGTAATAGCTACTTGAGCCCACACATTTTCATGACCCCGTGTGCAATTCCCTCTTCAGGTGGCAGATTTTGTTCATTGTCCACTCTTCGTTGTAGGGTACATCTACGATCACATGTTCATTTGGGGTCCACACCATAAACTTACAATTCCTTTTTTTTGCACAGTGCATTGCAGCCTGGACCTGATAGTAGTACCCTAACCCAGATGCTGTTTTCCTCAGAACGTACTTTCCATTACTCAATCTAACATCGTATTTGTTTGAATCTATCATTTTTAGTAGACTGCCACCATGAGCTTCAAGCTTTTTTGGTGTGGGACACTTGATCTCAAGAATAGTATCTCTGTCAGTATCTGTGATTATTCCATCGAGACTGGCACCAAGCCAATTTTCTTGATCATGCACAACCAGGCCTGTAGTCTCCACTGTAAACCCTGTTGTCTGCTCGAAACATTGTCTAGCCAAAGGCTCAGCTTGTTGACCGTACCTAGTAGCCTCATTTCCAGAAAACCTTGTGTTAAGTTTTCTTTCAACCCAGTTTGTTGGGTCTGCCTTTTTTGGTACCTCAGATGCCTCACTACTGGTGATTCTTATTTTTCTCTGGTCCAGCCACAGCTGACTATTCTGGCCCTTGGTCTCCGTTTCTAATCTCTGCCTATCCTGTTCCCCACATTTTATATAATTTTGAACTGTTGTGTTGCAAAGTGTGCATTTTTGTTCTGCACACATTGTGTGCTCTTTAGGTGGACCTATTTCAGTGTGTGCAGTCTGTGGCTGAGCAGTCAACACATGATTCAAAATGGTTCCAGGAACCATAGATAACCCAACCATGTCTGGTGCTGAAAAATGTGCAATAACATTTTCATCTGTCTCAAATGCAGTAGAAATGACACTCATACATTTTCTGGGACTACTATGTTGTGTTTGCATATTTTCCACAGTCTCTGGCACTACATTGTCACAAGTAGACCGGTTCTAGGCACATGCTGTGTCTGTGCAGGCCAAGCCTGTGAACCCTCTCGCTGTTGCATCTTGAATTTTGTACAGTAGTCCTGCTGTATGGCTACAACACTTCCCTCGGCCGGCCATGCAGTCACACACTGCTTCGAGAATTTTGCCATCTTCTCTCTGTATGGTTACTGACACATTATGGTACGAGTTCACTGCCTGTGAAAACCTCACTACACCTTTCAATCTGAGGATCTCATCTGCGATGGCATGTAGTATCTGGCCAATCCATCCGGAGCTCATGTAATTCTGACCTTCAATCAGTGCCCTGTAGTTTGCGTTCTGAAGCTCATCGCATGCCAGACGATTAATAAAATAATCCTGAATACCTGTAAGAACAACTGGTCGTGGTTAATAGGTATTTGCAACGTGTAAAGCTTGTGAACATATTAGCAACACAGCTAGTAATGACAGCTAGGTTTTATTGTTGTCAAGTTTTGGCCACTGCCTGACGTCATCTATCAAATTTTCCATTTTCTTGTTAATACCTGTCACTACCTTATCTACCTGACATTTTAACGAGCAGTCTGCGAGCAGGATGCTTTCACTGAAAATCCGTTAGAGGGCACCGGCAAGTCACATTCCAGCAACTCAGCGATGTCGGCAGGCAAAGATGGCGGCGCCCATAGATTTCGCGGCGGATTGTGTATACTGCAGCTAAACTCGCCTTGACAAGCTGTTGAGCACTGTAAAGGTCATGTTTTTTGACTTACCAGTGCTTTCAACACCAATATGCTGGCACTTGACTTTCAATCTTCTTATTGAAGTTAATGTTTATGATAGTTTAACTTTTATTGCTCATCTTAATTCTTGTATTATATAATTCATTGTATTTTATTTTATTAATTGTATAAAGTAACAACTATCAATTTCCCCTGGGAACATTAAGGTATCACTGATTCTGACCAAAATGTCATGATGTAAATATTATTTCAGGGGCTAGCAAGACAGTGTATGGGACTTTTAAAATGCTACATTTTGTGGCCTGTTAAAGTCTGCATGCTGTACACAATAAAGTCTGCTGAATGGTAGGAAACTCACAGGTCTCTGATCGCAGGTGATGAGCTGAGCAGTCCCTGCACCCAGGGTGAAGGTGCCCACAGTAGATCGACTCCCCACCTCTCTTGCCTGTAGCAGGAAACCAATGAATGGTGTGGAGGCTGGAGCATGGAGCTGAACTACAGCGGTAAATAAAAAAAAGTGTGTTATTGACCTAAGGAAAGACAATGAATTAAGATATAACAGGACACTTAAGTTGGATTCACTTGATACGCGATTTGTCCTTTGACTAACGCATCTTGAGTTCAAAGTCTTGAAGTGAAAACAGCTAATACAGTTTTGTTTCATGGTTACCTTCCCTGCTAGCTTGCGCTGCTTCATCTCTGTCATCCGATTGGTCGCACGTTAAAAAGGCCAGCAACAATAGAGGTCAAAGTTGAAATGATTTGAGCGCAGAGCCTATGTACTACGTTTTGGCAAACATGCGATTACCATACACACCAAATTGTTTAAAGTTTACACCTAAATACATTTTGCATCCTTGGGCAAAAAGACAATGTACATGCAGGTTAAATGTAAACATGATATTTCAACATTAAATGTAACAATAAGATATGCGTTATGTTTCCATTTCAGAGGTTACTTTGCTATCCAACTGAAGCAGTTTGACTTGAAAAGTGATGATTTTTAAAAGTCCCTTTGAGCTCGTTATTAGATTGATCAAATACAGAGGGAAAGTGCACTGGGATAAACATTTTATTTTAAAGTTTTTAAAGATGCCTATCTTGAGGGCTCAAACCAGAAAGTTATCTAAAAAATGTATAGGGGTTTATGTGATGCACACAAAATATGTGGTCACATTTTAGGTTTATTGTAATGTATTTTGTCTTGTATAAACTGAGCTATACTCTCCATGCCTCCAAAGCATGTTCATGTAAAAATTGCATATCGCTACAGACAACAGAGGGCAGTATAGGACACGGGAAGGACACAGTGAGCATGCTGTAAAGGGATTCTGGTACAGCACTACCCATTTACTAACTTATTAAAACTATGGCAATTTAATGATTAAACTATTTCAAAGAGTTATTTTGCAGTCAGCTAGGACAAATTGCTTAGCTTGTAGCATATCTGAACATATATTGTTGTCTAAATTAAGAAGACATGTATTGAGTTACATATAAACTGTTAATATTTATACTCATACTGTCTTTTTAATTTTCAATAAAAAACAAATCCCTATGAGTGACTTATTGGTGGGGAATAAAGTGACATGCACATCACGGCAAGCAGCTAGTTTTACAGATACATGGATTAAAGTATTCCGGCCCCGGGCCGGATTTCCGGCCTGCAGCACTTGGAGTGGAAAAAAAAAAAATATATATATTTTTTTTTAAACCCAAAACGCGATAACTCCACGGCTTTCGAGTCTGTTCGTTCTCTGCCAATGGTAGGAAAGAAGCGCCGCTGTCCAGTTCTGATGTTAAACAGTGTTAGCCAATCAGAAGCAAAACGGGGCGGGCCTTAACACAACGCGCCTCGATCAACTAAACTGTAGCACAGATAGGCCTACTCTCTTACTACGAAGGCTGTGACTGTAGTTAATGGAGAGAGGGGCATAGGAGCAGGCGCGATGCAGTACATGAAACCAGGGGAAAATACCCTCGAGATAGATAAAGGTCTGAAAAATAAATGGCGCTGGGTATGGCTGGAGGAGATTGGACGAGATGGCAAACCATTTAGCAGTTGGTGTAAGAAGTTGAGTGAGACAGGCGCTTGCTTCTGCACGCTGTGCTCCAGGAGGCTAATATATGCATCCAGCGGCAAAAAGGTTCTTCGTAAACACGAATCAGACCCTCGTCACCTAGCTGCTGTTCGTGCTGTCCCACACACGACGCGTTTACCAGGAGCAACAACAACATCTGATGTACCGGCTTCCATAACTGACCGTGTGTGTGAGTTAAAAATACGGGTGTGTGCATTTCTCGCAGAACACGACCTCTCCTTCACGCTATCACAACCCCTGGTCGAGCTGTGTAAAAAAGTAGCGGAAGATAAAATTGCACTAAGTAAAATGTCCATTTCAAATCAGCTGGCCAGCTATTTCAACACTCACGGGATAACACCTGAGTTTAAAAGGCAAATTTCCACCAAACTGAAAAACAACATGTTTTCCCTGAACGTCGACGAGGCCACCAATAATAACATGGATAAAGTCCTCAATGTTCTTGTTCGTTTTTTTGACAATGAGGAAAATGCTGTTAAAACGCAACACCTCGCTAGTCGAAAAATGAACATAGCCAATGCTGCAGCACTTACCCAGGAATTGAAGGATGTGCTGCAGTCCTATGGTTTAGGGCTGCAGCAGGTGACCAGTATTTTACTGGACAATTGTGCGGTTATGCGGGGAAAGAAGTCCGGTCTCGAGACACAGTTGCGCAGGGAGAACCCGCACCTGCTGGATATATCTGGCGACACAGTCCATATGGTTTCTAACGGTGCAAAAGCCATGATGAGCCCTTTCAAGGCAGAGGTGGAAGATTTCTGCTCGGATGTGTTTTATGACATAGAGAAGTCTCCGAAACAGAAAGAAATATTTTCGGAATTCCAGAGATTACTCCATCTTACACCGAAGAGCTTGATCAGGCCCATCAGTAACAGGTTCCTGCAGATGTTGGAGGTGTGCAATAGGGTGAGAGAACTCCTGGATGTCCTGATTGTGCACTACTACAACCTACTGGATCCGGGCGAAGAGCATAAATACAGGTAGGTACAAAGCATTTAAAAATGTGTGTGAATTAAATCGTATTTGTCACAGTATAGCCTCTCAGCCTGGCTCAAAATACGCGACTATCGTGTCCGATTCTCGGCTGAGACCCCCCCTTACGACAATTGCGATTGTCTTTGTGTGCGGCGAAACCCAATGTAAAAGTCGGACACAAAGTCGGGACTTGTGTAGTTTTAGCCTAGTCGTTTCTATGAGCACTCTTCACAAAATAACACAGAGTACACAGCAGAGGTCCTCTTTATTTGCTCACCCGTGCGGTTACCTGGCATACATGCGTGCTTTTAAATGTTGATAACATCCGAAACCTACACCTACGAGCCGCGTCTTATCCCTTGCGCTGTCATTCAGCAGCACCCCGTTGGGATTGATAGTTGATATATAACTATTTTGTCTTGCGCGAAAATAAAACGACCTTCCTTTTTAAGGAGCTTTTTTCTTTTCTTTTTTTGAACATGTGTTATATTCTGGCCTATAGCCTTCCCTTATGAGAAAATGTGTTGTAGTGCAGAATCAAGCTGTTTTTTTTAATAGTGGCTATAACGGCTTTATAGTATTGCTGTAGTTAATGCAACACATGAAACTGCCAGCTATATGCTGTATGATGATATGATAAAAATATTGCATTACTGACAGTTTTTTTTTTCATTAAAAAAATAAAATAGGGATGTATTAGTGTATTGTCTATAATGCTGTATGTTATAACATGCAGCCTTAATCCCCATATGGTTTTATAAGAGGGAGCATAACGTGGGTGTGTGTGTGTGTGCACTCCAGAAAGTTACTCAAACAAGTCCTTGAAAGGCACGAGGTCTCGCCTCAGGAAAGGGCCAGAATAGAGGTTCTGCAAGGAGAACAGGCCACAGCATCCAGGACCCAAACAAACCAGAGCCGGAAGGAACGCATCTCTGTGCTATTCACAGATTTTGATAGGCTCACAGTCTTGATTGACCTGTTCAGAGGTATCTTGAATGAGTAGGAAAATCCATGGCTAGTTTACATACATTTATTTATTACTTGGTGGTAATGGCCCAGCTCTCCTGGATGGCATAGCTTTTTAGTTAAGACAAGGTGCAAATGGAACAGTTAGGTCTATTTTTCAACAAAAGTAATCCACCTCAAGAGAATTCCTTACAGCATTGTATAGTTAGTAACTGTACTGTAATTACCTAGTTGCATAGTAGTAACTGATGTCTTGTTCTAAGTTTTAATTACAACTAATGGAAACATGCCTAAATGTTTTTTGTATGTTTACAGGTGTCCTTCCAACATTTCAGGCATTTCTGAAAAAACTGCAACATGAGAAACCAATGGTGCACTTGTTGCATGTTGAAATGTTGGCACTGGTAAGAGAGCTGCTAAGCAAATTCATGAAGCCAGGAGCTATCCCCCTGAGTGTCAAAGAGATCCTCAAGATCAATGTACGGGATGCAGCGTTACAGCTGCCTAACAAATCCCTGTGTGTTGGAAAATATGGATACTCTGCCATGACCAAGGCCCGTGTGGCGAAGACACTGTGGGTTGGAAACTTGTACAACTCCCTCAGAGAGGGCTACATGAAGGCAGCAGAGTTTCTACTCAAAAACCTTCCCCTCGACAACCACATGGTCACCTCACTCTCGGCTCTGACCCCATCCCTCATACAGTGTGACTCCTTAGGTTCAGCATTCATGGCATTAGGGAAGGCCTTGCCTAATGTGGTTCCACCTGAAGCACTCGGCCCACTGCGGGAGGAGGTTCGTGCATACCAAATAGATGCTGACCTGGTACCTCTGGCCAATACCTATGTTGAAGAAAACAGCCGAGTGGATGTGGACTGGTGGAGTCAGGTGGCACTTCTAAGAAATTCAGAAAGAGGTGTGAGATACCCAACCCTGATCAAACTTGTGAAAGCCCCTCTTTCAATTTTCACAGGCCCGCTGGTGGAGGGGTCTTTCAACATAATGGATGACATACTGGAGGCAGACAGGTGCAGGATGAATGTGGAAACGTATGAGAGCCTCGCCATAATTAAGTCAACAATGAAAGCCAGGAAGTGGACGGCCTCAACAATGTTAATTGACCAGCCTTTAAGGAATTCTTGCCTTTCCTCCTATAAAACATACCAACTCCACCTAGAGAAAAAGAAGGCAAGAGAACAGGGAATGAGGGAGAAAAGGATGAGTGAGGCCATGAGGGTGAGGTCTACAGCGGTGGCAAACAGAATAGTGACCCAGGCGAAGAAATCAAAAGGGCCATCCTCTTCCTCCACTAGGCCAGCTGCCTCACCTAGACCAACCAGACCTTCACCAAAGACCATCTCCTCTGCAAAAACAAGACCTTTTCGACCCACTGGGCCCTCCACCACCTCCTCTGGGGCAGCTAAAAAGCCATCCAGCTCCTCCTCTGGGCCCTCTGCCTCCTCGTCTGGGGCAACTAATAAGCCTTCCGCCTCCTCATCTGGGCCCTCTGCCTCCTCATCTGGGCCCTCTGCCTCCTCATCTGGGCCCTCTGCCTTCTCATCTGGGCCCTCTGCTTCCTCATCTGGGCCCTCTGCCTCCTCCTCTGGGCCATCCACTGCATCCTCTGGGCAACCAAAGTTATTTTCTCTGTTTCATGGTCCAGCCAAGAAATCCTCTTCAATAGCCTCAACTACCTCTGGAAAAAGGAAGAGTTCGGATGACTCAGAACCCGGAAAAAAGAGGAAAAAATAGAGCACTTTGTTTCATTTTTTGAATCTAGTTTTGATAACTTAAACCCCACTAAAAAGTACTTTGGAGATACAAATGCACTTGTTTATTTCTTTCTATTTGATTTAAGTTATCATTTCATGTAGGAGTTAATGTTTTTGATTACTTGTTTTGATATTACTTGATATAACTTTCTATTGGTTTTATTAACATCTGTGTATTTAATTTGCCATTTTATTTCTGATGAACAAAGTTCAAAGTTATTGAAATGTTGAAATTGTTGAATTATTTGATTTATTAAAACTGTTTGAAAAGTAAATCAGTCCTTTTAATGTACCCTAAATTTCAGAGTGCATTTACTACAGCATGCTCAAAATTCACTATTTAAGAGTGTTTTTATCAAAAGGGGGGCACCAGGGGGGTCACGGCCACGGAAGGGGGCCATGGCCCCCAGTTTGGGAACCATTGTGAACACTATACAATAATCTGCATACATGTATATAGTTGTTTGCATGAGTCTAAAAAGTTCAGGCTCAGGATTTTTTTTTGCTTTAATCCCTGCAGATAGCATACTATAAAAACAACATTGTTTTTGATCAAGCAACCTAAAGTGACAAATCAACACACATTTTGCGTGTTGATTTGACTTGTGCAAACATTTAGAAATGCAGTTTTCTGGACAAAATAAAGGAAAAAGTACTTTTTTGAGCGTTTTTATACAATAAATTAAAAACTGTTATTAGTTGCAGCACTACATGAATCAAACCGTGACTCAAACAGCTGAATATCGACTTTCCAATGACTTTAGCTACCATTGTTTTCTTGATATAATTTGATTAAACTTGAATTCCATTTTAAATCATCGTTTAGCTGGCTCCTCACACTATGAGTGTTGCAAACATATAAATAATGCTTTTGAAACACTCGTCACACACTGGTCAGAATGTTGATGAAACACTAACAAAACATCTAAGCACCCATATTACACATTTCGAAGGCCAAAAATACTATTTCGTACCTGAAAAGGAAAGATATCAATTAAGAAGCACGGACTGGCAAGGATGCGTCCTTCATCTTCTTCTTTATTTTTATGGGCAAACTACTCTCTTTTCCCGGTCTGAAACCCAGGTGGTCGCACATATCTCTGCGTGTCTGGCTGACATCT
The DNA here is from genome assembly GCF_036324505.1 of Eleginops maclovinus. NCBI lineage: Eukaryota > Metazoa > Chordata > Actinopteri > Perciformes > Eleginopidae > Eleginops > Eleginops maclovinus. The sequence goes on along the minus strand of NC_086369.1, from coordinate 8,185,170 downwards.
CTCAGTTGATGGCTGCTCGGCACCTGAAGCTCAACCTAAACAAGACTGCACTGCTTTTCATCACAGGTAAGGACTCTCCCATCAATGATCTTTCCATCAACATTGGCACCTCTGTTCTTTCACCGACTCAGACTGCAAGGAACCATGGGCGTGACCCTGGACAATCAAATGTTCTCTACTTCTAACATCGCCCTCCTAGGAGGCAGCCCGACTGGTCTTCAACCTCCCCAAGTTCTCCCACACTACACCTCTACTTTGCTCCATTCACTGACTGCCAGAATCCGCTTCAGTCACTGGTACTGGTCTACTGAGCTGTGAAGGGATCAGCCCCTTCCTACATCCATTACATTACATTAAATTACATGTTACTTGTTAGACGTGTTACTTGTGTATATATATATATATATATATATATATATACACACAGTTGTGTCCATTCTTCTATAATATAGAAGAATGGACACAACTCAGTCATTAAGGAGAATTACCATATAGAATATATATGGTAATTCTCCTTAATGACTGAGAAATATGCTCCAATATAATCACTTGATCCATCCTGTCCGACTGGAAAAAAATCTGCAATAACAACATCTAGATGAGAACTCAGCCATGTTTCTTTGATCCATAATATATATTGTTCGTCATCCAAATACTTTATGACCTTGAATTTTTGTCCATTTCACATAATGCTTTTTCTTCAGACAGCTTTATTAAGAATGAGACATTGTTGGCAGCAGCTGTTCCTTCAAACCTCTACAGGCACAGGTAAATCACAGAAATAATAATTGTCAGGTTTAGAATGTGTTTTATTCGTGAATATTTTGAAGCTGCATGAAATCAACCAAAAATGTAGGTAAGCCTGATGCTTACCTTTCACCTCTTCTCCTAATCTGTAGTCACTGTGGTCCGCTGTGACGGTGTAGGGTGCTGGTTCTGTCTGTGGGCTGAGCCCAGAGTGGTGGGGTTGCATATCTTCACAGCTGTCCTCAACCTGACCCGAACTGTAGCACCGAACCAAAGGAGCAACAAACACCAGAAGCAAAGCAACATGTTCCATAGCAATGTAATGATCGGTAAATCGTCTTTCAGTTCAGGTGTATTTACTGTGGGTGAAACCAGATACCTGCTAGTCACAGAGCAACTGAGGTGGGGTCTGTTTTGGAAACAATGACTGAGGGGGAGGGGGGAAGGATATATGGGCCACTGGGAGGAGGCCACGTATACAGTACACCTGATGTGTTTATCACAACGAGTTCCCAAAATATACTGTTGTAGCAAGGGGAGGGGCACTATATGTCTCTAGTGTTTCCAGTAACTGGCTTTTCCTGTTTTTCTGAAAGCAATGTTAAGTTTATAATAACACAAATGTTCGTTTTAATTAGGCATTATCATTTATATTATAATTTAATATCTCGATCCGTGTAAGATTTTCATAATAGTCTGTATATTTATTTATATAAATGTTGTATGAGTTTATAAGATATACATTTATAAGAATTACATTCGAACAATATCTATATGGTGAATAATATTATTAAATATGTAATTTGATTGATAAGTGTTATTAACATGTAAATTATTGATATTATTATATGTTATTATAGTTTTCAGATATATTATTTTCCATAGTTTTTAGTTGTTTTATTTGAATTTCTAATTCTCTTATTGTTTTTTTGTCTCTATCTATTTGACTAAATTCATAAAAATGTTTTCATCTTTTCTTATTTCATTTGTAAGGTATGATTACGATGTGGGTAAATATCTTCAACAGATTGTTGATTAAAATATATCACAAAGAAGACACCATGCTTTGTTATTTTATATTTTAATATTTATTTATTACATGACATGAAATACTGTTTTTCGTTCTATAGCCCATGTTCATCCTTTTGTTTCTGAGGGGCACAACCTTTAAGCATAAATAGTACCTTAACCAGTCATGAAAGCAACTACTTTGTTACTATATAATTCTCTGGTTAGAGGTATAGACAGTTGAGGAAATAAAAGGAAAAAAACATTGGAAATGAGAGCTCATTGAATGGTTTGATAATTACCGTGTATTATATGTATCATATAGTATGGATTTTAAAGTCTTTAGATCTCATCCCAACTGTCCAAGATTATAAAGCAAAGGAGACAGCTTGCTCCACGAGGGAAAACCTTATAGAAGAACACTGTTAGTTCCTCCGTAGAAATCTATAGAATTCTACTTTCATTTAACTTTAGGTTGCTTGTTGCTTTCATCCATCCCTTAGCTAAAATGTTCTGAGGCTTACCATATTTTGTGTCATACCGTGGATTAACCAAGAACAACAAGATTGTTATATCAACACAATTGCAGTATACTCTTTTGTCAAAATTGATACACAAACCAGGAACAAGCAGCTGTGTTTTTCTCTCCAGGGATGATTGATTCATGTCATACGCTCTTTACCCCCTGTATCTTGTTTATATCTGCTTTCAATACAATGCCAAAATCACCAACTATATTATTCCTGGTACTACATGGTAAAACACAAAGGCTTTGGGAAAACCAAATATTTCAGACACTTAATTGACTCTGATTCAGTATTGATTTTAGTTCTGATTCTAACTGTATTATGAAACTATGATGCTGTGAGGTCTATGAGCATTGGGGCAATATTTAAGTGTGTAAGGTCAGCAGTAAACTAACCACTGTTGAGTATGCTGTCTTGGTCAAAGGTCATACAAAACCTCCAGCATTGGAGCCATGGATATGGCTTGGCTCTCACAGCTGTACTGGCAGTGCTGGCCATTCTCATTAGTCAGCTGAGGGAGACCCTTCCAAGGTGACCTAGAGGAAAACATTGAAGAGCTTAGTGGTGAATTCACAAATATGGTTTAATCAGATTCATTTTGGCTAGTCATCCCTTTCATTAATTTCCCCCTATTTGGGTTGTACTTGTGGTTCTCTAAGACAGCGGTCCCCAACCACCGGGTCGCGGCCCGGTACCGGGTCGCAACCCACAACGCACAAAACGTTTGATTTTTTCTTTTTTTATTATTGATTATCAGTCTAAATATGTTTTATTTTGAAAAGTGACTTCTGGCGGAATGGCGCATGCGTCTGTGCCTCTTGACAGGTCTCGGTCACGTGATACGTCACCAGCCATTACCGCGAAAATTAAAACGACAAGATAGCAAAAATGAGTAAAAAACAAACATCTTTGGCGAGCTTCTTTGGAAAGGGGAAAAGGCCCAATGAAGAGACAGAAGAAGAGCCTACGACTTCCAAGAAAAGTACATCTTCATTTAAAAGACAATATCAGGAGTCTTACTTAAAATACGGGTTTATCACTACAGGTGATTCTCATGCGCCGAGCCCGCTCTGTGTAATATGTGGCGACAAGCTGGCAAATGAGTCAATGAAGCCTTCAAAACTGCTTCGGCACCTGGAGACCAAGCACCCTGCATTAAACGACAAGCCTTTGGAGTTTTTTGAAAGAAAAAAACGTGAACAAGAAGGGCAGAAGCAATTACTGATGGCCACCACATCAACAAATATGAGTGCACTGAGAGCATCATACTTAGTGGCTAATCGTATTGCTAAGGCGAAGAAACCTTTTACTATTGGTGAAGAAGTGATCCTGCCCGCTGCTAAAGACATTTGCCGTGAACTTCTAGGAGAGGCTGCAGTTAAAAAGATAGCACAGGTTCCTCTTTCAGCCAGTACCGTCACTAGGCGAATTGAGAATATCACAGAGGATATTGAGGAGCAGTTGTTGGAGAGGGTTAATAAGTCACCTTGGTACGCAATCCAGGTTGACGAGTCTACTGATGTTGATAACAAGGCGACACTACTTGTTTATGTGCGATATATATATCAGGAGGATGTGCAGGAGGATATGTTATGTGCACTATTGTTGCCAACCAACACCACAGCCGCAGAACTATTCAAGTCTCTGGATGATTACATATCAGGAAAACTAAATTGGTCCTTTTGTGTGGGCATATGCATGGATGGAGCTGCTGCTATGACCGGACGGCTTTCTGGTTTAACTTCTCGGGTAAAGGAGGTTGCACCTGAAAGCGAGTCAACGCACTGTGTCATTCACAGGGAAATGCTGGCTAGCCGAAAAATGTCACCTGAACTCAACAGCGTGTTGAATGATGTCATTAAAATGATTAACCACATCAAAGCGCATGCCCTTAACTCGCGTCTGTTTGACAACTTTGTGAGGAGATGGACGCAGAGTACAAACGCCTTCTCTTACACACTGAAGTAAGGTGGCTATCTAAAGGCAGATCCCATTGGCAAGAGTGTTTGAATTACGAGAGCCGCTGCAGAGGTTTTTTTCAGAAAAAAAGTCACCACTGGCAGCACATTTCAATGACAAGGAATGGGTCACAAAACTTGCTTATTTGTGTGACATATTCAACCTGCTCAATTAACTTAATCTGTCACTTCAGGGGAAAATGACAACTGTCTTCAAGTTGGCAGATGAAGTAGCTGCATTCAAAGGCCAACTGGATTTGTGGGGACGGCGAGTGAACCGAGGGATATTTGACATGTTTCAAACATTGTCGGGGATTTTGGAAGAGACTGAGCCTGATCCATCATTCTCCCAGCTGGTGCACGATCACCTGTCTTTGCTTTTGAAAGAGTTAATGCGGTACTTCCCGACCACAAAAGACCCACAGACTGCGAAAGAATGGATCCGCGACCCATTTGTGAACAAACCTGGTGAATCGAGCCTGTCCGTGCAAGAAGAAGATCAACTGCTGGACATTGCAAATGACGGTGGCCTTAAAAGTACGTTTCAGACCACAACTGTGCCAGAGTTCTGGATTAAAGTCAAGGCAGAATATCCAGAGATAGCCCAAAAGGCATTAAAAACCCTGCTTCCATTCCCAACCTCCTATCTTTGTGAAGTGGGATTTTCTGCAGTGACGGCAACGAAAACAAGACTACGCAGCAGACTGGATGTACGGAACACACTTCGGGTGTCATTGTCTCCCATTACCCCAAGATGGGACCGGCTCGTTGCAGAGAAACAAGCTCTGGGCTCCCACTAATTGTCATTATTATTATTATTATTATTTTATTGACTTGTTCACCTTGTTATATAGAAGTTATTAGTAGGCCTAGTTCTCCTACGTTGAATGCACTGATAAGTCGCTGTATTTCAAAATAAACCTCATCAGCGCAGTCACTTGAATCGGGTTTTTATTATAATTATTTCTTATTAGAAAGGATTTTCGTTGTAATATAAATAATTTTGTTCACAGAGATGTTGTTGATTATTAATTTATTAACAAAAGGTTGTTTATTGTCTGTTGATGTTTGCATTTGACATAAAACCACTGCGGATGATTTATTATTAGACTACAGCCGTCCTGGCGATGCGTCATTAACGATTATTGAGCAAATGTAGGCCGGAGAAAATGAAGGCCGGTCCGTGAAAATATTGTCTTAGATGAAACCAGTCCGTGGCGCAAAAAAGGTTGGGGACCGCTGCTCTAAGATACACTAAGAAAAACATTTCAAAAGTCTACTGCCAGGTAAGAAGATCAGTTAAAGAAAGAATATGCTGAACATGTATGTGAATACCTCTCCAAGTGTATAGAGTGACGAGAGAGAACGTTTTTCACCAGGTTTACAGTTTGGTCATACGTCTCCTTTCCCATTTCCTTGGCAAAGTAAAGTTTGGCACGTAGAAAGTAGCCGACTGGCCACAACCATTCCTGTTAGAGAAGTTAAAAGGTAAAAGTTGTTAGATGCTCCTGAATTGATACAAGAAGTACTGCTCTTGGGTTAATGTACTACTGCTTACTGGGCCTTGATGATAGTTGAAGCCCTTTGCTGTGTTGAAGTTATCATTATCCAGGTAACTGTCGTATATTCCACAGTAGACCATGTCACTGCAGAGAAGTGAGGCAGAAGGAGAAAATATCCTGTCTTGAATCAATTGTCAACAATCACATCTTGTTAAACACTCTTAAACACTGATTTTGAAAATATGGCTCAAAAGGTGGTGGAAATGTTATATGCATCAGAGTCCTCCAATCAACAATGGATCACAAATAAAGAACACCATTTTAATTATTTACAATTTCGAATTTATAATACATATACAGTTTCATCCATTATTTCTAAAAGTTCATTCAGCAATTTTAGAATGGATTAGATAAGAATAGATTATAGAAAAGTAGATCATGGCATGTAGACCCTGACCTCTCCAGTCCTCTCAAGAAAGCATCATGCACTGATGGGGGAAAATACATCTCAGAGCCAACAGGTGTATGCTTGGGTGGAAGAGCATATGGACATAGCAGTGAAAGAGAGAGCAGATTGCTGACTTCTTAACTATAATATCGTGATCACAAGGGTGTGGGAGAACAGTATGCAGCAGTATGTTACATTCTAGAAGTGGTCTTTTAACCTGTAGGTGAAATAGGTAAGACAATATCAGTCATAGGTACATCATTGGCATTTGACATTTTTCAGCACAGGCTACACAGGTTTATTCGTGTTCAAACTGTAGTCTGAATCAGCAACAAATAAACAATATGGGGCATTCCCCCGATTGCCCGATATCCCAAAATAAACATTTTTTAAGGCCCATTGCTGCCTAAACACACACTGCTACTATGGCGAATTCATTAAAGGCCCCACTGTGCATCTGTCAAGCAAGTTATAGTTTGCGTTAAAGTTCGTTGGTTTGGCTCAGTTGCCATGGGGGAAGTCCCAACATTAGCAAAAAGTATATTTATTTGAGATTGTTCTTAAATTTAAGAACATCCAAATTAAATACTTTCATATACATACATTTCTAGATTTCTAAGTACAGATATTAATATATTTATTTATTTAACAACAACAAATGATTGTGTATGCAAACTTCTCTGCTTTGGGACGCCCCCCGGCCTGACAGAGACAGTAAGTGAACGCATCCCTCAGACTAGGACCTCACTCGTCACGCGCTCCCGGATATATGCAGACTGGCGGCGAGGGAACGGGTCGCTGTGTGTTCCGCGGTTGTGCGTGTATGAACCTGTGTTGGTATCTAATGCATAATCACCTGTTGTTGATGACTGTTATCACATGCTGGTTTAAACTGTTTACAAATCATAAACAGCACATCTATTTATTGTTTACTACGGCAGTAGCGTTTTGCTGTAAGTGTGACTGCCTGACAAAAGTGGTTTCACTTTCTGTTTGCTGCGACTGTTTATTATATTACATTCCGTACATATGTGTGTAATGACCAGTCGCGTTATATTGCAGTGAACTCTGTAAACGTTTATACCAATGCCCGCCATTACCAAGTGTTAATTAACCTACACTTGCTGGGGTCAAGTGAGCGCTCTTATGGGCATTTCAGGTATTGTTTTTATACCACTCAGCTGTTTCAGCATGTATGTGTACATACTGTTCCTAGCAGGAAATCGCTACACACTGTTTAAACTGCTGTTTATAATCACATTATTAATGTTGGCATTACCCTGTTCGCACTAATACTTATTAACAGCTTCACTAATTGTATATACTTGTTTGTTTAATATTAATCTTGAAAAATAGATGTGTTGCTTTCAGTTAGTAATGAGCAAAACTGAGCTCCCCCAAGGATGTTTGAGTTTTAACTTTCCTGTTTATCCTGTTTACTGAGCCTCTTTGGTGTCTGTGAGGTGTTTGGTGAGATGTTGGTGTCTCTTGGAATATCGTACCCATGTTCTATAGACCTAATTAACGATACAATTTATGATCTTATTCGATTCATTCAACATGCTGGCGGTGATGGGGTGATGACATGTGGCTAAATACCGTTGCAGCAAACTCACTCAGGGTCCAAGGTCTTCATTCCCAAAGGCCCCAATAGCTTCCTTTCAGCTATACCCAGAGCCTCCCAGGCTTTCTCCACAGTGAAAAGCTCAGGAGCCTGCTCACACAAACAAAATACACAAATACACACACACAAACGCAAAATTATCATGATTTAGGTTTTGTGTTTGTGGTTTCCTGTTTTATTTTGATAAGTTTTCCTTCTGTCTGGTACGGTTTTTCTTTGCTGTGTTTTCCCTCCTGTGCCTGATTGTCTAATTGAGTTCACCTGCTGCCCCTGTGCTGCCGAGACCTGTTCCTGTCCTGCCGGGGGTCCCGCCGACACAAGCTCCTGTCCTGTCGGGGGTCCTCCTGCCCAGCCCCCGGAGCTTGCAAACCGTGGCCTCCGCTGCCCTCCAGCCAGGCCCGAAGAGTTTCCCTACCGCGATCTCTGCCACTTCCTGGCCTCTGCCTTGTTGCAGGGACTTCCGCCAGAGAGCACCTTCTCGGCCTCACGTTTAAAAATTGGTGTTACATTGAGTAGGAAAAAAAATCTGCCGTAATCGGAGTCAATTGGAACACATTTGTCAGCTGCACATCCATGATCGAATCTTTCGTTCCACCACATCCCAAAGGTGTACCATAAGATTAAGCTCTGGTGACTGTGGAGGCCATTTGAGAGATTTACAGGGAACTCATTGTCATGTTCAACAATACAGTTTGAGATAATTTGAGCTTTGTGACATGGCACGGTATCCAGCTGGAAGTAGCCATTAGAAGGTAGGTACACTGTGGTAAAAAATGGATGGACATGGTCAGCATCAATACTGGTTAGGCTGTGGCATTTAAACAATGACCAAGGGGGATAAAGTAAGCCAAGAGAATATCCCCCAAACCATTACACCACCACCACCACCAGCCTGAACTGTTGATACAAGGCAGGATGGATCCATGTTGCTCTGATGTTGTTTACGTCAAATTCTAACCCTATCGTCCGAATGTCGCAGCAGACATCGAGACTCATCAGACCATGCAACATTTTTCCAATCTTATATTGTCCAATTTTGGTGAGCCTGTGCACATTGTAGCCTCATTTTGTTGTTCTCAGCTGACAGGAGTGGCACCCTTTGCAGTGTACTGCTGCTGTAGCCCATCTGCTTCAAGGATCCACGTGTTGTACGTCAGAGAGGGTCTTCTGCATACCTTGGTGGAACGAGTGGTTATTTGAGTTACTGTTGCCTTTCCATCATCTTTAACCAGTCTGGCCCTTCTCCTCTGACCTCTGGCTTCAACAATGCATTTTTTTTTGCCTAGAGAACGGCTGCTGGTTGGTTATTTGGTTATTTTCCCCCTTTTCGGAACATTCTCTGTAAAACCTAGAGATGGTTTTGTTTGAAAATCCCAATAGATCAGCAGTTTCTGAAATAATCAGACCAGCCCGTCTGGCACCAACAACCATTCCACGTTCACAGTCACTTAAATCACCTTTCTTACCCATTGTAATGCTCGGTTTGAACCTCACCAGGGGCCTCATTTATGAATGTGCCGTACGCCCAAAAGATGGCATATGCCAATTTCTTACCAATCTTTGAGATTTATAAAAAACAAACTTGATGGGAAATGTGCGGTTCTCCACACACACTCTCACCCATGCGTACGCACAAAAACGGGAGAGGTGAGGAACTGCGACACCGTTAGCAGAAGGAAGAATGAAATAATACCATAAATCGAAATATTATCTCTCATGTATCATATGTGAATAATTCATTTGCAAGAATGGACAAACGCCTATTTTATTTTGTACAGACTGCTGATAGATGTGTAAATAACTGACTGTTTGCACTCTGGTTACCAGGGGTGTCCAAATTACGGCCCGGGGGCCATTTTGAATCGGCCCTCAGCAAATTCTAAAAGTATAATGGAATATGACCCACAACTTAAACTTTTGCTTGTCTTATATTGTACTTCTCAAATATATATGTTAAAATATATTAATGTTCCCAATTTTCAAATAAATTCAGTAATTTAGCATTTAAAACATTTTCTAATAAAGTCTTAATTGATAAATAAAAAGCCCAATAACTTATTTCTATAACAAGCTTGAAATTTAACCTTCATATTTACTCTTATTATAAGCAATCTGAGGCTTCTGTTTTACGGAATGAGCTGCTAACAACATTAATGAAACCCTAAAGAGAGATGGGATGTAAGCTGTTTTTTCCTTAAACCATTTGAAAGTATCGTGCATTTTTCACCTACATTTGATTTGTTTTCCTAACTTATAACTTAACTTATGAGGCAATATTCACCTCTATAAGTGGGCCAGCTCTCCGTATATTTTTCTGTATGTGGCCCTAGGTGAAAAAAGTCTGTTTGTACATGTGCAAATCCAGCTAGATTGTACTTGGTTTGATATCATTTCTAAAAAGGATAGAAGAGTACGCCCGACGCACAGGTGTAAACCCCCCCCCCCCCCCCCCCCCTCCAGTCATGACTCCGGAGGGATTCCCCGGCCCGTGTGAGGTTGTGTGTATATTGTCATTAACTTTTTCGGATTGCATATTTATTTATTAATTTTGGTGAAGATCCGACTTTCCGAGGCAGCAGTGTTCACAGAGTGCTCCACATGGTGCAACTCTTTGTTATCGTCAAACTGCGTCGAAAAAACAGTATGAAGAACTTGTCTGCACCTCCCTAACAATATCCAAAATCTTACTCGGTGTGAAATGTGTTTTTTTAGCTGTTCTGTCGGCATTTCCTGCAGTCAGTCTAAAAAAATATTCATACGGGGAGTTTCTTTGACTATCTATAGGCAAATATGGGCGTTACGTGAAGTCCGCACAAGCTGCGCATCATTTAAGATAAGATAAGATAAGATGTACCTTTATTAATCCCTGTAGGGGAAATTCAAATGTTTATGCAGCAACAGAGAAGAAGAAAACAGTATAGGTTCACACAAGGATGTGAAAAACAAATTTAAATTCTAAATTCTAAATTTAAAAAAAATATATGTACAGATAAGTAACGAAAGTACTGTTAAAAATACACACATGTACAGTGGGGAGAAGAAGTATTTGATACACTGCCGATTTTGCAGGTTTTCCCACTTACAAAGCATGTAGAAGTCTGTCATTTTTATCATAGGTACTCTTCAACTGTGAGAGACGGAATCTAAAACAAAAATCCAGAAAATCACATTGTATGATTTTAAAATAATTAATTTGCATTTTATTGCATGACATAAGTATTTGATCACCTACCAACCAGTAAGAATTCTGGCTCTCACAGACCTGTTAGTTTTTCTTTAAGAAGCCCTCCTGTTCTCCACTCATTACCTGTATCAGCTGCACCTGTTTGAACTTGTTACCTGTATAAAAGAGACCTGTCCACACACTCAATCAAACAGACTCCAACCTCTCCACAATGGCCAAGACCAGAGAGCTGTGTAAGAACACCAGGGATAAAATTGTAGACCTGCACAAGGCTGGGATGGGCTACAGGACAATAGGCAAGCAGCTTGGTGAGAAGGCAACAACTGTTGGCGCAATTATTAGAAAATGGCAGAAGTTCAAGATGACAGTCAATCTCCCTCGGTCTGGGGCTCCATGCAAGATCTCACCTCGTGGGGCATCAATGATCATGAGGAAGGTGAGGGATCAGCCCAGAACTACACGGCAGGACCTGGTCAATGACCTGAAGAGAGCTGGGACCACAGTCTCAAAGAAAACCATTAGTTACACATTACGCCGTCATGGATTAAAATCCTGCAGCGCACGCAAGATCCCCCTGTTCAAGCCAGCGCATGTCCTGGCCCATCTGAAGTTTGCCAGTGACCATCTGGATGATCCAGAGGAGGAATGGGAGAAGGTCATGTGGTCTGATGAGACAAAAATAGAGCTTTTTGGTCTTAACTCCACTCGCCGTGTTTGGAGGAAGAAGAAGGATGAGTACAACCCCAAGAACACCATCCCAACTGTGAAGCATGGAGGTGGACACATCATTCTTTGGGGATGCTTTTCTGCAAAGGGGACAGGACGACTGCACCGTATTGAGGAGAGGATGGATGGGGCCATGTATCGCGAGATCTTGGACAACAACCTCCTGCCCTCAGTAAGAGCATTGAAGATGGGTCTCGGCTGGGTCTTCCAGCATGACAACGACCCGAAACACACAGCCAGGGAAACTAAAGCTTGAATTATACTTGTTTTAACAGCCCTTACGCTTACGTCTTGCGTTTATGTTAATGACTCGAGGCGTTTATACTTCATTTTGCTTTGTCGGCGGTTGCGTGTGCTGCGTGGCGATTCCCCGCCAGGACAGTAGGTGGAGCAGTGGGTTTTCATCTGGATGTCCTTGTATCCAGCCAAGGACGGGTTGTAGATATGCTCATACCGTCAGACCTCTTCTGACAGTCTCTCTTCCAGTGGATTCATGTTGTTGCTTCTTCTTCGTCGCTTTCTACCTTGACGTTCGAAAACAGCGGGGTTTTATTAGGGGATGAAACCGGAAGATGTGAACACGCCGCCGGACGTGATGTAGATAGATGCGCGAGCACGCAAGGGGGGGCTTGCAACCGCGCAAGAGCTTGCGATACATCTTGCGTCTTGCGTTGCGTCTTTTTTCACCGACTATAAATCAAGTATAAGGAGTGGCTCCGTAAGAAGCATCTCAAGGTCCTGGAGTGGCCTAGCCAGTCTCCAGACCTGAACCCAATAGAAAATCTTTGGAGGGAGCTAAAAGTCCGTATTGCCCAGCGACAGCCCCGAAACCTGAAGGATCTGGAGAAGATCTGGATGAAGGAGTGGGCCAAAATCCCTGCTGCAGTGTGTGCAAACCTGGTCAAGAACTACAGGAAACGTCTGATCTCTGTAAATGCAAACAAAGGTCTCTGTACCAAATATTAAGTTCTGTTTTTCTGATGTATCAAATACTTATGTCATGCAGTAAAATGCAAATTAATTACTTAAAAATCATACAATGTGATTTTCTGGATTTTTGTTTTAGATTCCGTCTCTCACAGTTAAAGAGTAACTATGATAAAAATTACAGACTTCTACATGGTTTCTAAGTGGGAAAACCTGCAAAATCGGCAGTGTATCAAATACTTCTTCTCCCCACTGTATGTGTGCAGAAAGAGAGTGCAGGTCCAAGCTATTGTGCAAAAGTGCAGGCTTTATGTGCAGTCCGGGTTATTGTCAGTGAGTTACATGGAGGAGTCTGTGGCTGAACGTACTCCTCATCTTCACTAGCTCTGCATGGAGGGGGTGGGAGGGGTTATCCAGGATACTGTCCAGTTTCCTCCTCATCCTCCCCTCAGCCACATTATTGTCCAGTTTAACCTCAACAACAGAGCTAGCCTTCCTCACGAGCTTGTTCAGCCTTTCAGCATCCCTTTTGTTGGTGTTTCCACCCCAGCACACCACGGCAAAGAAGAGCACACTGGCCACCAAAGACTGGTAGAAGGTCCGCAGCAGCCTCGTGCACACTTTGAATGACCTGAGCCTCCTCAGGAAGAACAGCTTGCTCTGTCCCTTCCTGAAGAGAGCATCAGTGTTGTCACTCCAGTACAGTTTATTGTTTAAGGGCATTCCAGGAACATGTAGGTGTTCACCACCTCCACCTCCTCCCCCCTGATCGTGATGGGGTTAGAGACCTCTTTGTGCTCCGCCTGAAGTCCACCACCAGCTCCTTAGTCTTGCTGATGTTGAGCTGGAGGTGATTGTTGTCACACCAGCCTACGAAGTTCTTAACCAGGGCCCTGTACTCCTCCTCGTTGTCATCTGTGATGCAGCTGACGATGGAGGAGTCTTTTGCCATGAAAGCCCGTTTTTTTCTTGTTCAACAGCGTTTTAATGTCACCATTGATCCAGGGTTTATTGTTTGGGAAGCATCGTACCTTTTTGGTGGGTACAATGCTCTCCTCACAGAAACTGATGTAGTCGGTGATGCACAGTGAGAGTCCTTTAATGTCCTCACCATGGACTGTCTGAAACATCTCCCAGTCTGTTGTCCTGTAGCAATACCTCAACTCCTCCTCGACCTCATCAGACCACTGCTGTACAGTCCTGGTGATGGTAGGCTTCTTCTGACAAGGGGCTTGTATTTGGGAACAAGCCTGATCAGGTTGTGGTCTGAACTGCCAAGGGGGGGAGGATGGTGGAGCTGTATGCCTCCTTAACATTGGCATACAGCAGGTCCAGTGTCCTGTTGTTCCTAGTGCCACCGGTGACATACTGGGTGAAGTTTGAAAGGCTTTTGGAGACTTTTACATGGTTAAAATCTCCATTAACCGTAATAAATGCATTGGGGTGCCACGTCTGTAATCCCGGGATGGAGGAGTGGAGGACATCATTCGCCTGCGACGCTGCAGCACATGGTTGGATGTAAACAACAACAGCTATGACCTCTGAGAACTCCTGAGGTAAAAAAATACGGTCTCAAACCCACCGCCAACAGCTCAATGTCCGGAGTACAAATACGTCCTTTACCGATACATGTCCATGGTTACACCATTGTTTGTTAATAAAGACGGCAAGTATTCTGGCTCTCTTCTTGCTGCTCCTCTTGTCTCTGTTGGGTCGAACCACAGTGAAGCCGTCTGGCTCCACCAGACAGTCTGGTATTTCCCCGTTGAGCCATGTCTCGGTAAAGCACTGCAAACTCGACAGCCGGTACTTCCGCTGTGTTTTTAGAAGTGCTGCGAGTTCGTCCGTCTTGTTTCCCAGCAACCTGATGTTCCCCATGATTACGGAGGGCAAATAAGATTTAAATATCCTCCTATTATTGGCCCTCTTTTGCCTCACGCGGGCTCCAGCGCGTGTCACCAGTCTGTGTCTGCGTATAACAGCTGGTAAATCGCTGAAACTCGGCCCCGGAGGGAGAGAAGCGCTTCTCTTGAGTAAGAGATAGTCTTGCCGTCGATATCCATAGAAAAGTGGTAAAACAATCCTACCAATAATAAATATAATATAATTCGAGTTGATTGTGATTTATAAATGTTTTATAAATCGGAATATTTGTGTGCGTATTTACTTGCTTTTTCCTAAGTACGCCACCTTCCCACGTGAATCCTACGCAAAGCTTTATAAATGAGGCCCCAGGTCGTCTTGACCATGCCAAAATGAATTGAGTTTCTGACGTGATTAACCGATTAGATGTTTGCGTTAACGAGCAGTTGAACAGGTGCTAAAGTGGCCAGTAAGTGTATGTCTACCATGTTGTGATAATAAGTGTCATGGTTTTAAAATATTATTTTGAAATGATCGTTTAAATTGTCTCTGATGCCCAGTGTTGGGAATAACGTCGTAAAAATAACGGCGTTAGGTAACGCCGTTATTTTTTCAGTAACGGGGTAATCTAACTAATTACTGTTTCCGTTGTTACAACGCCGTTATCGTCACTGAACGTTAAATGCGCTGCGTTACTATGAATTGATTGAATAAACTACCCGTATAGCCTGTTGTCATCCGAAGCTTGGGGTGCGTTCACACAAACTGCCAGTGAAGATACCGGGTGGCACAACGAGATAAGCAATTATGATTGGCTAAGGCAGAGTCATGCTTCATGGTAGCCAATCGAAGTCAGTGTTTTTACACACAGGCCAGGACAGGCGCGACACACACACACACACACACACACACACACACACACACACACACACACACACACACACACACACACACACACACACACACACACACACACGCGAGTCCGGAGCAATCTGATGAAAAGTTGGTGGAGATATAAGCACTACTTCAAATTCATTGAGGTCAAAGGCAAGAACGTGCATGTAAAGTGTACATTATGTCCAGGAGGGAAGACTTTGTGGACATCCGTTGTAAGCAACTCTAATTTAATGAAGCATCTCACAGCGACACACGCATCTACAAAGCTAGTGGCCCAATCACCGATACCTGCACCACAGCTGATAGCTCGCCATCCAGTAGCTATGTACAACGTACCTGTCTGTTCTGCTCATTTCAACTGACTTGTGAAAACTGCTGAAAAATCCAGATTCTTTGACATATAGCAACTTTTTTAGCAACTAGTTACTTTTATTATACAGTAATTCAGTTACTAACTCAGTTACTTTTTGGAACAAGTAGTGAGTAACTATAACTAATTACTTTTTTAAAGTAACGTTCCCAACACTGCTGAGGCCTCCTCCACACTACTGTGTTTTTGTTTTAAAACGTATAACTTTTGCTACGTTTACACCTCGCGTTCACACTGCTTCGGCGTTTTCGAGCCCCTAAAATGGAGGCTTTTGGAAACGCTGCTGGCCCCATTTCAGTTTTAAAACCCCGGGGCTGCTGATTAGTGTGGACAGGCAGAAACGCAGACTTTTGGGAACGCTGACTTAGGCTACCATGAGCGCTTTCTGATTGGGTCTTATCGATCACGAGTATCCTTCTCTGATTCGTCACGCTCCTACTACGTGACCCTTTCTTACCGGAAAGATTCAAATCAGCTGGTATCTGGTCAGATCAGCCTAGACTACCAGTGATAAACATGGATTACGAGTAAAAGCGCTGTTTACCTTGTTGTCTTTGGTAGCAGTTGTTGTGCAGGTAAATTCTAGATTTCCAGCTTAGCAAATCTCAGTATTGTATCACCCTAGACCACAGTCGGGAATGGAACTGGCTAATGGAACCAAATCTTTTCATTGATCATTAACAAGAAGTAAAATTTGATTTAGTGACCAAAGCCACAACACACAGCAGCTACTTACCATCACCATGGCAATGGGGAAGTTAGTGCGGAGTTGGTAGTCACACCACGGACTTGAAGACCCAAAACTGTCCTTGTAGATGCCTCTTTTGTGAACCAACTCAGGTTGTCTCCCCTCATAGTCCTGGGGATCATGGGGAATAAAGAAGTTCTTCTCAAAGTTCTCCTGGATCTTAAGATCCCACTTCACATATGACTCTGAATATGTCTGTCCTGAAATAAACAGTAAAGATAAAAAAAGAACAGGATTCAAAGATTGTTATGGAGAATTCAAAATCCATGAATCTGTAAGAAAAACACTTTTCAGAGGAGTGCAAAAACATTGGAAAGCATGTGATGCATATTTCATCATTTAACTGAATCAGATAATCCCATTATTAAAGTGACATAAGTCATGTATGTAAGGAATAACCTTTTCACTGATAGGCATAAAGTCAAGACGTTTTCAGAATTGGGCAGCTGCCCTATGACCCCTTGTAGAGATAAACTCCCTAAAGACACAAAAGTGGATCATTATAACCCCATGTGTGTGAATGTTTGTGTTATGTTTTGTCAGTCGGTTTCTGAACTATAGGGCTGTGTCCTAACATTGACATAAAGTATTCGGCAACCTAGAAAGTAAGGGCTCTACCCACGGTCTTTTTTTATAGGGTTACTGCTTTTTTGTCCAGCTGCCCCGAACGCTTCTTATCGAGAAATCTGAAATTTACTGAAAGGCAATAAATGGCTATTTAGATAAAGTCCTGCATAGTCCACTGCCAGTGTTGAGAAAAACGCCCAATGACACACACCTATAAACATGGGATTATTAAACTGATTCCGATCCTGAAGTGTATGTGATCTTACTGTACCTCCTCTGCGTATGTTGACCGCTGCATAGGGGAAGTGCCCATTGTTGTGCAGTTTCACAAGCCATCTTATAGTAGATTTACACAGGCCCACTATCTCCACTGCAGAGCCATCCCTGGATCATACACAGACACACAAAGATCTAAAGATTTGCAGTGAAACTGACAGGATGCAGATGAAAAACTAGTTTTAAAAAGACTCAAATTATGTTAATCTTTAAAACTATTGAACTGTAAGTTTGACATCAACCTTGTGACAAACTTAATATTTATTTTTGCAGAAGAAAAGACAATGTTCATTACTGTTTTGTTTTTATAGACCAACTAGGCATGTGATAAATAGTTTGACAGTCTTTCTAAACTGATAACTGAAAATAATACAAGGATTCCATCAAAGTACTCATTAAGTAAGGGTGTCGCGTCGGGCTCCCTGATCAGCCTGTCGGGTGTTCTTTTCCCATAATTACCGCCTCGCTGCACATTATCCCGCTTATTACACATCCAGATACAAAACCAACTAAAGACTCGACTCCCAATATTAATTGAATATATTTTATTGACTCAAAAATGATCGTATTTCTTCCTCTGAGAAATAAAAAACTCCTTTCCACAGCGCACCAACGGCTGGAACTGCGACAACAACAACTTTACGGCAGCACTGATCGAAGTTTTCTGTAACTGTTCAAGTCTGTTCCAGTTTCTTATCCACTAACACGTCCTTTAAACACTGCAGAGCACAGACCCAGTCCCTGTTAGTGTTTACTTCCTGTCTGTCTCCTTCTGGTGATTTATCTGACATCCAGCGCTCCGTATTTTAACCGCTTTTACTCTCTCTTTCTTGATCCTCCTTTCACAACTGTGAATAAGTGCTTGACAGCGGTCTGTAGGCCTACTACAGGATTAACAACGTGTCAAGGTGTTCTGAATTGACCAATCAGAATAGAGTATTCAACTAAACTGTGTAACAACTAACTGTATTTGTGGATTAAAACTTTGACATATAGTTCAGTACAAAGCTAGTTACTGGAAGTCATAGAATCAAATGGTTCTTTACTATTTTGAACCTATAAGGTTCAGCCTATAGAGCGCAGACTAAATGTTTCTCATAGACCTATGACCCCCACTTATCATAGTGGTTGCTGACACATAGTCACACTATATCTTGCTGTAGTCTGGTTGAGAATCTGACAGGGCTCAATTTTACTGCCAACAGCTACACCATACATGCTACATTTTGTAAATATATGCGTTTTGAATGTTAAAGTAGAATCTAAAGTGACTATTATTTAAATATATTAACCATATTTTAATATTTTTTTTGTGTTTATGTCAATACTAAATGATACATAATATTCACAGTGAGATATTAGAATTAGCCACTTTGTAAATCTTTTCATTGTCTTATTATCTTTCCATTGCAAATTGGCATCAACCGTTGTCTTTTACCTTGTAACTTTAACAAATTTCATTTAGTAATGGTGGATGCTTGCTCAATAAACAAAGATGGAGAAATAAGAGAAAACATACCTTGGTGTAGCAGGTATTCCCTTGTTGTGTGCCCTCTCACTCTCACCCATCTTGTCCATCCAAGTTCCACAATTGAAGCGATTTCCTCCAGAGATGAAGCCAGTGGTCTGGTCCACTCCAGCCTCTACATTAAAACCTGGTGAAAGTCAGATGGGTTTTTATCAGTATCACAGAGCCAAAACCAGGTCAGATGACCTTTACCTTTGTTATTCAGTCACAATTTCAAAATGCAAACTATGTCGTCCATGTCCTGATTTCTTCCCTCTGGCTCCATGAGCTTAACTGATTCCATCAATTTATTTCGGCTGTTAAAAAGCCTTAACACCTTCAAACACTTGTTTCCCTTGTGTCTTGTCAATACATTCCATACATTACGTCAACACATTGTAGTATAATATAACTGTTGTTTCTGTAATTAGTGTTTTCACACAGAATGTGAATAAAGGCAAAAAGCCTGTACAAAGGCAGCATATACCAGATCCACTTTCATCTGAGATTTCAAAATAAAAGCTCTAAATATTCAAGAGCTGTGCACTGCCTATCTGTTAACTACAGGGAACTCAAAGTTACTATTTATGGATTAACACCAAGATACTATTGTTGGTCAATAGTATCTTGGTGCTAATCCATTCGAACATTTTATTGAGAAAGGATTGACACTATAGCCAATTGGCATTACTGCCAAATGTCTGGTGTTTAAAAATGGCAAAACTCAAAGCACCTACTCCTCAGTCAACAAAAATGATATGGTCTGACCTCATGATGCCACTGAAGAAGTAACTTTAAAATTATTTTTTCGAAAAAACATACAATTTCAATGAGCTCGAAAACCTTTCAGGAACCAAAGGGTCGTCGGAACGAGAACAGATCATACCAAAATACAAATGAGGATTGGAAGCTTAATAATAATAATAATAATAATAATAATAATAATAATAATAATAATAATAATAATAATAATAATGATAATAATAAATTATTAGTTGTGGTAGAAGAAGATGAGTTAGTGGTCAAAGGCTATGGTGAAGAAGTGAGTTTTTAATGAAGATTTGAAGAAGTCCAGTGAGGCAGCAATGCGGATCTCTGCAGGAAGAGCGTTCCAGAGGGTGGGGGCCGCAACACTGAACGCCCTGTCACCAGTGAGTGCTGGGAATAGCGAGAAGGCCCGTGTCCGAGTACCGCAGACACCGTGAAGGGGTGCAGGGATGGAGGAGGTCCGATAAGTACTGCGGAGCGAGGCCATGGAGAGACTTGGAAGTGAGGAGGAGGGTTTTGAAAGTGATCTGGGACCTGATCGGGAGCCAGTGAAGGTGGTGCGGGTGAGAACTCTGGCGGAAGAGTTCTGGACATGCTTGAGCCTCTCCAGGGTTTTGCTGGGAACCCCAGAGAGGACCCCATTGCAGTAGTCCATTCGGCACGTGATGAAGGCGTGTATGAGCATTTCTGCCACAGAGTCGGAGAGTGAAGGCCGGAGTCTGGAAATGTGGTTGCGGACTTCAGGGGATGGAGAGATGAAGAGGAGTAGATCTCCAACCTTCTGGAGTTGTGACTTGGGAGCCATAAACATGAGCTCTGTTTTTGTGCTGTTAAGTTTGAGTAAGCTTGACGACATCCAGTTTTTGATGTCCTGTAGGCAGTTGACAAGGGATTGGGGGGGAGTTGAGTGGATGGTTTGGTGCAGAGATAGAGCTGTTTGTCATCAGCGTATGAATGGAAGTTGAGACCATGGTGGCAAATGGTTTGACCAAGTGGGACAATATAGATGGTGAAGAGGAGGGGTCCAAGCACAGACCCTTGAGGTACACCTTGGTTGACAGGGGCTGATGGGGAACTGCAGTCACTGATGGTGACAAAATGTTGTCTGTTCGAGAGACTCAAGACTCGAACCAGGCAAGAGCTGTGTCCTCTTAATCTATACAATAAAAACAGTGTGACCTGACCAGATCTGTGTAAAGCTAAAAGATATCAAGTAAAATCAATAAGCAGTATTGGTTATGAGTGCATGAAAATACCTTCATTGGACATATTACTGTCCAACTGTGGCCCAGCGTTGGTCTCTCTGAACTGAATACCATGCATATGTCTCTGCATAACCTCCTGGATAACATCATATAGTGGTTGTTCCTGAAGAAAAAAAAGAATAAATTAAATTCGATAAATGTTTTAATTTAAATAAAAACACCAGTTAATTTCAGAAGATTCAGAAGACTTACAGAAATGTGCAGCTCCATTTCTTTTCTTTTTTTTATACAGTGGACACATTTATATTGAATTCAATTAATGAGTCATTTTCAATGGCAAATGCTAATGAATAGGCTACCCGATGATATGCAACAATCCTTAACACCGGGATTACATTACTGCGCCGCAGTTTTGTTCCGACCTCCAAACGGCGTAATACCCCACCAGGAGCGTTTCAGAAGCGGAGCGTCTTGCGTGCACGGCTTGCAGTTATTGTTGATTTGGTCATATTTCCTGGACATTTGTACTTCTACAAGAAAGTAGTAGGCTGCGTAGCGAAATCTTTTATTTGTGTGTCTGTTTAAATTGTGTTTATTGTTGTTATTTCCTATTTTGTTGTATTGTAGCCTACAAACAAAGTTAATAATAGTTGTAATAGTCCAGTTATAAACGACATGAATCAAAGATGTGTTGCTGTATTTTAGTTATAAAAAAAATGCTTTCATCATCATAATAATTCTATATAATTTACACACAGTGCCTGTAAACAGGAGGAGAACGCTAGTATTTCTTCTCCTACTTGAAAGACTACAGAGGGTTGGGGGGACGAGAAGGAGCCGGCTTTGGGTGCACCCCCTCAACCAGCGAAGCTTGTACATCTTTAGCTTATTTGCATCTCTTCTCTCTGTCCTCCTCTGACCTGGCTCTACGGCCTTGCAGGTGCTGTTATTTTCATTAAGGAGGGGCACCCTAGGCTTCTGAAGCCTTGTTGTTCCCACAGTGGGTACAAACTCAAGCTGACCTAAGATTGGCTTTATTGTTTATGGACAGCTAGCGCCAGTTTATCTGGACACAGATGCTCCGGTAAACACCTTATTTGTGACCTAGATGACAGTTTAAGTTAAACGTATTGTCTAAGCTTGTTTAGTCTGGCGTTTGAAGAATGTTGATATCCATTTGTAACTAGTTAAAACCTCTTCCTATTGTCGAGATCTTCAGAATTGGTTTGGCAACCGCTGTGGCGACGTGTCTACAGTAAATGTCTTGTCAATTCTCCGGCCGTAACTCCGCGTAAACCCAACAGTGTTTTGCCATCAAGTTCCTGCTCTCCAGTGTCTCTCTGAGTTTCGTCTCCCTTGCTTCAGAAGTTTCCACCACACCCGGCGCTTTGCAATGCCTCGCGTCTCTGTCGAAAATACACCAGCCGCGTATTTTTAGCTGAGCCCAGCGCCGTTACGCTTCTGAGACGCGACGTGGCGCGTCTGGTGGAATCACACGTATTGACTAAAGTGGCGGCGATTTCGCGGCACGTGCGGCGTGGTGTGGCGCAGACGTAACGCAGCGCAGACGGACCGGTGGAAAATGGGGGTTAAGAACCGTTTTGGTACTTTACTTGGGTATTTCTACTTTATGGTGTAAGGCTGTGCCAAAGAGAGATGTGATTTTGTTAAGAAATGTAATAACACCCCCCCACACTCCCCTTTTAATAGAATAATAATTGGTGCTGCAACCAAACCGTTCTTATGATACACAGTGCTGTGGAGAAAAGTTTGGCTATGCAAGACAACTGACTTTGTTGGTTGAATATCATAGTGGTGTGACCAGAACCATAAACTGCATTGCACTAAAATCAGGGAAAAATAGGCATAATTGTTCAAATTCATAGATATTCTTTGCACCTAGTAGGCACCGTATAGTATGAATTCAAACAGCAGGGACTTTGGCCCATCATATCAAGAACCAATAAGAAAACAGCACACAGTCCTACCTTGGCTCCATTAGGCTTAAGCTCAGATATGTTGGGGTACATCCTTTTGACAGGACACTTGAGGATGGAGACACCATCTGGTACTAGTGTGCAATACTCCTGGATACACTGCAGCCACCACCAAACAGCATCCCGACAGTTGTAGCGCACACTAGTGCCCTTGCCAAGCTGGTTGGGGATCAGGCCGTAATGCAATGTACCTGCAAATGCTAGGATGATGATCCTGTGAAAATTGGAATAATGGTTTAATAGATCAGGGTTCAGATAATTGACTTCTGGACAGAGCATAAAAGGTGCCGTTACTGTTCAAATGTACCATACTGTGAAATGTCTCATAATTCAAGAAGGAAGTAATTATTTTTCCTGCTGGCAATCATGAAATTGTTAATATTTTCAGTTACTCTCACCTGCTATTCCGATTATGATTTTAATAGGCCAGTTAAGGTAAACAGAGGTGTTTCTAAAGTACTGAGTGCCATTTTGAGTTGCTGCAATGGTATTTCAGAAAAATGGTCCATCCTGCCGCATCATTTTTTCACTTTGATTTTCGGGGTGTCTTTGAATTCAGCCCATAGGTTGATCATTTTCATTTCAATCAAACGATGTGGCGTCCTTTCGTTTCTAAAACATTACCCAGTCCATATCAGTATAGATATACAGCATGATTTTTTCCCCCTTTGAGATCTGATGTGTTTTCAAAGTGTTCCTTTAATCTTTTGGAGCAGAATGTTGCCGTAACATGCCATAGTTACGTTTAAATGTTGCGTCCACAACATATTGTGGGACAGCCATTTCTCTTTTCCTTTCGTAAGGAAAGGTCCAGTGTTTCCTTAGCTAGTTTCAAAGCTCCTTTCCTATCATCTAGAGAATTTGGACAGCTCTTATTATGGCTGCCACTGAGGTACTTCTGGGTCATTGCACTCCGTTAGGAAGCTTCCTCAGATAAACTGACAATTTGACCACAACCCCAGTGTTTCTCTTACCTCCCCACCTGTGTCTTGTCCTTGTTATTAGTGTTGTGTATTTTAATTCTGGTTTTTCTTTCAGTTTGTCAGATTCTGGATGTTGGAAGTCTATTTAAATAGAGTTTCGGTTGTGTTTTTTTTTTGCCTTGTTTTTCCTGGCCCAACTCTGTGAATTCTGGATCAATCGTTGATAAAGGACTTGTATTTAATGTCTTCTGCACTTTGGTCCCATAAACTCTGCTCTCCAGTCGTGACATAATACTATCATTAATTTACAAATAAAGAAAACAAATTTGTGAATATCTCTCTAACACTTACAATTTCGATCAGGCATTTGTGAATCCATGGTGTATTTGTTCATCAAAAAAAAGTTTGTGGATGTCAATTCTCTTGTGGATCGTCTTTTTACACACAGAGTTTTTCAGACAAACTTTCCGCTGGTCTGAATAGTGTCTGCTGGTGGAAACCACGTGATGGCCTGCTGATGACGACATTTCCATATTTCAATATTTCAATGTGAGTCCCTCTACCTTGGTTTCAATAGTTGTTCTGTCTTGAACCGACTGTCTTTCTTCTTTTTACATTGTTTTTACATATAACTTGTTTGTTCTTCAATATGATATTGACCCTGCATAGGATCAAGGGAAGTGCTACAGGAAGAGGCACTTCCTAGAGGAATTTGGGAGATAAGTGGGGATTCCTCATTGAGGGGGTGCCAATAAATGAGAGCAGCGCAGCCGAGGCGCAGCGGAGCAGCACAGCTTTGATAAACACTTTATCAAAGCTAAATTATGAAAAATATGAGGTTAAGTGTTATCCTGCTGCTAGCCACCCGTCCACCGGTAGATTGACCGGACATCATTCCCCTTTTGAAAAATGTTTCACCCACTAATTTATACATTATTGGTGACATATGGTTTTCGTTAGACATTTGGGAGTTAAAATGTTTTCCTGCTTTTCGTGCATTTTGACATTTCCTTTTTATCACACAGTCAAGTTCCAACTAATTATACCCTTTAAACGAGCCAGCTACACCACCTGTTTACTAGTGGTGCGTTAGTCTTTCAAAAAGAAAGTTATGGGTTTTATTCCAGCTCTAGCAGTCAACATGTCAATGTAGTTATACCTTACAAATTAGCTGCTAATTATTGCAGTATATATCACATACTTAATAGATAATTATCAACTGTACTTAATAAACTTTTCACTTTTAAATGTTATTGTCAAAAGTCACTTTTATAGCCAGCATTGCAGTTCGTTGTGAGCTTTTCACCCTACAGCATTCCCACTGCACTATTTTTTTCAATCAAAGATAATATTTAACTTTATGCACTGTAGAACTTGTTAAACTGAGGTGTATTACATTGTCTAAGAAGAATTAACACATATTTCGGAGTTAATTTATGCTACAGGTTTCATAAACAGTGAAACCAGAATCCTGAATAAAGTTTGACATAATAGTCCGTGGTTGTCAAAATAATAGTAGTTTCACTCAAATATGTGGTTTTATTTTGTGTATACTGTATGAGGTTAATTGACCATAAAAATAATAGGAGTAATGAGTTGGAATCAACTTCGCTAAAAGGGTGTAACAAAAGTGTTGGTGATGATTTATTCTGTATACTCTATAAATAGTCAAACCGGACCAGTGCATTTTTTATCCAGAAAGACCAAAGTTGCACAGTCAACAGTAAGACAACACAAAGGTTATGCAGTACTTTGATCTGAACCAACATAGGGAGCAGTGGGGGTTTAGCAGAAAAGGCCTGATAAGCTATTCTATTACACCCTCTAAGAAGTCTCACTATTATGGTACCTCCCAAGTGTTTAGAGAAACCGTGGAAAACTTAATGGAAATCATCAGTTTGTTTTTTTGAGATTGCCGTGCTATTATAGATTTTAAAAGACGATCTGACTGTGGAAAGAAATACCTTCTCATAATTAAACCATTCCTATAAAATGCCCCTTGATGATTTTAATATGATATGGAAATAAAGACCACAGTATGTGAAATTCAAACAGACATGCTCAAAACCTTGAAGAAAATATTTGTCTATATTGTGTAGTATTGCGGCCTGACCGAGCTTCCAGGTATCTGCCAGTCAGCAATAGCAGGCCTCGCAGGGAAATAAAGGTGTCACGGCCCCAACAACGGAATTGCCCAGCACAAAAGTGAGGAAGACCTGAAGTTAGGAAAAAAAAAAACATATAAGGACAACAGTGGTTCTGGGTAAATATCACCAATATAATACCCTATCATATACTTTACCTAATTTTTCATACCAATACCATGATGAATACATGAGAGCTATGTTTTGCTTCAGTGTAACAGCCAGACAAGATGCAGTCACAAGATGCAGTCACAAAACTTCATATATGGGTAGATAAGTTAGAATAAAAATTAAATTGCAGATACAAAAACATTTTGAGGTTTCTAGTGCAAAAGACAGGGAAGGAGATGGGTTGGACGTGGCTCTTCTCACATTATGCCCCTGGCCCTATGTTGTGTTGAAATGGTAGGACTCCATCCCAAAATGGTCTCTAGTTGGACATAGTAACATAAATGCAACAATAATAATAATATTATTTTACTATATTGGATGACTTGGGCACAAAAATGGTCTTCATGATACACAATAGGGGTGGGGGAAATAATCGATACAGCATAGTGTCGCAACACTTTTGTGGCGATATTGTATCGATACACGGCAAGTATCGATATTGTATTATATAAACTATTCATATTACAAATCCAAGTTAACGTTTGTATAATCATATATATACAACACTGACTTAGCATATTTGATCCTCCAATTAAAGAGTGATAATCTTAAAAAAAAAAAAAGCCATAGGCAGTTGATTTTTGATGATAGTGATTGAATGTTTCAATATAAAATATTGTTTGATATGATTGTTTGCAACAATTTGTAGAATGCCAACAACCTTTCTGAAGAATCTCATTTATTAGTGTATTGACCGAATGTATTATTAGGGTAGGTTTTGGTTATCAAAATTGATAAAAAGAGAAGAACTGTTAGGGAATTTTTGGCTTGGGTAGTTAAACTTTGACACAGTCCATCATTTTCTCCTTCCTCTGTCTGCGTTCCCATGGCATAGCTCTTTGGCCTCGGGGTTGCTGTAATCTCCCTTAAGGAGAGGTATCTTGGGCGCTTTGTTAATGCGAGTCTATTACCGAGCACAAGCTGCCATGAGATAGTTTATTCTTCAGGGACGTCTAGAATCCCTTCTTATCTGAAACGCATGGTT
Source organism: Eleginops maclovinus (assembly GCF_036324505.1). NCBI lineage: Eukaryota > Metazoa > Chordata > Actinopteri > Perciformes > Eleginopidae > Eleginops > Eleginops maclovinus. The sequence continues at coordinate 8,158,098 of NC_086369.1, read as the reverse complement.
CCCTGGTGCACATTATTTTCCATGGACAACAGGTTTAGTTAGATTCAGGGTCCTTATTTGTTTATTCTCTGAACTAGTTAAAACCTCGGACTGCAGAAGAGTTTTTCAGAATTTGTCGGGCAATCGCTGTATCAACTCGTGGCTGCAGCAAATGTCTTGTCAATTCTCCAGCCGTTAACTTCACAACAAAAAAAAACGTCGGATGTTTCCATCACATTATCTATTGAAAGTGCATACCTGCTGCAAGTGACACAAAGCGCTGTTCCTCCGTTACTTCATGAAGCGAGCATTGGACATCTTTAAGATGAGGAGAGATTATGGGCAGTGCCCAACTGTGATCCACACCACACATCTGCACCGAACCCAGCGCCAGTTGTTTAACCAGGCTTGATCCATTCTGCACAAAGCTAATGTAGTTGGAGGAACACACAAGACATGGAAAGACATTTGTCACCAAGTGAACACTTTTGACATTTGGCATTATTTATAATTTAAAGTAAAACTAATGAATGGATGTTAAGTTACTCAGGGAATGAATGTTTAACAATATCCAACTACTAGGCATGCACAAATATTGTGTTAAGGCATACTACTACCTCCTCCTACATGCTCAGGTTTATGTACTATATACAAGTTGAGTATATTATACTATATTTTTCAAATTAACCCATATTAATAAACCTTTATTAAAAAGACAAAAGAACCAACAGTATAAAAAAAGGAGAACCAAATACCTTGACATGCGTTTGAAAACAGCCTCTAAAGCAGTGTTGTAGGCTCCCTGAATAATGGAGTCGAAGTAGCAAGGCACAAGGTAGCGGGGGATGTGCTTCAAGTAGCCAAACATGGCCTGGAACCAGTGGCCCACCTGCATGTCAAGGGCAACAACATGTCAGCAGTTCTTAGGACACACCCATACTAATGCAGAGATGTTTGTTTTTTTATTCTAGGTAACAAACAATTATTTCAGGATCTTCAATTTGACTTTTAAATCCATCATATCACAGAAACAGCACAGGTAAAGTGATAAATGACCTTCTGATTGAATTACAGCTTACACACTAAGCTGGTTTAAGTCCTGTTTATCTGAACAATCTCGGTTTCTACTTCATGAACTTCATGCAATCGAAAGTAAGTCATGGAGTGACTCAAGGTTAGTCTGGATTGCATTAACTTGGCCTCCAGTATCGACAAAAGGCATTTTATTGTTATCTTTAATCAGGATATTTCCTTTAACAGACACATTAAACCAATTTAAAGGAATACCTTCTTTCATCTACTGTACGTCAGGGGTGCCCAACCTTTTTTGAACCAAGATCTACTTTTAAAGTTGATAGTGTGTCGAGATCTACCAAGCCATATCGAAAGCCATAGCGTAGCCACAATTAATTGTGCACCTATATAATAACACAATGTTCTGACACAAAGATCAAGTTTTAACAATAATAATACATTTATTGAAGTAAATGTACGTCTGCAAAGTATAAGCACAAGAAGGCCAACAACATACAACCCAATTAATACAATGCCTAATTTAAGTTGGAAAAGTCGTTTTCTACCTTAGTGGGACTTCTGGCACTGAGAGGAGGAAGCTAGTCTCTCATAGTCCGACAGTAGGAGCTGAGTGCCAGCCGTAAGCAGGCCGCAAGGTGGTCATCAGTCATGGTGGATCTGTATTTTGACTTAATGATTTTCATATGTGAAAAGGCAGACTCACACAAATATGTTGATCAAAAAGTGCAGTCAAATTCTTTGCAGTTTGTCTGAGGTTGGGGTACTTCTCTTTCTGCATTAGATTCCAGAATTGGACATTTGTGTCAGATGTAGCTCTTGATTTGAGCTCAATGTCATTATTTAGTGTGAGGATCTCATTCTCAATAGCACCGCTATCCAGGTTGAAGAGTGATGCCACTTTGGACGTTATACAATCCACATCTATATTCTCCCAAATGGAAAACTGAGAAAACTGACAACAGGCTCAATGGATGCAAAGTCAGTAAAGCGCCTGTCAAATTCTGACAAGATGCTTTGCACTTGATCATCATAACGTGCACTCTCAAGCTCCGCACAGTCTTTGCCCTGACACTTAAGTTCTGTGTCCATGTGTGGAAAGTTCCGCAGATCACACTGTTGCAACCTGCTTGATAGCAGCAGCAACTTGCTTTTAAAGGTGTTCACGGAGCTGATCATGTTGATGATGTGTTTGTTCTTACCCTGCTGCTCTAGATTCAAGTTATTGAGCTTGTCAGTCAGATCGGTAAGAAAGGCTAAATCCAAGAGCCACTGACTGTCTTCTAGCTGTGCATACTCAGCATGGTTTGAACGTTTCAGAAAGTCTTTAATTTCGGGCAACAATTCAGAAGACCGTTCCAGAAATGTACCTCTGCTGAGCCACCTTACGTCTGTGTGCAGCAGCAGATCTGTGTGTTCTGCACCGGTCTCCTCCAGTTGCGCACGGAATAATCACCTCTACAGACTCCTGGCCCGAACAGAACAGGCAATCTTGTTAGCCACATCCATCATGTCTTTCATATTTAAAATCTTCCTGCACAACCCTTGCTGGTGAATTATACAATGGTAATTCAGGAAATCTGGGAAAGAGTCAGACTGTTTGCACAATCCAATGAACCCAGCAGTACGTCCAATCATTAATGGTGCCCCATCGGTTGTAATGGAGATGAGTTTGAAGAGGGGCAACTTGCTCTTACTAACAAATTCCATAAAAACCTGAAAAATATCTGTGCCTCTTGTGTGCCCTTTCAAAGGAAAAATGGTCAGCAGCTCTTCTTTTACACTCATATTGTCGAAAACCATTCTAATGAACACACATAGCTGAGCCACAACCACAGCATCAGTGGATTAATCGAATTGCAGAGAAAAACACTCACATGTTTCAATATCATTACTCAATTGCTGTTCAACATCCTCCGCCATTCCCTCGCATCGCCGTGTAACAGAATTTCTTGATAGCTGCACATCCTGAATAGCAGACACAATTTCCTTTCGATTTTTTAAATCGGCAGAAAGCGCATCCATGAACGCTTCTTTCACAATCTCACCATCCTTGAAAGATTTCTTTCCTTTTGCAAGAACACGACAGACACGATAAGAAGCTAAGGTTGCAGCCTTACTCGTGGTATTGGGCCTGGTAAAAATGGACTATTCTGCTGCTAGCTGACTTTTCAATTCCTTGACTTTTCGGGCGCGCAGTGGTGATTTAGCTGGGAAGTTTGTATCGTAGCTCTTGTGGACTGTCCTGAAATGCCGCTCCAAATTCCCTTTCTTTGGTAAATCCACATTTGCATTGCAGATAAGACAGATGGACTTGGCATTCGAATACAGGAAAAAATAATCCTCCTCCCACTCTGAATGAAAATGATAAGTTTTAGATTTTTTAGCTTCTGCCGCCATGATAGTATCCACTCGCTCTAGTCAAGCTTCTCGCGCCCCTTCCGAGTCCTTAGTTAGAACCTAGCAACCATACCATGCGCGCGCAGATAGAAAGAAGCACGTGAGATTTTGTCTGTGATTATGCCTGATCTACCTTAATACAGCTGTACAAATCTACACACTGCTTCACGCGATCAGCAGTTCATTGTGCCTATTTAAGATGTTTTAAGTTGGAAGTTTTAATGTAGGCCTATTTAACACAACAGTAGGAGGATAGCCTACACACAACATTTTCTCGCGATCGACTGGAACTCAGCCCGCGATCGACTGGTAGACCACGATCGACTGGTTGGGCACCCCTGATCTATGTCATATATATACAATAGGCCATGATTTTTTCACTTTATGGGTTCATTATTGCAAGTCTTTACTATCTTGCAATCCTTCAAAATTACCTTAAAGGTCCTCTATTGCAAAATGCATTTTTTGATGTCTTTTATAGATAAATATGTGGAAGGAGACTCAAAAGTGTCTGAAAATAGATAGAACAGGATTTATTATTAGAACTGAAACAGTACAACTGTACTGTACTGTACTGATTACTCTGTACAACAGAGTAATCAAACTCTTATTGAGGAAAGAAGGAAGGATGGAGTTGGTGTTATACTGCGTTTCTGTATAATATTAATGTTTTCTTTTGCTGTGACATCATAATAATGGTATTAAGAGGTGGATATACTGAGGTAGGAAACTACTAAGGGCCTAGGTGTGAAATGCACGGCCTGCCAGTGAACTCACCTCTCCCAAAGCTCCCCCCTTTGCTAAAAGTCTGTTGGAGACATAGTCCATCATCCAGTCTCCCTGCCTCAGGTTATCACAGAGCGGATGACCAAGATCATTCTTGGGACGAATCTCTGCCAAGACTGACATCAGCCCTAAAAATCACAAACATCTTATAAATATGTGTCTTGCATATATTCTGGTTTGAATGATGTTCATGGTATTAATAATAGCACATACCATAAACTGACTTTAACAGGCTCAAGGGCTTGTCACTAATCATTCTATTTTTGTTACAAAGTGAATGTTACTCTCCTCTGGTAAATGATAAATGGGCTGCACTTATCCAGTTTTCAGAACCGGTCAAAGTGCTTTACAAACTAAATGTGATCATTCTCCCTTTCACATCTCATTCACTCAGAGCAGTAACACGTGCTCTAGGAATCTAACATTCACACACATTCATTCACAAACAAGCAAATCAGTGTTAAGTATCTTGCCTCAGGATACATCGGCATGTTGACCGTATGGGCTGGGATCAAACACACAGTCGCTCCTCGGTAAGAAACAACTTTGAAAATCTTCAATATAAACTAGAAAAACCCCAATCTCTATCTTAAAGGTGCAGTAAAACACCTGTAGTAAAAACCTATCAAAAATACAGCTTTTGTTATTTACTAATCTAATTTAGTGAAAGGAAAGCTCCAAATCGATCTCCCTCTAAGTTTTCTTTGCCTCCTCAGGTAAAGGGCTCTTATACATGATAACGTTTCCACAGTTAACATTACTCCAGTGGTTCCACAATAATGGGAATACATACTGTAAGCTATATTATAGTTTTCTTTTAGCCACAAAGGCAGTGATGCAGTGTATTTGTCTTTACTGGTGAAAGGGAGAGGGCATCCAGAAAGCTCTGACATGCAATAAACGTATACTACATAGTGATTAAGTCAAAGCAAAAAAGCTGTCTGTTGTCATGTTAAATAACTGTTGGCAGAAATAGAGATTGTATTGTAGAGGTGAAATGCCGGCCACTTTTTATTGGGAGCAGGTGTCCAGGTATTACACATTGCACCTTTAAGTACCTTGCAAGCCCCCGTAGAGGAGAGGTAGCCATGAAGGTATGTTGTAGCATCCTCCCCCATCCTCTCTTTCCTCGGCATCACAGTGGTACAGAAGCACATTCATGTCAGCCAGGGTCAGCTTGGACATGATACTAAGGAGGAAGAGCATTTCAACAGTGATGATGAGAGTAAGCGGAACAACATGGGTATAACATATAGAACTATGCATTGATATAGGCATAGGCAAGTATCATATACTGCAGAATATAATCTTTAAGGTCCCCAATTATGCAAAATTCACTTTTTAATGTCTCTTATACATAAATATGTGTCCCGGTGTGTCTGTAGACTCATAAAGTGTCAGAAAATACAACTCTCTTTCTTTTCCTCCTTCCCCACATCTCTTCTCAGTCTTCTTTTGACTTGCCATATTTCTAACATGCAATAAAATGGCACTCTCAACAAACCCCTAGCCAGTCCAGGTCTGTATGTCTTCTATCTCATCAGCACACCTGAACTAATGAAGCCCTTGATAAGTTGCACCAGGTGTTCTTGAAGAATTTTAAGACTGCACTAGTCATTAAAAGTAGCATTTTGTGTTGAATTTGGATAAAAAACCCTTGTAATATTAGTTTAATCAAACTACTTAAACAGGTAATGTAAATTTGTTTATTGCAAACAGCTGAGAAATTGAATATTTTGCCAATAAACATTACCATATTACCATTACTGTCACTTGTGAGACGCTTTTATCCAGAGCGACTTACATACATTCAATACTGTGGGCAATCCCCACAGGAGCAATTTGGGGTGAAGGGTCTTCCTAGGGACACAACGACATGCTGACTGTAGTGGGGATGGAACCAGTGATCCCCTGATCAGCGCACTACCCCACTGCGCCACATCCCCCACTAAACCTAATGTGCAATGAGGGTTGAATAATTTTGGTTGCAGCTGTAAATGTAGCGATTCCTTTACAGCAGTATGAACAATCACAATTAAGATTATATATATTTTTGATACACTATTTTGATACTCCACTTTATCGGCCTGTAACCCGTTCAGTTAATTTCTCACAGCAGGAACAGCATGCTGTGACAATAAACAGCATGAATGTGAAGAGGTTACACAATAATGTCATGAGGTATTTATTAGATTAACTCCAAAGTTGCAGAAGCAAGGTTGCTATTTGTTTGGCCATAAAGTATCAATTAGTTGTTTCCTAACAACCCCAGTAAAAGTAGGCTGACTTTGTCTGCATGGAGTCTTCCAATTGGGATAGCCTTTTGACAAAATCAGTCAACAAATGCAGCCTGCTGAGACCGTCAGATTGGGACAAAACTTTTATCATAAAGGGATCCCAAAACATGCTTTCCTATCATGATGCTTTTATGTTTTTTGAGCTGATAAATCATGCACCAATACAAATATATTTACAATTGTGATTATGACTACTTATTTGTGTTGTTAATTTAGGTGTTGAGGCATACTAACCTCATCAATGGCTTGGTCAGAATAGATGGTGTACTGTTTTCAGCCAGAGAGCCAGTCTGGTACTGTGGACTAAATTGGATCAGCTGTCTTCTCAGGTTCCCCAACTTCTCGTGGGACCTAGGCTCCTGAGTCACCCTGTAGAAGAACACAAACCATAAGTAGTACCAAACCCACCCAGACATACTAAGCCAATGATTTGGAAAAAGTATGCACAGGACTTTTCTCTCACTCCATCCACATGTTGACACACCTGAAGATGATGATGCTGCCTGGTGTCAACTTCTCAAATACTACCTCCTCAAGAACACCGTTGTGTTTTGGGACCATGTCAGCCTTTTTCAACAACTTACTGTCATTCAGCTGGGAAACATTTTTGAAACAATGTAAAGCATGGATTATGAACCATGGGACAATTTTGAATGTGGCAAACTATTTATTTAGTTAACCCTAACCCTAACCCTAACCCTAACCCAATTTAGTTAGTTTACCCAATTACAAAGAAATGAACAGTCTGTCATTTTTATGGTAAGTTTATTTTAACAGTGAGAGACAGAATATAACAAGAAAATCCAGGAATGTACATTAAAAAACAGATATAAATTGATTTGCATTTAATTAGGGGAAATAAGTATTTGATCCCCTTGCAACCAACAAGACTTCTGGCTCCCATGTATCTTAAAATATAGGCTGATAACCTCCTTCCCTCAGCCAGGACACAGAAAATGGTACATGGATAGGTGTTCCAGCACAACAATGACCCAAAACATACGGCCAAGGCAACTAAGGAGTGGCTAAAGAAGAAGCCCATTAAGGTGATGTAGGGGCCTAGCCAGTCTCCGGACCTCCATCCCATAGAAAATCTTTAGAGGGAACTGATGCTTCCAGTGGCCAAGCATCAGCCTCCAAACCTTAAGGATTTGGAGAGAATCTGCAGAGAGGAGTGGACCAAAAGCCCTCGTGAGATGTGAGCAAACCTGGTGACCAACTACAAGAAGCATCTGACCTCTGTGCTGTCGCACAAGGCTTTTTCCACCAAGTACTAAGTCATGTTTTTCAAGGGGATCAAATACTTATTTCCCCCAATCAAATGTAAATTAATTTATATCTTTTTTCTAATCTACATTTCTGGATTTTTTTTTTAGATTCTGTCTCTCACTGTGAAAATAAACCTACCATAACGAATAACAATGAAAGGCTGTTCATTTCTTTGTAAGTGGTTAAACTAACTAAATTGTCAGGGGATCAAATTCTTATTTCCTCCACTGTATATATATACACAGTATAGTGTAGACCGTATATATACCTGGATGTGTTCTTTGATGTCTACAGTGCAGTTTGGCAGAACATTCATGTTGTCATCTTTTTTGTTGGAGTTGGTGCACCCCACAATGGTCCTAGCCTCCAAAACCACCTCTTTAATCCAACCTATGAAAGGAAGAGACAGAAAAAAAAGTAGCTGGAATCTCTGAAAGGGAACACAGTTGCCATCTCAAGAATAGGATAAGATAACGAAAAGAGTTTACGGGGTAGACAACTTCACCCACCACATTGTTGTAATCGTTATTAACTTTTATTATTATTATTGTTGTTGTTATTATTATCATTTTTCAATATCCCTTCTATAATATGATTAAACACACAAGGGCCCTGGGGCAAAGGGCTCACCTGGTATTAACATGGGTGGAACATCATTTGAATAATGGTGTGTCTCTGGATTCTTGATCGCCCTTCGCAGCACAGCCACCACAGATTGATGGCTGGTGGGACAGTGTCTGGTTACTGCAACCACACCCTCACCCAGCTGCTCCACTTTCACCTGCACAACCAGGAAGATAACCAAAGATAGACCAGATTTGAAATATGACAACAAACCAGTGGATACTTGTAGCAGTACCTGAGAACACTTCTACATTACCATGCTGGGGTTCTACAAACATTATTACATTTAAGGCCTTTTTATATTTTTCTTTCCTTTTCTGTTTTCTTGCTATTTTGCACCTATCTGAATCATCCCCTCTGACTTTCCTTATCCTGCTAAACTGAATTGAATATCCTCTTGTTCAATTGTGTACATTTCCTTATCACTATAGCTATGTTTTCCAACGTAGTTTGTAGATTGTCAAGTCTTTTAAACCTTCTGTCAAACCCACCACCAACAAATCCATCGTTATTTTCTTTGACAATTCACCAGGACAACCACTTAGACAAATGAATTATATCAGGGCGAGAACAGACCTGAGAAAAGCCCTCAGCAGCCAGCCTGTAGTGAAGCCTGTTCAGTGCCAGCTTTACAGCAAGGATCCCAGTCTGCAGGTTGACTTGGTTAGATGACGTATGGGCCTCAGAGTTCCAGCATGTGTATTGTTGATTTTCCTTCATTGTGGAGAGCTGCAAAACACACTGAGGGTCAATCCCTGAACAGCAATCAAAACAGATCAGAAAGCTACTTTTCGTCAATGGTAGTTGTAGGCAGGACCAAGGTACATCTTAACGTAACTGATAGATCTGTCAAAAAGAAATAATGATGTATTGTATATTATGTTGCTATACATGCTGTCCATATGATACAACCTACTGATGATGGTAACCATTGGCGTCGTCTGGCCTGGGCGTCTGGGGCTCTAGCCCCGGATATTTTAGAAATAGCCCCGGATTTCAATATGACACATTTCTCATAACATAAAGAATATATTCTGATCATGATATTGCAACCGAAAATAAAATGATATAGTTGTACAAGTATTTTGGGGTCTGTCATTCAAGCTGGCTCTGTGTGTGTGTTTGGGTTTTGGCACGAGCACATTTTGTGGGAGCGAACAAGCATCTGGTTAGCTAGTCTTCGCTATTGGGCATTGGACGCTGTTACTAGAACAAGGTAGAGTTAGAGTCCTCTCCTGAGAAGCTCTTCCTCAGATAACTACAGCTCAGGTGAGGTAAAGGACACTGAGTGTTCAGAGTCTAAACACTAGTTTTAAACTTTAGATAGTTACTGTTAGTCTCAGTTATCTCAGTGGGTCTCAAATGCTTTGTTCACCATTTATGCAAACAAATATTTACAAGGCATACCTTTATAATATTATTTTAGTTGTAAAAAAAGAACAGAGTAGATAAAAACAGTTATAAAATCATCCCAAAGTATACTTTAGGACAGTGAAACAAAATTACAGTTTAGAAGGGGAGTGGTTAGTAAGATACAGTTAACAAATACTAACTAGGTTATTTAAGATAAGAAAATCTTTAAAAGTGGTTTACTGCTGCTACATAGGAGGGGGAGAGAGGAGGGGGAAAGGAGGGAGAGAGGAGATGCTGACATTCAGGAACCCAAATGTTAATGACCAAAAGCTTGAATTATTTGTTATTGTTTGTCATCATATTTTAGTGATTTTTTGATTATTGAAAAGTATACAGTTCAGTTTCATATGGGGGATAGACATGTATCCATCGATTTAGTCACTTAATTTGCCCTCAAAGTGCACCAGATTGAAGCTTTTAACTCCAAAATTAAAACAAAAGCTTCCCGGGGGACCATGCCCCCGGACACCCCTAGAGGAAGAGAGGTCCTCCCCCAGATTAAAAGAGGTTCACATGGCTAGGACCCTAAATAAATGTGCACACTGTTTATAAACCATAGTGTGCCTGTGTCATAATGTTTCTGTTGATACTAAACAGCAGTCAGTGACTACTTTTCACCCTTTAAATAGGCAGACTGACTGATTACAAGTCTGAAGACACCTGTGATGCTAATTACAAGACAACCTGAGTTTAACATGACGCTGTAGTCAAATTATTTTCCGTCTTTTCTAGGGATAACATCATTTTTGTCCAGGCCAGTTTCATTATTTAGTTTTTTTTAATGATTGTGTTGAACCACAATTCAAAAGCAATGTCTGATTTTCATTTGTTATTTTTCAATACATTTTTATTTATTATTACATTTGTCAGTTTCAAGTTATTTCAGTAACCAACAATTTTGTCAACGTCTGTATATATTGGAATGAACAATCGGGCTGGGCTAAGGCCCCGATGTTACTAGATCCAAGCAACGCCCCTGGTGGTAACCCCCTAATCCCCTGCTTAATTTGTTGCATCGTCTAGATAGAATGTCCAAGTGTCATTGAACAAGACTGTAGACCATAGGTGTCAAACTCCCAAATCCAGCCCGCAAACTAATTGTATGTGGCCCGCGAGAGTTTTCAAAGAATATAATACGTTTATTATACGGCTACACGGCGCTTTACAGAAGCTCGTTGCCCATAAACTACAAAAATTCATCTCGTTTTGTGACATGCGCACTGAAGCGACTTCAGTCAGTGTCGAGTGAGGCAGTAAGTGACAGAGCTTAGTAACAGCAAAAACCAAACAGGGAGCAAAGTCTGCTTCAGCAACCGAGACAAGAAACAAAGGAACCAGAACCAACAGTCGGTTGCACAGAATGTGCCGCTCTGTCAGTCCGCTGTCGCTACGGCTCATTCAGAGACACACATTTAAAAAACTTGCATTACGGTTATTTCCACTTTTGTGATATGAGGTCTTCAGTTGCAGTTTATGAATTAGTTTTTCTCTATATTCAGAGGATGAATACTTGTAAATACGTGTGTAAAGTTTCTGAAGGCAGGAGAAAAACTCCCCCGATCACCGTCTCCTCTCTGTTCCTCCTCACCGCCCCTCCTCATCCCTGACAACAATGAGTGGCAGGCAGGGGCGATTCTAGGGTCAGAGCTTTAGGGGTGCTGAGCACCAAATGAGCCCCACCACCACCACCCACCCTTTTTTCACACAAAAACAAAAAATATGTCTATTGAAAAATAAAAAGTACTTCCCTTGAATCTTCATTTACTCAGGTAATACACCCTACTTTGGGAGAGTTAATCTATGTCGCCGCACTTTGAGGGTGGCAAACCTGTCAATGACCCTTTGGTGTTCAATACTTTCAAGCAACTCCTTCTCAATAGACACAACAGCTAGGTGCTGGAGTCTGCTTTGGCCTGTGGTCTTCCTGAGCCATGTATGGAGCCGACGCAAGACACTAAAAGACCGCTCACATGTACAGCTGCTAACTGGTATTGTCAAGGCAACCTGAATAACAGCTTTCAGTGAAGCGAACATTTCAGAATCTAGAAGTTTGTACACTGTTAGTGTAGCAGGTATATAAATATACAGGAATGCATTCCACCAATAATCCCTCACGTTTTATTTTATTGTTCCAATATTATTTATTGTCACTTTTATTTTGGTATGTTTACTACAAAAGACCGTTTTGGGAGCTAATGCTTTTATTTTGAAGTCTTCACTTTCGGCAGTGACGTCATCTACCTGCGTTGCACCCTCTCTCACTCAGTTGTTTGATGGCAGACTGAGGTGAGGAGAGTTTGTCATGTGCTCTTTGTAGATCTCTGTTCTAAATGATGTTTACAGTGTTTATATAATATCATTCCATGGTGCTAATGTGTTGCTGTGTAGTTGTTTTGCAGAAGTTTGAGTGTTTTAGCAAACTTTTAGTTAAGTGTACTGTTTAGCAGCACTTGTGAGGACTCACACACAGCACCGGCAGCATGTTTAATGGCGTCTTTTCCCCACCACAGACTGGTGTGTTGCAGACGTCCATCTGGATTAATGCTGCTGCATTATTGTGTTTATTTGATGCAGGTATGTTTGTTGCTCCCATGTTTTTGGTCTATTGTGTTTTGTACTATGTGTTTATTTTATTGTTTTATAAGTACTAGTCTCTCAGTTGTTTGATGGCAGACTGAGACTGGTGTGTTGCAGACGTCCATCTGTATTAATGCTGCTGCATTATTGTGTTTATTTGATGCAGAGGAATAAATACGCCACAGTTTCGGTTAAAGACAACAACCGAATCTCCTTGTCCATCAAACACGCACAACACAACGCAGAGTCGTAGCAAGGGTCTGCTGAGAAGTAGGCCCAGACCGGCTACATTAGCATGTCCTGAACTGTACCAGACTCACTCTTGCGCTTCAGAAAGTCTTTTGCAACTATCACTTCCTCTGACTGCAGTTCAATATGGTAATGCAGAGCCAGTGCTGTCAGATGAGGCTCAGACAAGAAGTGGCCTGAGGTTGGACTGCATGCCTGAATTCCAGTGAGCACCTCGTCATTCACACCAGAAACACGCCTCTCAAGTTCACAGATCATTCTGTCCAGACAAGGGAACAAAAGTTTCCTCGAGAGCTTCAGACTCTGAAGAGCCACAGGTTTCACTGCCTGCCCCGCAAGTTGACTCAACAACAAAGTCATCCATTCTCTTTGTCTTCCGCCTGTGTCCTGAGGATGATTCTGAGACTGCTATCTGGTTTGCCTCACACATACCTTTTGTTCTGGAGTAAACATCTGCAGCGGTGGTATCACTGCGTTTTTGCTTCATGGTGTCAGTCACTGCATTTTTGTATGTCACTGCTTGGGCAATGTCAATGGTCTCCTTCTGTAGGTATCTGTGTAAACCTGCTGTTACAGACGGGAGAGTGTGGAAAACTAAAAGCAAATACACTGAGGAAAATTTACTGAGTTTTGACCTCCATCCAACTGCTGTAGGTGTCTTGATTGTGGCGAGGCACTCAATGATAGCAGGGAAATTATCAATCACTGCAGTCACTGAATGAGGCTGGCATGCCCAGCGTGTAGTTGACAACTGCACAAGTTCTCTTGGCTGCAACCCTAACTTCTTTTGAGTGTCTACTAACTTATGGTGGTTTACAAGGGAGACACTAAAGAAAGAATGAAGACTTTCCAGCATGTTGAAGAACTCTGTGGCTTCAGAGACAGTTTTGCATGTGTGGCATAAAACAAGATTTGACTCATGTGCATAGCAGTGCACATAAATTGCCTCAGGGTGCTTTTTTTTTTAAATGGGCTTGTACACCCCCAACATCCCCACTCATGACAGCTGCCCCATCGTGGGTCTGTGCCACACATTTCAACTGATCAATTCCCTTCTTTACCAACTGATTTTCAATTGCAGCTGTTATCGAAATAGCGTCAAACTTTGACACCTCTGTAAGGGCTAGAAGCCTTTCTTTGACGGCATCCTCTACAGACACGTACCTAACACAAAGTGCCAACTGTTCTGTCTTTCCATCCCTGGCCTCATCAGCCATAATGGCATACATTTTTGATCCCTTTATCTCACTGATGATATGTTCTGTTAGTTCTTGCGAACAGCACTCTATCTTTTCATTTTGGCTATCAGATGAGAGGTATGTGATGTTTGAAGGGGCTGTGTATATCTGCAAGAAGGGATGAAATTTTGTCAAAAGTGACATGCATTCTAGGAAATTACCTTTGTTGTGACTCATCTGTTTCATCATGACCTCTAAATGCAATGCCTTGCTTCCCCAAGAAGCAGGTTACTGCCACAATACGCTCTAGGTACTCCCTTCTTTCACTAATTTCAGTGGCACTCGCTGCCTCTATCTGCTCCACAACATTCCCTTTTGACAGGCTTGCTTTGTAGCTGTTCCAACAAACCACACTATCCTTATGTGATTGTGTTGTTTCATGTTTTTGAAACTTGCCAAGTGCCTTTTGCCAGTTATTTACTCCATTATTAACTAGTGCATCATTTCTGACATTTTTGCCAAATACCCTACAAGGAAAGCAGAAAGCAGCATTTTGTCTAGCTGAGTATTCCAGCCATTTGAAACTTTTGAACCACTGTTCTTGAAAGGCTCTTTTTTGTGTGCCAAACTAAGTATGAGGGTATTGAGAAAGCTTTAACTGTTTAGGACCGGTATCCTTGGCCCCTAAATCTGAACAGATCTCTTCTGTCCCTGCTGCTTTGGCTTGGTGGTCTGTATGTTGCTCTGTCTCTTCATTTCTTTCCCTCTCATCCCCTTGGGACTCTCCCTGTTTTTCTCCTCCTCCTTTATTGTGAAAAGCTGTGGTGTAAAATAATGTGTTACAAAAAGTAAACGTAATATAGGCTACTTAATGCCAATACGTTAGTATAGGAGTATGACTGGTTACTGTTTTGCTTGCCACTATTCACTTTATGTCAATTTATTGTTGTTGTTTTCTCACCTGGTTCTTCCTGCATGCTTCCCTTTCACCTTCTCCATGTTTCTCCCTTTCCCTTGGCACTAATTTCATACAACATACAGATAGCTGGTTTATATTATTTGTTACTTCAGCTTAACACTTTTCAGAAAAAAACAAGACAGAGGTCATTATGGACTGTCCCTATCTCTCCCCTGAATCTGTCTTTTTTCTTTTGAAGAACTGACGTAGATCCATTGTTCACTGGCAGGCCACACACACACATATCGACCGGGATTATTATAGTAGGCCTATCTGCCGTGAGACTTGGGGTAATATGGGCCTTTCTCTTTTAATAATAAATATACAAGTGGAAATCCCTGTATTTGACAAAAAAGTATTTGTTTTGGAAGAAGAATTGGACGCCAAGTTTATGTTGTATTAAGCCTACCGTCATGCCTGTAGCCTAAAATCATTAACGGAGCCTTGAGGCAACTATATGGAATTAACAGTTTTGTCCAAGATTTGAAGATCTGAAAAGGTTATGATTAGTTTCCGATAGGCCTACTCGCATGCTAAAGACGTGTCTAGTTCCCCGTCATGCAGGCTACTTCAGTAAAAAAATAAATGGCGATCTGTTTTCGGCGCATGTAGGCATATTGTATAGCCTAAACCCAAGTTAATAATTTGATGTTGCGGCACAGTTGATGAATTAAACGGATTTATTTCATACAAATGATAAAAGCCTCTTCCTGCGTCATTGTGTGTGCATGTATGCGAGGTTTATGTGTTCGTGAGTGCATTGGGGGGGGGGATTGACCTGGAAAAAATGAACCGACTATCGAATAATATCCGAATACTTGTCAGCGAATATAGAATAGTATTTTTGCCAGAAATGCACATCCCTAGTGTACACACGTTTGTTTTCACTCTGGTCCAAACGCTGCACACTGACAGAGCTGAGAGCTTCATGTTTCCATGACGACTGACCGGAAAAAGACGCGCGTGACATCATGTTTACATGACTCCCGATTGTTAAAATGAGTCTCGAAAGTAATGCTAAACTTTAACAACAAAGACACACATACGCAGTACACAGGTACGCTGGTTATTTGTAGCGCTGCTCTTTTCGTTTAATAAACAGACCGCTCCAGTTCCACTGTAGCCGCGCTAACGGAGCTAGCGCAGCTAACGGAGCTAACTGGTAAACGGTGCCTGGACTCCAGTACTCGCCGATTTGATATCGGAATCGGAACAACACTAGGTAAAAGGCATAGATAGACTGTATATAAAAAAGGTAAAAGAAAAGAAGTGTGACACACAGCTTTGGAGCAACTTACTTGATTCACAACACCACAACTAAATGTATTCTCACTGTGTGTGTATTGCTGCGGAGCGGTGCAGGTACAGAGGAGCAGTATCAGAAGAGAATGATACCATTTGCAAGGCGGGGGTGTTTTCATTTTCATTCTTAAAATATACAATTTAAACCACAAACTACGGAGTATGTTTTGGATATTATTTAAGCGTGTCAAAAACGAACATAATTTTTAGATTTTCTGTGTCTTCGTGCACCATATGTCAGCGCACAACTATGTGTTAATGCTACCAAACTCATTCTTTAACTAAATTGTACACTTGTTGTAATTGTTGCGTATTTTCCCTTGCGATTATTTGCCTTAGACTAAAGCTTTCAGATGTAGTTATTACCAAAACCAATAATTATCCAATGCAGAGGCAATCATTATTTGATATATTTATATAATACATTTATATTGTCTTAAAGTTAAAACCGGCCCTTTGAGTGCAACCATAATGCTAATGTGGCCCGCGATGAAATTGAGTTTGACACCCCTGCTCTAGACCCTTCATGATACCTGATGAGAATGTTGGTATCTGCCAGTAATGTACACACGTCTGTGTGAATGGATGAATGTTGGCTGGCGTTGTAAAGCTCTTTGAGCATTGGGTAGACTGGCAGAGTGATATATAAATGCAGTCAATGTTCAACACTATTCAAGTCACTTAAGATAAGATAAGATAAGATTCAACTTTATTGTCATTGCACAGAGTACAAGTACTAGGACAACGAAATGTGGTCTCTGCATTTGACCCATCCTAGTGTTAGGAGCAGTGGGCTGCCATTATGTACGGCGCCCGGGGAGCAGTGTAGGTAACCAGTGTCTTGCTCAGGGACACCACGGTGGCACTTAGTCTTTCGGGGACTTGAACTGGTGACCTTCCAGTTCCCAGGCCAAGCCCCCTATGGACTTCGCCACCACCGCCCTTACATACCATACACAGTTTCTGGTACTTCACATCTTACCTGTTGAGGAATCAGCTGATCATATTCTCTGGTGCTCCCTGTTGCACAGCAGGCCATAGAAACCAGGGTTGATCTGGGCAAGAAGTCGTAAACTGAACTCTTCTGAAAGAACACAACAGGTTAATAGTGCCTGATATGGTTAAAATGAACAATTCAATAACCCACTTTTTGATATTATTTTAGGAAATCCTGGAAAATAAATGCATACACTGTACATTCAAATGCATTCAGCTATGTGCACAAAAAGTCACATAGCAGCAAGAAAATACTTCAAAATTGATCTATATGTTATGTTCATGCTTTGTTAAATATAAACCATCCTATCAGACTATGGAATGTGTTTATACACTGGCAAGAAAAACTACGACAACCCTTCAAATATGTCCTGTTTAATGTATGAATTGCTCATAAAATGTGATCTGATCTTCAGCTAAGCCACAATTCAAGACACAATGACCTTAATCTAAAAACAAACAAAATCTATGATATTTCACATACCATTCATTTAACATACTCAATAAACATTCTCATTGCTGGTGGAAAAAGTAAGAGAATCCCTAGATTTAATAACCGGTCAAGACTGCTTTTCCAGCAATAGTCTCTAACAACCTCTTTCGGTAGCTAGGATAACACCTGCTTCAACTCAGCCATATTCTGAAGATATCTGGTGTGAACTGCTCTCTTGAGGTCATTCCACAGCATTTCTATCGGGATAAGTGCTGGGCTTGACTCGGCCACCCTTAAAGGCAGATCTTTTTGTTTGTGCTAAGCCATTCTGTTTTACTTCCATGTTTAGGGTCATTGTCCTGCTGCACCACCCAACTTAAACAGAGCTTCAGCTGGCAGCAGCAACTCTGACATTATCCTGTAGAATTTCTTAATAAACCTGGGAATTATTTTCATCTTTTGATGATGGCTCGCTGTCCATGCCCCGAGTCAGCAAAGCAATCCCAAATCATGATGCTCCCTCCACTGAACATCGCCAATGGGATGATGTTTTCATGTTTGTGTGCAGTCCCTTTTTAATGCCATACGTAGTGATGCATGTTCCTCCCAATGTTTCAAGTGCTCTTTGGCAAACAGTGTGCAGTGGCATTATTTCGAGAGCAGTGGTTCCCTCCGTGGTGTCCTGTCATGGACCCCATGGCTGTTCAAGTGGTACTCTAAGGGTATTATTGACTTCATTGATTAATTGGAGTAATTGTTGCTGGGCAATCACTCTTAGGCGGAGTAGACACAGTATTACATTGGCTCCTTCAATAGAAAATCAATATGGACTGACATATAACTTAAGTCTTAAAGATTACTCTGTAACCCTCTTCAGCTTCATGCAAGTCAGCAATTCTTGATCATAGCTATTCTGAGATTTGTGTCTGTGAGGCATGAGTCTCATCAGCATATTTCTGCTTGTGTATAGCAAACTCAAAATGTTTTAGTGATAATTTTAAGTTCAGAATTACCAGAACTCCTCACTTTATCAGCTTTTGTTGAAGTGTAGGAGGTTTACATACCTTTTCCAACTTACACTGTATACCCATGTTCAATATGGACAAGAACAAAATAAAAATGTGTGTGCCATTATTAAATACTAATTGTGTTTGTGGATTATTGTAACTCAGATGAACATCAGACCATATTTAAGTAAAAATGTACAAATAAATGCAGGTTATTGCAAAGGGTTTACTTATTTTTCCTTGTATAAGGTAATATTAGTTCCAGTGGTAGCAGATTTTTCATGATTATTGCTGTAGCTGTCTCCAAAGCAGTGGATTAAGCAGTGGCAGTAGCAAAAATGTCAGTTAGCAGGAGCATAACATTTGGAATAATTGTTTATATTTGAAAGGAGCAGACCTGGATGGGGCTGTGATGGTTGGAGCTTCTGTCCATGAACATTGTATGAGTAACAGCTGGGATCAGAGGCCGATTGCTGGGCTGGGAGAAGGCACCTACTGGCTCCTTGCCAAACCAGGACTGATAACCCCAATCCTCCTGCCTCTCTGAGGCACCCACAGCATCTAACAAAGGGAAGAGAAGCTACTTTATATCACATCAGCATGGAGAGTAATGATTCAAACACTTACTATGTAGGAAAGCATGCAATCACTAAGTAGTACTCAACATGCCAACAGAATAAAATGCTGTTTAAAGCAATTAAATTCCAGTATTGGTATGGTTACTGGCTAATTAATGAAGTTGATTAGAGGCATTAAATGTCTAAAACAATGGTTCATGTTATATGTCATATTTTTCAAATATAAATATTTTATGAATGTGCAGTACAGTAAGGAATCTCTTTTTTCAACTTTTTTTAGATGATAGCTTTCCGAGGCACAAGTGGTCTCATAACCTTATGATCTGACTACGGCCACTAATCGGAAAAATTGTGTCCCTGAAGGCTTCGATAATCTCATCCTACCAAACTGCTGTGTGATTTATGCAAACAGCAGTGACGTGACAGTTGCAAGCTGTAACTTGGACAACATGTCAGTAAGTTGTAGTTTTCCAAGTAAGTCAGCTGACTTACAAAGTCTTTAATCAGCGATAAATCTGGATATTTCGTTAGGTAATAATCTGTTGTGAAATTTAAATAAGGATTCATTTTAAAATTTGAAAATGCCATATAAAGCATTTGTTTGTAGGCAACTTCACTTGAACACTTGTGTTGCTTCTGGATGCTCAAAAAACAATACACTCACATTGATGGCACTGGCTGAAAACCTAGATGTCGCTAAGTGAAAAAACAGCTCTAACTCCACTATAAAACCATGGACCACAAAACTAATGGGTAATGTTATGGAGACTAAGTCCACCTTTAATAGAAATGTATTTGGCTACAAACTATTTGGTACATCCCTACTAAAAAAGATATGAAGGTTGGCCTTTAATTTAAATACACATTTGCATACATTTTATTAATCTGTTTGCAAGGATTTCTCGGAGACCAAGCATGATCAGGCTATTACTATATAACCAAAACAAAAGTAAAAGGTAGCCCCACACCATGCAAAGGTGGGCATGGAGTTTAAATCAGAAAGAAACAAATCAGTTTGGTAGAAAAAAACAAAGAGGTGTGAGAACACAAGGAAGAGAATGAATGAAGATGCAAAGAATGTCAGTACCTCGCATCAAACTCGTGATTCCCAAGCGGTTTACATAGACATTGTCAATATGCTGACTGCTGGTAGAGATATCAGCTATCACATATAGGTTAGGCTTGATGGATCTGGCTGCTGAAAGCATTGCCTAAAGGGACCAACACATAAAGTACATAGCAATTAATCTGCAGCATATCGACCAAAACGTGTACAAACCACTCATAATATCTCCATTCGTCCAACAGTGGCTCAGTCAGTAGGCGCTTCGACTGGGCATCGTAGGGTTGCCGGTTCAAGTCCCCGAACAAATTTGAAATATGGAAAGTGGACTGCTACTTGGAGAGGTCCCAGTTCACCTCCTAGGCCCTGCTGTGGTGCCCTTGAGCAAGGCACCGGACACCTCCAATCCGCCCTCCCCATTGCTCCCCGGGCGCTGCACAATAGCTGCCCACTGCTCCTAGTACTAGGATGGGTTAAATGCAGAGGTCAAATTTCACTGTGTGTGCTCTGCTATGTGCATGTATGTGACAAATAAAGAGGGTTTCATCCTCTGATTCTATCTATCCAGTGGAAATCATTTGTATTGGTCAAATTGAGAACTAAAGGTTGTTTTTCTTAATTTCTTTGGTAAATTACTATCTACTTTTACAATTCTTCTGTATATTTGGGGGGACAGCTTGGGGTGAGGCTTCGCTTATTTTTGGCCAGCTCTGGAAACCTCCAGCTCGGGAAGGACATGAAGATGATCAGTGCCCCTTCGTGGACGCTCCTTGCTCCTTTTGCTGATGGATGAGCGAGGAGTTCGAGCTCTGGCAGCATAAAGGGTTTGGCACACAGATGCGTGGAAATTGGTAGAGTTTCACTTTAAATTAACTTAATATTAAAGCCAGGTAATTCAGAACCAAGAGCTGGATACTCTCTTAATCCAGAAGGGGAAGGAAGAAGAAGTAGCAATGATACTGGACTCAGAGATGAAAGCTCTAATATACTGGCCTCGCCGAAATCCCCTTCTCGGTTACCCAGCAAGATAAACACACTCACATAGAAACTCAGGACCACGAGGTGATGCTTATGAGCTTTAATGTGCGAGTGTTTATCTTGCAGGGTAACCGAGAAGGGGATTTTGCCGTGGCCAGTATAGTGAAAAGATAATGCCTTCTCAAGGGCTATGTACACTGGATGGCACAGGATTGACAGATATCTCCTTCACTGGAGCACACATGGTATTTTTGAGTCTCTCAGGTTAACTTCCTGTCACATGGGAACAACGAAAAAACGGCTTCCTGCAATACTGGAAGCAACCAGAAGGAGACACTATAAAAGCACTAAATAATTGGCAAAGCCAGAACATGTAAATAATGATTGCTTTTAACAAAACAAGAGTAAATGCTCAGGAATACCATGATAAACCAACTCTGCTGGCACAGAAATACAAAGAAAAGTTAGAGAGTACCTCAGAAACGTGCAGAGGGGTCGACAGACAGTTGACCAGGCGTAGACCCGAGAAGACTCTGGCTGTAATCTCTGTGTATGTCTTCATATGGGCCCACAGGTAAGGACTGTCCTCTGGTTTCTCTCCATAACGAAGCTTGATAGTGTCACCCTGACAGAACAGTTCTCTCGCAAGTAGACCTGTGAGCCTGCAGACATAATGATAGTAACACATATTTTTTGAAGAACCTTTGGAGTGTCAATATCTCTATATGATGTATTTGACTTGAAAGTCTACCTGTGCAAATTTGGTCACATTAAAGACATCCTGTGGACTTTACCTAACAGTTTTATGGTTGGCCCCCATTTGAATTACCATGTTATATCAATTCAACTCTACAGTGCATGTGGGGAAGTAGAGGTTTTTATGTATCCACCCGCACTCTCAGTATCCCACAGAGAAGATAACTCTGTAATCTGTGAGTGCTTTAAGGAGCACCAAAGACAGGTTTTTTATGAATCAGAAATATCCCTTGACCTTTTCTGGATTTTTCACCCATTCTTTTTGAGATTACTTCCTTTTAAGCCCTCCAGTCAGCATGCCTGGAGCGCAATTGGATCCTCTGACCTCTAGTACTCAATTAGTTAATATCTTGCAAAAGACTTACTCTAACTCCACTGTTCTATCCCTGTGTTCTTCAAGCTCGGACTGAATACATTTATTATTTATAAAAACCTTATGGTATGAGTGTATTAAATCATTTAGCCAACAAGTTTATTCACATTTTGAGTACTGCCACATAATTGTTTACCATCATATTAAAGTATTTTCTTTGACGTTAAGTCTCAATAACCAAAGTAGATTGCTACCATTCTACCAAATTGAATAAATTAATATTTGTTAATAATTATTATCTTCTCAAAGCAATTTGAGCTACACATGCTGGTGTTCAAAACAATGTATGCCGAAAACCTAATTCAGTGTATTTATGGTAAATTAAATAATTTATATCAGGTAGGTTAAAAGTATTATTTAATGGTATTTCACTATTGCCATTTGAGTTTCATTGACACTTATGCCCCTTTTCCGGCAAACCGGATCCGGTTCAAGATCCGATCTTTTGCTTTTCTCGCGTTTTTCTAGTTCTAGCCTGTAGCACCCCTTGTGTTTCCACCGCTCAGAGGTAGAGTGAAGCTCAAGTGGAGCTGCGTCATCGTTTGCGAGCGTTTAGTCTCCGGTTAACTCACGGTGGTGTTCGCTGAAAAGTATTCACTGACTGTCTGTCACACACCCACTCTCCCCATAACCAGTGTTGCCACAGTTACCTTAAAAAAGTAATCTGATTACTTGATTTTAAAAGTAACTTTTTTCTTTAAAGATTACAAGTTACTTTATTAGTTACTTTCAGCAGCTACAACACCCTGCCGCTTCAACATAAAAATGAGTCCAACATACTGCCCGACCAACTTCTCCAACTCTCCCCAACTTACTGGTTTTTCACCGAAGTCCAGCTCTTGTGTTTGGGTGGTGCGACCTCCTGCTTTAGTTGCAGCTCTCTGCTTCACACCACCTGGTGGGACTTCCTCTGTCAATTTGACTGTGCCTTGCTGCGACTCCAAATGTTTCTTCAAGTTTGACGTAGTGTTTTTGAAGCTAGATAGTACTTTGTCTCCAGCACAGAGTGTACAACAAACCTTAATATTGTCATCTTTAGCTGACACAAACTCAAAATAGTGACTTTTTTTCCAGCTAGAAAAAGCACATCTCTCTCCTCCCTCCATTGTTGTTTACGTTTGTTTCGCTGCGTGGTATTACACGTGAGTTGTCCTCGTGCTGAAAACGTGACTTAATGGTCGCATTAGACGTCACTCCCCGCGACGCAAAAGGAAAGCAAAAATACATCTTTTTACTAAGGAAAATGACAAAAATAGTAACGTACAGTGACTTGGATAAGTAACTTAAATGTGATTACTGGTTTGCAAATAGTAACGCGTTAGATTACTCGTTACTGAAAAAAGTATACTAAGTAACGCGTTGGTCTAATCGTTAATAAGCAACGCGTTACCGACATCCCTGCCCATAACTGAATGACTTTCAGTCTGAATTGATGTTTGGCATCACAACGCTATGAAAGTGTCTCTGGCATTAGACAGGTGATGTTAGCATAGCAAGCGAAACTACTCTGACTATCTTGACTACTCTACTACCCTATTATGGCATAAGCCGTTTTCTACAGGCATATTTTACTGGCGTAGTTTTCGTTATAATTTTACTTCTGATGGCAACCTATGTAGCCCATTTATTGATTCCATCTGATACTCTGCAATAATACAAACCAACAGGAAAACGTCTGCCTGCTCTTCACAATGATCAATAACACTGAACGGATGGTGATTAAAGTAAGGTAAAAAATAAACAGCATCAAACTAAACCTGTTCAGTGTTGCATGACTTTATAAAGTGTTTGTTTTATAAGTGTGTGGTTGCGTTTAGTCACTTTGCTCAGTGCTATTGCTTGTTACAACTTGTACTCGCCATGAATTGTTATTGTTCAGGTTAATCTCGAACCTCCTCTGAAGTAAGCGTGACGTATTGGTTCGTATTGCATCTTGGATCTTGCTGGGCAGCCGAGTGGGGCCAGAAAGATCAGGTTTTTCGGCGCTTGAAGCGCGAAAAACCAGATCTTTATTGGCTCCAGCTACCATTCCCTAACTTTAAAGGTTCTTAGAGTGGAGGCTGTCAAACCTTCAAACCAGTACCGTCCCCTGATGTATTTCTCCCGTAAGCATATATTTTTCTCTTCTTTTTTTATCTGTAATGTTAGGTAAATAATCCAAGAGGGTGAAAGACTTATGTCAGATTGCCATTCTCCACAGCATCATGACCTGATGGTTGATCTATAATTAAACACATTCTGATGACAAAATGTGCTTAAATGAAAAAAAAAAAAAATGCTTCAACAAAGTGAAGTTATAGATGACATGTCTAAAATGTAATCTAACTACCTACCATCATTATATTCACATTGCTCAGGCTAATTATTCTGATGTTATTGTGCTAAATGTTTTTGTGAAACCACAAAGTCAATCATACAATATTGTTGCAATATCAATCTTGAGGTATTTGGTCAAAAATATTGGCCTATTTGATTTTCTCCATATTGCCAGCTCGACTGCTGCCTCTGACGTGTGCTTACCTGGTTCTGCAGAGTTCCTAAGCAGGTCGTTTTCTTTCACAAAGCCATCATGGGCCAGAAAGTGACACGCCTTCTCTCTCTGCTCCAACAGCTGCATTTCCTCATCAAAAGTTAATTCTTTAAATGGGAAAATGAAATACCTGGAGGAGGCACAGTTAAGAGCTTTAAGATGTTGAACAAAATAAAGTATACAAACAGGTTTCATAAAAACTAAATAACAATACATGTATTTGAATCTCTTAGAATTGATTTAAAATTAACAGGGACTCTATTATATTTATGATATTTCTATAAAATGTCCTTAAATGTTTCACATGGGGACTGAAAAAGGTAAGAAGGTTGGTGGCCTACCTGGAACAGAGAGGGTACTTCCTTGTGACTGGACCCAGTTTAGGCCCATGATCAGATATACGCTCATCAAATACATTTTCCACAATGCACTTAGTGGCCTGAGGAGATACAAAATAAAGCAGTGGGTGGGGTTTCAACAAAAACTGAACCTAAAGAGAGTTGCATAAATGAGTTAAAAATAAATCTGTTCTTCTGACACACACACACACACACACACACACACACACACACACACACACACACACACACACACACACACACACACACACACACACACACCTGCTGGGCATGGTGGTTCATCTCTTTGTACAATTCCAAGTTCAGCTCCTCCAGTCCCTTTCTGAAACACAGACAACACTTCCTGATGTCCGATGGGCTCTTACTGGAACCAGAGAAGGAAGAGAGAGAAGTTGGCATAATTAAGTCTCGGCAGAATAACACTGCAAAAGCAACACATGATATTGTTGTGAGCCTAAGGACCAATAAATGTCCTTGTTTTTTTATTGCAGCTTGAGCCGTTCAAACACTTTTAAAGACCAGGGGCCTCAATTACTAAACTGTGCTTAGGATTCACTTCAAAATGTGTTGACTTTACAAAGAGTGAAGGTATCTGGCAGACGTGAATGCTGCTTCCTCCGAAGGTCGACCATCACCCAAATAACAAAGAAGTGGTCAGACATAAAAGTGGACGCCAAAATGCGTGTGGTGGCCTACAGTAAATCGTCTTTTGAGCATACGCAGCACTTACAAATTAGGCCATTGTTCATCAGGTTTCCCTTTATCATTTCAAATGCTGACTACACAATATACTCCTTTTCCTGGATTTCCTGCCACAAATGGTTTGATAAAAAAAAAAGACAAAACTCTGGGACATTTTGTCATAAATCTAAATTTAATGCATGGGCAGATTTGATTTAAATATTTTCAATACACTCTGTTGATAAATATTCTAAAACAAGTGTTACCACACAGAATCATCAACTAAAAAGTTGATCTTGTTATTATTCAGTCAAATGTAGATCCCAGTATCCAACCTAACTGTCCGAGTCACATAAAAAATAAAGTCCAGTATGTTAAGCGAAAGGTCACCTGTGAGGTGTGAACATATCAAAGGCAGAGTTCAAGTCCACTGTGCTTCCAAAGCGTCTGTGTTGAGGGTCTTGTAATATCGTCAGCTCCTTCTTGAAATCTGAACTTGACGTGGATTTGACACCTAATCTACCTGGATAAAGAAAGATCCATACACACAGCTTATCAGCACTCAGAACAATCCATTTTTCCAAGTGTGCATCTGGTATTTGTTTTAAAGATGACAGAGACAGTATCATTACATAAATAATCATAGTACAGGCTATACCATCTATCACAGGTGTTATTATCATCTCAGTTTACTAACCTTAACAATTAAAATGCACCTTCCTCTTAAGAAATAACTCAATGAAATAATCACATGATCATTTTTAAGTTCATAAAGAAAAATAATTGCATAAAGGTTATGTGATTAGAATATTCTCTCACCAGCCTGCAGCTGCTGTCTGAACTGCTCCACAGCTTCATCCACACTGACCTGCAGGAACTCCCACAGCCTCAGCCTGGAGAACACCTCTTCCCACAGGATGCCCCGCAGAGCCTGACATGCAGGTGCACACATACACAAACACATGAAAAAAACACATTTGAAATTGGAATATAAAGCATTAGGCATAAGTCAGTATTTTAAAGTAGACAACTAAGGGGTGCTCTCACTTACTCAATATGCGGTGATATTCATTTGAACTCAGGGCTGCTGTACAATTCTAAGTATGTTGTTCATTAGTGATGGCAAGGAGTTTTTAGGAGCAAAACTGTGTGGTTAACAACTTCTTTGCGCTGATGCAATACCATAAGATGTCAAAATATGACATAAAGCAAAGTACCATAAAGTACAAACAACATTTAAATTTTATGAAGGTGAACATCAACTTCAAAAGATGTACACCGGGACAATTCAGGAAGGAAGTTACAAGTTATGGCTAAAAGTGGTCGAGGTGGTGGTGGCTATACATAATGCAGGAGATTTTAGTTTCCATGCTTGTGGTTTCAAACATATCATGTCTTGTCCTTCAAATCCTTTTTGATTGTTCTAATATCTAACCAAGGCCACAAGCCTTTTCTAAATAGAAGCACAAAAAAGATTGAGTCAATATCATAGAATGTATAAAACTGAATGGAGTTCAGGTGTCAGGTGTCATCAGGCGTCATCATTTGTCACCATTTTTTATTTGGTACAAGAATATAATCAAAAGTAATTTACTTTATAAATATGTACTTTTTTTTACTCCTATTCAGATATGATGTTCTTAACTATTATGTGTATTTAAGGTTTGCTAAAAAATCTTTTTTTTTCTTCCCTTTTCTACTTTACACTTATTCTTATTTGGTAATCCTTTCACAAAGATGTTTGAGATCCTGAAAGATTATGTTGTAAAGGGGTGTGTCAATTCAAGAACTAACACACACAAAAAGCTTCATAACTAAAGATTGTTTTTTTCTGTAGAACCTCTCCAGGTTACAACTGCGTTACTTTTACCAGCAGTTTGGTTGATAACTATATCCAGCAAGGTGTTCAATCTCAAGTTTTCTTTAAAAAGCAGAAATGTTTCGTAGGATATAATCCACATTATTTAAGGTGACTGCCTGTTATCTTCTTTAAAAGAAATACCATCTCCTGCTAATAACGAGCAAATGACAACAACTATATCTAGCAAACCAAGCCAATCAAATTAAAGGAGGAGCATCTCGAGCCAAGACAATTACGCACTATTATAAAACTATTCTATCACGCCAATGACTTAAATCTTAAATCATACATGATAAATAATCATTTAAATATATATATATATAATTATTTAAAAGTTATGTTAAATAAGATCTTTAGTACCCACAATTGGAAATATACAAACTTACATTCATGTTCCGTTCATCTTGAAAAAGAGCTGGCACTCCTCGTTTATCATATTTTCCGTCAGCTATCTCACAGCTGAGGTGCCACAGAGCTCTGTCTAGAAGCCACGCTGGTTTCAGATAAGGAGAGTTTACCAGGTTGTAACCACACTCAGGGTGTTGGTGAATCCACTCACTGCTAACCGCTTAGGACAGTGTGGTGGGTGGAGGAGAAGAAAAAGAAAAGAGGAAAACATTTTAGACTTTTTCCTTTTTGTTCCTGTAGCAAGAAAGCAATTGGTAAATATGTCAAAAAAAGTCAAGGAAAGTAATGTGTAAGTTATAATGTTTGGATTTATATTGGAAATCTTGTCAGTCTGTTCTTTTTTCTTCAAGCATGCATGGCACCAGATAACCAGAAAGTACATTTTGTAAAGTTGAGTCCCACATAATTGTAAATATAATTATCTGATTATAAGTGACATAAACAAACTGTGTGTAGACCAAGGCCTAAAACTCAAAAAAGCTGGTTTATTTGTTCCGTGAAGGAAGTGCAATCTTATGGTGAAACCCTGGACGGATGAGCATCTTCAGAGTGGAATCTAGACACAGATGTCATTGTAAAGTCCAGTCTGCCCTGAGTTCACAAGAGGGAATAAATAAGTTGAACTGCTGTGGGCTTATGCATCATGTTACAGGTACAGGATCAGTGCAGGTTTTGTTTATGGTTTGTATTAAAAGTTGCAGAAGCAAGAAACACTTAACGATACAGAACATAGAAATCAATCAGAAATGAGAAACTTTGTGAGCCATTAGATAACTTCTGATCAACTTATTATAGAGTATCTAAAATATTAGTTGTTGATAAGTTCAGTGAGGAACCAAAACAAGAACAACTTCATAATTGATTAAACATACATTTTAAGTAAAAAGGCAGCTTAAATTGTCAGAACATAACAACTCTGAAAGTTTCAGCAGTAGCAGGTAAGTAGTTGGCTTTTCTTTTCTTTTTTATAAACACTGTTAGAAGAAGTTCAATGATGCCCCCAGGTTCCTTAAAGCATGTTGCTGAACATAATACATTGCCTCTTTTAAGGTTGTTTTTTTTTTGGAGTGGAGACGGTCACCTTACTTACCTTAAACAAGGGTCTAATAGCAGGCGCTTTACCTTTTAAAAAGCTCCTTGAGACAAGTGGAAAATATTGGGCTATAAAAAAAAAACTGAATTCAAATGATATTGATGATTACAATTGGAAACATCAACACTATGTGTGAATGGGCATGTTTTCTATGTGAACTTGCTTTCATGTCCTGACAAAGTCCACCCTGTTGCCAATACCGGTCTATCTATGTATATGACCTTCAGCATGAATGGAGACGAAATGTCAACGAGGAAACTGAGAAGGTGATGCAACAGCCCCAGCTGCCTGCTGGAAAAGCCAACTGGGTTATTTTTCCAACACAGCATTGCCACTATCCTTTTTAAAAATAAGACAAGATAGCTTTTCAGTCATCAGTCACTGCAGCAGCAGCAGCTAAAAATAGGATACAGCACAGAGGAACACCCATTACACAAAATCCTGAAAGAGGCTATGCCTTTTGCAAGGGCGAATTATAAATAAGAATTTGTTCTTAATTACTTGCCTTGTTAAAAAATAAAAACACAATGTATTTTACCTCTAATATTTGTAACCAGTGCAATGGTCTGTATCAGCTTTTGTTCTTTCCATTACAATTTAGATCCAGGAGTAATAT
The DNA here is from genome assembly GCF_036324505.1 of Eleginops maclovinus. Taxonomy (NCBI): domain Eukaryota; kingdom Metazoa; phylum Chordata; class Actinopteri; order Perciformes; family Eleginopidae; genus Eleginops; species Eleginops maclovinus. The sequence continues at coordinate 8,128,302 of NC_086369.1, read as the reverse complement.
TTAAACTGAGCCAGAAAACTGCTATCGAGGAATGTCTCCTGAACAGAACTACAAAAAATAAATAAATCCCAGTTTGGGGTTAATAAAGTACTTCGTATCTTATCTTATCTTATCTTATCTTATCTTATCTTATCTTATCTACAGTACAACACTACATGTAAGTTATATTTGGATAAGTAAGGTTTGGGAAGTTTGTTCAAATCTTAAAAGGCTTTTTAGAATCTGTCAACCTTTAAATTACACTTAATAACTGCATCACCTTAAAAAAGCTCCAACAATTCTCCACGAAACTTTTTCAAACTCTTTCCATGAAGTGAATAAGTCTAGTCAGGATAAAATGTAAGATTGGTAAGGTATGCACAGTATGGAGTCAACTGCTGCCCAGTGATCAAATCACTACACGTAAACGAGATCAGAGAAAGATATCTAGCATGAAGGGGACATTAACATTAAATGGACTATTAATGACAGCCATCGTTGGCAGCCTTCAGTGACCTTACCTGTGTAATTAAAGACCATATCAGTGATGCAGAGCATGTTCCAGTCTTTCCTCAGTGTCTCCACCAGTTTACCGATGTCTTCCCAGGTATAGTGCTTCTTGTCAGGTGAAAAGTTAGGGTTTAACTTCAGCTGATCAGTTATGGAGTAGCAGGAGCCAGACAGACCAAGCTTTTGTAGCGGGGTGAAATGGATCATGTTGTAGCCTACGAAGAGCACAGGCAAAAGTGACATGGAACTTCAGAAAAAGGAGGTCAATCACATGTTTTTTTAAATTCAGATGATTGTTGTATTGAATTGATACCCATTTTCTATATTTGACGACTGTTTAAATGCAGTTGAATGGTTCTGGCATATATAAATTGAATTTTCTGCACACATTTTTGTATCAATGAACAGAACCTGAATTAATTTTGCAGCCCCAACAAAAAACGTCCACCTTCACAGTTTTTACAGTAAACAGTGCAGTTGGGCAGTTATTGCTCTAAAGCAGCATCCTGTTTTGAGGGGGCTATGCAGCAAGCTGTGTAGTATTTTCACATACTGTATCCTTTTAAACTTGACATGTGAAGATGACACAATGACAGAGAGTTGCAAATTGAGTCATCCTGAAGAAACAGCAAACAAATAAAAAGAGTGATGAATGTGACCTTATTACCATTCATTCTGTTTTTAGATCAGGTTTTGGTCTCTACCAACTCCTACTAACTCCTACTTCTTTGCTGCCTATCTTGACAGATAGTTTACAATGTTTATCAGAGCTATTTCCATGAAATCAGTCGCCTGCTGCTATAGTAATGGTTGACGAGAGCATTCAGATTGAACCATTCATTCAAGCTGCAGTATAGAGAATCACAACAATGCGTTAAAAACCCAAAGACCCTGTTTATACTTGGCAATAATATGCCTATCTTGTAAGACAAATGGACTGCTCTAAGTACATAAATTCACACCTGACATTAGATAATATCTCCACAAGCTTCTCAAGTGACCATTTAACATATAGATATCATCTAAAACACACTATATTTATGGTTACAATGACAAAATTTGATTTAAAAAATGTGTTTAATCGTGAGACAATAGTTCACTTTGGTTTGAGTGATCAGATTACAATGCTTCTTGGGGGTCAATTACACTTGCTCTCAATTTGTAATCTGGTCAGCCAAAATGCATGTTGATTCAAAGTTTAAACAAAGTCGAACAAACTCCGTACTGAATTAAAAAATTGACATGTCAGTTTATAAGTTTGTAATGTTGACCTACATACCAGTCTCCTTTGCAACCCTGAGCCTGTTAAGCCATTCGTCCAGTGGTCCGAGGCACTTGGCCTCGTATGTTTGGCTGCTGATGCAGTCCAGTGGGAGGATGTCATTGTTGGCTCCCACTTTCAGCACAGGATCAACGACAATGTAACCACCACTCACTTTCTCTTTATCCCTTTCAGAGACAAAGGACACAATAAATGCGTGAACACACAATAGATTGGAAATGTATGCAGTATGTACATGTTAAGAAATAATTGTAGCTGATTCTGTAGCAGTTTTGCTTATTGGTTTCTAAACACAGACATTGGCACTCTCTCGAGATTTGCCTGTGCTCCAAAATGATATACAGTGGGGCAAAAAAGTATTTAGTCAGCCACCAATTGTGCAAGTTCTCCCATTTAAAAAGATGAGAAAGGCCTGTAATTTTTGTCATAGGTACACTTCAACTATGAGAGACAGAATGAGAAAAAAAAATCCAGGAAATCACATTGTCTGATTTTTAATGAATTTATTGGTAAATTCCTCTGTAAAATAAGTATTTGGTCACCTACAAACAAGCAAGATTTCTGGCTCTCACAGACCTGTAACTTCTTCTTTAAGAGGCTCCTCTGCCCTCCACTCGTTACCTGTATTAATGGCACCTTTTTGAACTCGTTATCAGTATAAAAGACACCTGTCCACAACCTCAAACAGTCATACTCCAAACTCCACTATGGCCAAGACCAAAGAGCTGTCAAAGGAGACCAGAGACAAAATTGTAGACCTGCACCAGGCTGGGAAAACTGAATCTGCAATAGGTAAGCAGCTTGGTGTGAAGAAATCAACTGTGGGAGCAATTATTAGAAAATGGAAGACAAACAAGACCACTGCTAATCTCCCTCGATCTGGGGCTCCACGCAAGATCTCACCCCGTGGGGTCAAAATGATCACAAGAACGGTGAGCAAAACTCCCAGAACCACACGGGGGGACCTAGTGAATGACCTGCAGAGAGCTGGGACCAAAGTAACAGAGGCTACCATCAGTAACACACTACGCCGCCAGGGACTTAAATCCTGCAGTTCCAGACGTGTCCCCCTGCTTAAGCCAGTACATGTCCAGGCCCGTCTGAAGTTTGCTAGAGGGCATTTGGATGATCCAGAAGAGGATTGGGAGAATGTCATATGGTCAGATGAAACCAAAATAGAACTTTTTGGTAAAAACTCAGCTCGTCGTGTTTGGAGGAGAAAGAATGCAGAGTTGCATCCAAAGAACACCATACCTACTGTGAAGCATGGGGGTGGAAACATCATGCTTTGGGGCTGTTTTTCTGCAAAGGGACCAGGACGAAAGATCCGTGTAAAGGAAAGAATGAATGGGGCCATGTATCGTGAGATTTTGAGTGAAAACCTCCTTCCATCAGCAAGGGCACTGAAGATGAAGCGTGGCTGGGTCTTTCAGCATGACAATGATCCCAAACACACCGCCAGGGCAACGAAGGAGTGGCTTCGTAAGAAGCATTTCAAGGTCCTGGAGTGGCCTAGCCAGTCTCCAGATCTCAACCCCATAGAAAATCTTGGGAGGGAGTTGAAAGTCCGTGTTGCCCAGCGACAGCCCCAAAACATCACTGCTTTAGAGGAGATCTGCATGGAGGAATGGGCCAAAATACCAGCAACAGTGTGTGGAAACCTTGTGAAGACTTACAGAAAACGTTTGACCTCTGTCATTGCCAACAAAGGGTATATAACAAAGTATTGAGATGAACTTTTGTTATTGACCAAATACTTATTTTCCACAACAATTAGAAAATAAATTCATTAAAAATCCTACAATGTGATTTTCTGGATTTTTTTTCTCATTCTGTCTCTCATAGTTGAGGTATACCTATGATAAAAATGACAGGCCTCTCTCATCTTTTTAAATGGGAGAACTTGCACAATAGGTGGCTGACTAAATACTTTTTTGCCCCACTGTATTTAGTTTTTGTTTTGTCTCAGCACTATGGGAAGATAAATCAGAAGCACAAGAAGGCCGAGCCCAAAGGTACCCATAGGCCTGTACTACAAAGCTCAACATAGGCTGGATCTGTTTGAGTTGTCTGGATTAACTAACCCTAACAAACGCAATCTTGCTAAATGGTGCTACGCCACTGGTTATGAACTCGGTAAGTCAACCCAGGATTTCTCAGTCCGGCTACAAGCATGTTCATATGAAAGGAGCAGAGTTGGCAATAATTTACCAATCACAAAATGGACAAACATACCGACAGAGTGAGACATAGTTCACGAATGAAAAATACAAATATTTTTAAAGCTAAACATTATATGTCCATGAGCTAAACATTATTGCAGCTGGGTTTATATCCTAATATAATTTCTCCATCTCAGAATCAAGTGGATCTGACTTTTTTCTGACATTTCAGTGTTTCGTCCAAGTTTGTTGTTTTTTTGTGGAACATAATAAAAGATATTATTCATCCAAAAAAGAAATATAAAATCATAATTTGAAAAAAAAGTTAATCTAGTCATAATCTAAGCATAATCTGATGCGCAGTGTTTGTATGTTCCGTCTTTTACACGTTCTTCTGTCCCTAACCTATGCTGGATGTGTTTGGAAAACGTTTTTCATATCTTAAAATCACTTACTGCATGTTACCTGTAGCAAAATAACACTTCTGCATTCGGTGTGCGCTAGTGTAAGTGCACAACTCTGGTATGTTGCACGGCTACATCGATAAACTGACACAGATCAGTGAATCTATGATATATTATGACGTGATTTGAATAATAAGTGCGTCACGTTGGCCTTTTGCACTGATACTGCTGCAGACTGTACGCACTGCTCAGAATTACTTTGCTTTGGTAATTTATGGTGTGGGTCATTAGGTAACCTTTTTTACCGCAAACATTATAATAGTCCAATTTTTCTGTAAATGGGCAGTGATATTATATTGATTTACAAGTTGACACAGTTGCAACCATTTATTTCCAGCTGTTTTTCTTGCATACAGCAGTGTAAACTGTGTTACCTTTGGCCTGGAATATGACTTCATCAATCAGAATCAGATTCAGAATCAAGTTTATTGCAAGGTACGTTTACACATACAAGGAATTTGAATTGGTGTCTGGTGGTGCGAACACAATCAATCTGAGAAAACAAGTTGTTAAAGTAGATTGTGTCAAAGTCAGTGCTCTAAGCTCAGATTGGTCAGCGGCTGATTCTTTACGGAAGTTGACCTCTTATTATCTCGAGCATAACAAGCTCCAAGGCAGGTTAGGTGTGGCATATGTTACCATGGAGAATTACCCTTGATTTTATGTTTGGGCAGGGCATGTAGGACCCAAGTGTAGCATGGACAATGGTTTAAACCGAAAGGTTGACTTGATATAACACATACAAATAAAAAGCAAAGAAACAACAAACAGCAACAGAAAAGCAGAACTTCAATACATACAAGAACAATCAAGAAGACAACACACAGCTGGGGAGGGGATGGAAAACACAAAGGCACCAGGTGAACAGAATCAGATAATGGGACCAGAGGGAAAACACAGGAAGCAAACACAGACATGAGACAGGGGTTGAGCACTTCAAAATAAAACAGTGAAGAACCAGATTGTGACACATGTATGAAATGAAAACACAGAGTGTACCCTGAAATTAGGCTCTCTTTCTCCCTCACTACACACACAGCAGTTCTGCTTCTCTTACAACACCAGTTTTCTTTCTCAACCCATTTGTATGTTTTTCTCTTACAAGCTATGAACATCATTCTGTGTTTTAACTTGTCTGTTGTTTATGTTTACCGGCATATAATCTATTTTGATCCATATAATGTATATATACACTCTGTGTCATTTAGGCAAGTGATGCAGCCACAGTAGGGGGCACTGGGGGACGTGGATTGAATTCAGATAAATATATTAGACGAGAATTAAGTTGTTTTTTTTCGGAAACTAAAGAATAAATATAAACCTCAAGAAAGAATTTCTGAAATATTTGCAGAAAAAAATTGCTAAACTGAAAATATTTATTCCGGAAAGAGTTTCAACTGAGATAGGGGGAATTTTGAAAAACAGCTGCGAAAAAAATATATATATTAGTAAGTGCTGTATGTAATATTCTTACCAAAGCTGGGAACAATGAGAAATTGCTATACAACATGTGCGACAAATAGTATTAAGTTAATACAAATACAAATCTAGGTTCAACCCAGTATAAATGAATGACAATCATTTGTTTTTGTAGGGATAAAATACATGTGTTTTAGCAGCTCTTCAGATGAATATAAAATGTTTCACTCAGAATGACTCCCTGAAACATGCCTTTTGAAATTTTTATAAAAATTAAAAAGATTCGGGGGGATAAGCAAATAGGGATTTCAAGAACTCTCTTTCCAAATATTGGAAAAAATAAGACTGGATTGCACATCCTTTGATTTGTATTTGTTTGTGTGTGTGTGTGTGTGTGTGTGTGTGTGTGTGTGTGTGTGTGTGTGTGTGTGTGTGTGTGTGTGTGTGTGTGTGTGTGTGTGTGTGTGTGTGTGTGTGTGTGTGTGTGTGTGTGTGTGTGTGAGAGAGAGAGAGATAAGGGGCGGGTGGGGGCAAGGCAAGTAGGTCATGCTTGTATGATTGTGGATGCAAGAGTATGTGATGTGATGAGAATCGTTTTTGTGTTTTCTTCTTTTTCTTTGTTTCATCCTGTTATCATATTTTTGTGAAATAGAATCAATGTTCCACTGCCTGCATGGACCACAGGGCACACATTTTTCAAAAACCTGTGTCAGTGCACCGTTAGCTAACAATCTCTGGGTTCTTTTAATCTGCCAGACTTGTTAGATTTTATACAGATTACGATCTTGTACACTAACACAAGTTGTGAAAATATGGCACTGGCTTTAGGATTGAAGTCCACCAAAGTCACTGTAATATTAGTCATTCTTAACATTGGTAATAGATATTAAGTATTTGTCATATTCACTAACTAGTAAATGTATTAATACAGTAGCAGTGACAAATTGACTTACCCACAGGAGAAATAGTACTGATAGGATCCAGCAACGATTAAGTCCAGTCTGCAGTATTTATCACAGTCATCCTCCCTTCCGTTGGGGTAGAACCATTCCAAAGGACGAAAGTTAAGGCGATCAAACTTGTGGCCTTTTGCAGGGAAGTTGGTGTAAACCTGGACATCTTTACCCTGGAGGGTAGGACCAAGGCGGAACTGCAGCTCAAAGCCTGAAGACAGCAGGAGTTATGAAGACTTTGGGAATGCACTGTTAAACTACACATGGTGCCCACACCGGGGGTTCAATTCAGTCTGTTAACAATAAGGGTCCTTTTAACCCATTCATGTGGTATTTCTTGTTTTATGTTATTTAAAAACATAAACACTGATGGTCTTGTTTGTGTGATTGCCAACCTTTATCACCATCATACATTATGAAAACCAGCAATAGCGAACAACACTATCTCCTATCTTAATCAGTTTGCACCCCTCATAACCAGAACTTCTCTTTCTCCTACACTGCTCTTTAGTAATCGACTGATCTCTGTCTGATGGAATCTAAAAGGCCACACACTACCACGGCATACACAGACAGTAATACAAAGATGCTCTCATTACCACATATTCTACCTACTATATAATCAACTCAAGTTCCGTGAACCCAAAAGTAATTTCATTTTAAATGATCAATAATGATAAAAGGGGTGTTGTAGAAAGCATATTTTTGCAATACTTTCATACTGTCCCTATTCCGTGCACACTACCAACAGCCTCTATTTTCACTGGTGTTACCAAACCCAGCGGAACATTCACACCATATGAATTTGATTCCCCCCTCACAATTTAGGGTCCCTAAAATTGAAAAGCAACAAATCTTAAATACTCATCATCTTCCCCATGTCCTTGCAAGGATTTCACTTGGTGAAAGAATTACACTAACTACAAGGTTGTGAGTGTATCCAGGTTAATGCCTACATTTAGAAAACACTTGGAACTTTGCCATCTTAAAAAAAATGATATTCTTTCTTTGTCTTTTTTTACAGGAGAACATAATGGCATAAGATCTACATACACTCAGCAACTTTGGAGAAGAGCATGGTAATTTGATAGGGTAATGATTTGAATGCCAAGTCACCTAGCCAGTGAGCTAGAGCTGCCTGACCAAAGCCTAGGTATGGGGAGCTGAGAGTGAGGGCTAAACCAGCGTGCAAGGATTAAAGGCTCTTCCACTACTTAACCTGCAAAAACACAGGACTTTCACCAAGGAGAATACTGTGTGAAACCAGAATGAATGTATTTGTCATGTGTCTGGTCAACCATTTAAGCATCACCCTAGTCCATCGAAGTCTCCTCTAGTTCCCCATATAATCCAGTCCAAAATGTTTATACAACCTACACATTTCTCCATAACCTAGCCACCTCCTACCCTGCTAACCAACAGCAAAATCATAGTCCTACTTGTAATTTTAGATCTGCCAAAGCCAAACTTCTCAGTCCTCTTACCTGGTCCACGCATCTCACCGGAAGGAACAGGGCCTTTACCATTGCCACACTGTCAATCTTCTCAAACACCTTAGATACTTTGCATAACCTCTTTAAACCAAAATCATAGCCCACCTTATACAAATGCACAAATCGAGGTAGCATTACCAGCAGTATGTGTATAATCATTCCCAGCCTCTACTGCATGTTCAACTTGAAATAAAGAGCCTTGCTCACACTGAAACCTTTCTGACCAACTCGAGGCATATTTTTATTTAGATGGCTTTGTATTCTCAGTAACTTAACTAATTATGGATTGTAAAAAATGACCTGAATAGGCTGCAGGACCACACTTTTCAAGGTTAAACATGTATGACATTATGCGTATTGTATTATTTTGCTCTGGGTGTACTTTTATGAAACAATAGTGCAATTATACTGTGCAAGCAGTGTGCCGTTTGTGCAGCAGTTTACATGCTGTGCGAAGTAGTCCTACCTTGTTCTAGACGGAAAAGAGCCCGCTCAAGTCTCTCCATGTCACTGAGCAGCAGCAGGCCTCTGGTCTGTCAGCTGGCCTGAAACATGTTGTCCTGTTCTATTTAGGCTGCCTCTGTGTGGAGCGAGAGAGGGAGAGAGAGAGCACTGACATAGTCTGGTAATATGAGACAACTATGCACACAAGGGAGGCCTTGTCTTACTAAATTTGCCCTCTCATTAACAAAGATTAACCTTGTCACAGCAGTATGACAGCAGAGCAACATATCAGGTATGTATTATATAATTGTTGGAAAACTGTCACAAACCTAAGCTAAATTTTGCCCCAGAAAAAAACAGGAAATTCATTCATATTTGTTTGTTACAGTATGTTGCTCTCAGTATTCAGTGTTGACATAATATTTCGTTGTGGCTAATTGACCTGGGGAGCAGATGGTTATTTTGCCTTGTTGTCCCTAATGTTATCACACTGACATATACAGTCTGACATGTATCCAAGTACACAAAACGCCTATATATATATATAACGGAGTGTCTATTTAGACCCTGGGTGAAAATAGTCACATGGTAGCTATTCGGCTATTTACACCCACACCCGCCCCCCTCATCACTCAAAAAGCCACAAAAAAACTAAACTGTGTTGCATGCAAGGTTGGATGGACATACATAAGTAAGGGTACAATCTTGTGTTTCAGATAAAACATGAAGAAAACAATACTTAAAAGACAATCCATGGTAAGTACACCAATGAGACTTTAGTTTTTATTAAATGGAGTGTCTAAGTAACATTTTAATTCATATGCCACTTGTTAGCATGGAGAGTCTAGCAATAAAATAAGCGGCTGGTGACTCCATGTGTGTCAGAAAAGGCATATAGTTGTGTATATCCTCTGTACTATAGTAAACAATACAAATTGGCCATATGTGTTCATTATTAACTAAAGGCAAATATGACGTATTAAAAAGTGTTACCAAAGAGGGACACTATTTAGAAGTGCTAACTCATGTCTGTGTTATTTGACTATAGGCAAACATGTGAGGCCATTCCAGCATTATCTGCGGATGGGGTGTTCCGTGGCCATTCAGCTTCGATATGACCGAAAAAAGGGGAAACTCTGAGTCAGAAGAGTGGATGATGAACACAACCATCCTATATCTCATCTGCTTTTTCATAAATACCCCAAAAATAGGCGCCCAAATGCAGAAGAAAGAGCTGATATTGAAAGGCTGGTACGGTTAAAAGGCGAGTCGGTAACACAAGTACATTTTTTGAGACTAGAAAGTAAATATAATGATATACTTTTCTTTATTTTCTTAATAAAAAAATGTTCTTAAATGTAGGTCAGTTCATCCACCCTGAAGAGCTTTTTCAAAAAAAGTCATGGAAAGCACCTCAAGCTTAAAGACATACACAACATCAAACAGCAAGTTAAAAAAAAGTGCACGAAATGACCAAAGTGAAGCTGAAATGATGGTGCATATTGTCAAAAACTTCAAAGAAAAAGGATACACAGCAGAAATAGTGGCTGACAATTTAGGACTTTTCCAAATGCTTTTTATTCAGTCCCTGGAAATGTGTTGTGCATTTGAGACGAACCCTGACATTGTATTTGTAGACTCTACATACAAAACAAGCCGGCAAGGTCCTCCAATGTTTAGCAGTGGAAAATGAACATGGTACAGTTGAACATGTTGCATATGCATTCTTACGGCATGAGATTGAACAGTATCTTTCTAAGGTCTGCACTTTGTTCAAACAAGGAAATCCAAGCTGGGGGAACATCAAAATGTTCTTTGTCGACAAAGATGCTACAGAAATTAAAGTTCTGAGAGAGAACTTTGTGGACTTTTATGCTCATTTCATGCCATTAAGCATTGGAAATAGAAAGTTGCAGAGCTTCTTGACGAAAGAACAAAAGAAAAGTCTTCTGTCCACACTCTGCTCTATACTGTACAGTGAAACACTACAAAGATATGACTCAGGCATACAGAAGCTGAAAGAGCAATGCCCAGACAAGATATTTGTGGGATGTCCAAAGAGAAATGTGGGCTCATGTCTTTAGAAAGGACATGCCCACCATGGAAAATAACACAAATAACAGGATTGAAAGCCATTTCCAAAAACTGAAGATGTTCCTTGAACCAAATCTCTCAGTTTCTGAATGCCTTATTGAATTGATCAGATTCATAGACAGTAAAGAATGTGAGAAGAGTTTCCAGGATTCAGCAATGACCATGTATCAGTTGTTGGATACTCGCTGTGACAGTCAGATGGCAATGGATTTATCCAAAATCCTTAGTGACAGAGGTTTCAAAATAGTGGCTGAAGAGCTACACAAATATGACAGCAGTCAAATCTGCATTGGAAAGAATGACAAAGACTACAGTGTTTACTGGAAAGGGAAGGGTAGACATAAGACATACACAGTGGAAAAACACATGAAAGGATGCTCTTGTAAACTCTGTGTCATTTGGACTTCCATGTGCCCACATTATTTCCTGCCGGAAATACGAAAATGTGTCCCTTAATGACCCATCATTGTTTCACCCCAGATGGCATAGAGTTGGCGGCCAACCTGAAGTTGCGGTTGGAAATCACCTTTCAGGTTCCCTTCAAACCACATTGAAGCCACCTGAACACGGTGAGAAGCTCAGTGGGAATGACCAATTTAATGCAGTCCGTCCTGTGGCCATGGAGGTAGCAACTCTGATAGCAAGCTCAGGGGGTAAAGAATATGACCGAATGTTCCAGATTCTGAAAGAACTGCTTCACAGCTGGAAGCTTAACAGGAAAGTGGCATTAAAAGATTGGCCAAATGTCTGAAACATCTAGTCTGGAGAGGTTGAAGTCGGATAGAGATGCTGCACATATAGTTGATGGTGAGGTCATGATGGTGGCAAATGAATGCACCGGAACAGAAAGTGAGCCAAAGAGGCAAGGGGGGCTTTCTTTAATGAATGATGCTGATGACATGAAAGTGACTCTGAAAATCACACCAGTGAAGAACAGACAAGAAGACCAAAGAGACAGAGAAACTTTACTTTAAAAAGTAGGTGGACGCTTTGCTTCCTTTCCTTGTGCCCACTGAATCTACAGAGATACCATCACCTTCTGCTGGCTTTAGTGCTGGAGGAATCACTCTATACGAAGATGACCTCAAGTCCCTCCAACCAGGAGCATGGCTCAATGATAACGTGTGTATAAAAACTTGTTTTAGTTTTCTTATGGCAATCAAATGGCATTCATCAAACATTTTATTGTAAAGCAATGTTACTGAATGGTTAATTCACAAAAATATTCACCCTTTTTACCCATTACTTGTGGTCTTCAGCATGAGATTATATAATTTGCTGGTATCTGTTACACTTTGCCTGATAGCAACAGCCAAGTTACAATTAAACTGATTAAATTGTATATGAAGGTTTTCTTTTGTATCATATGTAGATAATACATGCCTATCTTGGAGTCCTGGCACAAGAGTCCACCAAGCATCCATCCATTCATCCATCTTCTCCCGCTTTTCCGTCAGGGTCGCGGAGGTAACAGCTCCAGCAGAGAGCCCCAAACTTTCCTTTCCCTGGCCACATCAACCAGCTCTGACTGGGGGATTCCAAGGCGCTCCCAGGCCAGCGAAGAGATATAATCCCTCCATCTTGTCCTAGGTCTACCCCTCGGTCTCTTCCCAGCTGGACGTGCCTGGAACACCTCCCTAGGGAGGCGCCCAGGTGGCATCCTCACTAGGTGCCCGAACCACCTCAACTGGCTCCTTTCAACGCGAAGGAGCAGCGGTTCTACTCCGAGTCCCTCCCGGATGACTGAACTTCTCACCTTATCCCTAAGGGAGATGCCAGCCACCCTGCGGATAAATCCCATTTCGGCCGCTTGTATCCGCGATCTCGTTCTTTCAGTCATGACCCATCCTTCATGACCATAGGTGAGGGTAGGAACGAAGATGGCCCGGTAGACAGAGAGCTTTGCCTTCTGGCTCAGCTCTCTTTTCGGCACAACGGTGCGGTAAAGCGACTGCAGTACCGCTCCCGCTGCTCCGATTCTCCGGCCCATCTCACGCTCCATTGTTCCCTCACTCGAGAACAATACCCCGAGATACATGGCCTCAGATTTGGAGGTGCTGATCCTCATCCCAGCCGCTTCACACTCGGCCGCGAACCGATCCAGTGAGTGCTGAAGGTCACAGACCGATGAAGCCATTAGGACCACATCATCTGCAAAAAGCAGTGGTGCAATCCTTAGCCCAGCTGAACTGCAGACCCCCTCCCCCACGACTACGCCTCGAAATCCTGTCCATGAATATCACAAACAGGATTGGTGACAAAGCGCAGCCCTGGCGGAGGCCAACCCTCACCGGAAATCGGTCCGACGTGCTGCCGAGGACCCGGACACAGCTCTCGCTTTGAGAGTACAGAGATTGGATGGCCCTGAGTAGAGACCCTTTCACCCCATACTCCCGCAGCACCTCCCACAGTATCTCCCTGGGAACCCGGTCATACGCCTTCTCCAAATCCACAAAGCACATCTAGATCGGATGAGCGTACTCCCAGGCCCCCTCCAGGATCCTTGCAAGAGTGAAAAGCTGGTCCGTCTTTCCACGACCAGGACGAAAACCGCATTGTTCCTCTTCAATCTGAGGTTCGACAATTCCCCGGACCTTCCTTTCCAGCACCTTAGAGTAAACTTTCCCGGGGAGGCTGAGTAATGTGATGCCTCTGTAATTGGCACACACCCTCTGATCCCCCTTTTTAAAAAGAGGAACCACCACCCTGGTCTGCCACTCCTTCGGTACTGTTTCCGACTTCAACGCAATGTTGATAAGACGTGTCAACCATGACAGTCCCTCAACACCCAGAGCCTTCAGCATTTCTGGGCGGATATCATCCACCCCCGGGCTTTGGCACTGTGGAGCTGTTTAATACCTCAGTGACTTCCCCCTGTGAGATTGGAATTGATCCCCCTTCATACTCCAGCTCCGCCCTCTAGGGCGGAGTTGTCGGATTCAGGAATTCTTCAAAGTGTTCCTTCCACCGCCCTAACACACTATCAGTTGAGGTCAACAGCGTCCCATCCTTACTGTACACAGCTTGGATGGTTCCCTGCTTCCCCCTCCTGAGGTGTCGGACGGTTTTCCAGAACAACTTTGGTGCCGACCTAAAGTCCTTCTCCATGGCTTCTCCGAACTTCTCCCACACCCGCTGCTTTGCCTTGGCCACGGCTGAGGCTGCTGCCCTTCGGACCCGTCGATACCTTGCAACTGCGTCAGGACTACCCAGGGATAACATATCCCGGAAGGCCTCCTTCTTCAGTCGGACGGCTTCCCTGACCACCGGTGTCCACCAGGAGGTTCGAGGGTTACCGCCCCTTGAGGCACCTAAGACCTTGGGTTCGTATATCACAGCGACTATTTTCATAGTGTTTGATATGTGCTTTGTAATGGTCACTATATGCACTTTTTTAGAAAAAACAAAGCAATATCCTTTCAGATGGCCATGCTTGTCTATTGTCCATAACACATGGCTTTTGCATTCGTTTTTGAGGCTTGCGTTGGCAGTGTCATATTGTGAATATCACCAGTTAACATGGGTGGGGCTTATTTCATCCATGTTAAACGGTGATTTGTAAACAGCTGACCAGGGGCGGCTGGCCCATAGGGGGCGATAGTGCACCGCCCTCCTTAAGCCAAACGAAAAAAAAAAAAAAAAAAAAAAAAGAGAGAAAAGAGTTTATTTTGCCGGTCTAAGTCTTAATAGTATAGTCCAAACAGCAGCCTGAATATCGCTGCGACAATCAGCAGCCTGGATGTCACTGTCCAACCAGTAGCCCCGCCCCCTTGGGGCGATATCAGTCAGATTGAAAATCGCCCCAGGCGCTCTCATAGACTTACATGTTGAGACTCGTTTTTTTCAAAAATCGAACGATACAATGCATTTCTATGGGCTCCGGGGGGGCTTGCCCTAACGTGATTTCGTCATACGCAGTTACGCACTGATGCGTGATTTTTTTGAACACGCCCCTTTCAGTAAATGATTCAGTTTCACAGAATCAGCAGCATGCACGTCATGCCTGTTGGGTCTGTTGGTTTTCTATACCTTTACTAAACCTGTAAACTGTATAGTGGTAAATGGAATATGTTCTGGAAAATTTTGATTAATTACAGTTTTGATTATAGTATAATTTGATTTGATTATTGCTATGGCATCCATGATGGCTATAAATTGTAGACTGTGCTAAAAGTGATTTCAAGGGCAAACTATTAGATGACAAACTATCTGTTAATGTGTGTTTTATTGTGGAACCAAATGTATTGTATATTTTATGTCTGGGGTTGCATCTAGTGGTTGAAAACCAAATTAAACAATGAGATGTGACACTGTAAAGCTGGCTATCTGACTTTTATTTATTATTATTTTACCCATTGAATGGGTCATCTTAGCCATCATCACAACTTTTGCCCCCCCTGAGAAATTTGTCAGGAGCCGCCACTGCAGCTGACAAGAATTGACAAGATGTATATGGTTCATGCAGCACGTTGTTTGTGGTCGGTGGCGTAATGAGTAACGCCCACTTTTGTTACCAGAGTGGCATCGCAGATCTGACGGCAACACGCACCCTACAAACATTTCGAGCCCTTGTGCTTTTTACAAATGAAAAGAACAAGTTAATGGAGGGGCTCCGTGTCAACGGGAAGGGACAGGGAAGAGACAGCGCAATAAAAGAGCTGACTGTCTCATTCCTGAACATCCCGGTGTGTACGAGGGATGAAACCATAAAAAAGAGACTTGAGGAATGGGGAGTTATGCCGGTACGGATGTAGCGGATGGTATGCGTTTCCTACGAGTAAGATTTAACGAGGAAGTCCGCTCCCTCCCGTACTCAACAAAATTCCTATCAGAGAGGGGTCCGGAATATTTCTGAATGCTGCACGATGGACAAATACCTGTATGCAGGCCGTGTATTTAACCGGGGCATATTTTCAAAGAATGCCCTGAGTTTAGGGGTTTCAAATGTGGAGAGCAAGGGCACTTTACACGGGACTGTGAAGCAGGAAAGGGGGGAGGGGCCTCTGGATTTGTCAATGAAGCAGAGGGGATGAGTGAAATATCTGAAGCCGAGGAGACAGACGGGGCAGGAAGGACGAGAGAGGAGCGGTGATCAGCGCGAAGGAGAGGATCTCAGTTGCTGACATGCCTGATGCTGATGCTGTGAATGCTGCTCTGGGGTCTGCTGAGGTGATGGCTGCTACGGCGGAGGGAGTGACAGCTGATCATGTTGCCGTGCCGCTGCAGATATCTGAGGGTGCTTCACTGCTGATGGCTTGAGGCAGAATGGAGGCGGATGCGGCGGATCCAACCACGGACGACGAGGATGAAGGAGATGGCAGCGACGAGGAGGAGGGGGAAAGTGAGGCTGCTGAGGAGGATTCCATGGACGTGTCAGAGATGGAAGAGGAAGTAGAGGAAGGGGGCGGCATGGCGGACGGAGAAGGGATGGAGTTGGCGGTACGAAAGGAGAAAGAGACAGTGTGTGTGGATCCTCTGGCTGTGCAGAAAAGAGGCAGAGGATTGAAAGAGGGAGTGGATGTTTCTTTGGAACAAAGAAAGTCGAAGAGACTTATAAGTAAAAAAAGAAGGAAATGAAGAGAAAGAGTAAATCAAGGGGATTTACAGGGAAATATCCGCAGAGGTGAGTATATGTACATGTATTGTATAATAGTCACTGCCTCCCTCATAATGGTGACACTGGGACCGCAGAGATGTGGCCCTGATACTATGTGGCTCAGACATAATATGCCTGCAAGAGACACTGTGGCAGGGGGGCGTGGTTATGGCGCCGGCTGCTGGCAGGGGGAGGGGAGTGACTCAGCCGAGATCAGACAGCTGGCCAGAATCAGGTAATTAGTCTCACAAGATAATAGACTGTCTGGTCTCTTGCATTAGGCTGAGCTCCTGAAGGCAGTGGAGCGCCCGTCGGAGCCATATGTGGACCCTTGCAGAGAGAGTTTGTGTGTCTAGCCGAAAGGCCGAGAGAGAGTTTTGTGTGTGTCTAGCCGAAAGGCTGAGAGAGAGCTAAGTTTTCCTGCATCCAGCCGCAGTTTTCCCTCCTTCTTCCCGGGGTGTGGAGCGCAGTTCCACAAGTGGCGCCTCAACAGGGACCTGAACCCTGGACCCCCAGCCGGTTGACGATGGAGGGAGATGGACAGCTCAGCCCACCGGGGCTGGCCCTTCAGCGCCTCGCCGCTATGCAGGAGGGCACCACCGCGCTACAACAACAACAGTCCCAAGCCCTCGTGGACCTCGCGGCGTCCCAGCGCGAGAACCGGGCTCTCCTGCAGGAGCTGCTGCAGCGCCAGGCCACCCGGCCGGCCGAACCGGCCCGGCCACCGCCGATTACCCTCCCGAAGATGTCCGCCGAGGATGATACGGAGGCGTACCTGGGGATCTTCGAGGGCACGGCGGCGGCATGTGGGTGGCCGGAGGAGGAGTGGGCTCTGCCGGCGTCCTCCCGTTACGAATACGCACCCCTGCGGAAGGCCATCCTGGACCGGCTGGGCTGCACGCCCGAAGGATATCGCCGCCGGTTCAGGGGGCTTCTGTATGAGGACGCCGGCCACCCCTTCTCCTACGCACAGGAGCTCCTCGATGCGGCGAGGCGATGGCTCCGCCCGGGAGTAAACTCCACTGAGGACGTCGTCGGGCAGGTGGCACTGGAGCAATTCATCGCCGGCCTGCCATCCTCCACGGCCAACTGGGTCCAATGTTACCGCCCCGCCAGCCTCGAGGCAGCCGTCGGCCTCGCGGAGGACCATCTCTCCCTTCCCCGGCGGAGCCTGAAGGAGGAAGCACGAGCACCGGCAGTCCCAGTGGGCCGGCCCACCCCGGCTCCGAGGAGGAGGCTCCAGGCGGCGGCAGCGGCGGCAGTACAGGCCCTCTCCCCCTCTGCTTCTCTCTCCACAGAGCCCAGCCTACGTGTCTGGTCATCCGGCACCCTGGGGGGCTCCTCAGACGCCTGGGCAGGAGTGCTGGCGGTGTGGGCAGCCCGGCCACTTCCGACGGGAGTGCCCGCGCATGGAGGTCGGACAGTTGGTCCGGGTTGTGGGGCCGCCTGACTCCTCCACGGTCCGGAAAGGAACGTAGGCCTACCGTATACCGGTATGCATACAGGGGGGTACACACCAGGCAGGCTCTGTTGGACACGGGCTGTAATCAGACCATGATTCACCAGAGCCTGGTTCGATCCGGGGCGTTGTTAGAGGCATCGTGGGTGAAGGTGAGGTGTGTGCATGGGGATGTCCACGAATATCCAGAGCTGACCCTTGTCATTTCTTTTAGGGGAAAAAAGCATAGAGTAAAGGCTGGAGTTAGTACTCGCCTCATGCACCCTCTGATTTTGGGAACGGATTGGCCGGGGTTCGCTAAATTAGTGGGGACGTCTATGGGGGTGCGTTCATGTGCGGTAGGGAATGTGAGTTGTGTGCTGTGTTCAGTGCGGAAACGGAGGCGGCGGACACCGGCGAGGGCGGGACGGAGGTGCCTCGGTTCGAGGCTGAGCTGCACCGGATGGAGGACTTCCCCCTGGAGCAGTCTCGGGACGAGACCCTCCGCCACGCCTTCGACCAGGTGGTGAGTAGCCTATCGATGGCACCCCGTTGCACCCGAACACAGCACTCGCTCACCCACACTTTACAGTGATTAGGGACAGATTGTACCGTGTGAGCCGTGACACACAGACAGCAGAGGAAAACACCCAGTTGTTGGTGCCAAGAAGCTGTCGGGAAATGATTTTCCAGGCGGCTCATTATAACCCCATGTCCGGTCATCTCGGATATGATAAAACACTGCACCGGATAATGGCCCGCTTTTATTTGCCGGGCATTAGGGCGGATGTGAAGTGGTGGCGCTCATCCTGCCCTGAATGTCAGCTGGTTAACCCGCTGGCCACCCCAAAAGCGCCTTTGCGCCCCCTCCCATTAATTGGGGTGCCGTTCGAAAGAATTGGTATGGACCTCATCGGGACATTAGAGCAGAGTGCAAGGGATATCGCTTTGTATTGGTCCTCGTGGATTATGCAACACGATATCCCGAGGCAGTGCCGCTGCGTAACATCTCCGCAAAGAGCGTTGCGCAAGCCCTGTTTCATGTTATCTCCAGTGGCGTTTTCTCCCGGAGGCCAAGGGAGGCGTGGCCTCCTCATTTATATTCGATAAAAAAATATCCATGAGTTGGGATTCATGACGCACATTTTAGGTTCCAAATATGCCGTGTTTAATTCCCTGATGTCATGTTTTTCTTTGAGCGAGCAAAACAGCGCCCCTATAGGTGAAATACTGCCATCTAAGGAGGCCCGTTTAACTTGGCCTCCACTACTACTAAGGGTTTTAGCCAATCAGATTGAAGCTCGGCTTGTCACCGAACGCTCATCGAGGTCAATCAAACTGTAAAAATTAAAAAAAAATGAGGAGGCTAGCTTGTACGTGCCTCCTACACTAATACGTAAGTACGTAACCACACACAACCATGCTGTTGCTAACCGTGAAGGAAGGTTAGAAAGTAAGAATGGATGGCGACGGAGACCCAGAGTTTTTTCTGAGAAACGATTTCACTAAACTACCGTTTGAAATTCAGTTAAAAATAAAACAGAAGGGTAGGTCCACTCCGAATCTCGACCTTACTCAGGGAAGAGCTAAAGGAAATACCCGGACGTTTTGTGAAGGGAACTATACGAGAACGGACTGGCTAACAGGGAGTGTAATGCTAAATTGTCTTTTCTGCTGGCCATGCCTCTTGTTTGACCGCTCCAGCATGGGGATCTGTATGACCGGGTCACAGATCATTTCGCCACCATTAAGGATAGGAGAATGGCATTTCTCTACAAATAGTGAGTAAGCTTACTTTATTTCTTTACGCAGTGTGACAGCCGAGGCTTTCACTTTAGCATCCTGCGGACAGCGGTGTGAACCCGTCAGAGACTTTTAGAATGTGAGGCCACCTGTAGGCTACAGTTCAGTGTATTATTGAGATTACAAATATGGGTGTAAGGTTTTGTGTTGTGTTGTGTTGTGTTTGTTTAAGCTTGTTGCGATATGGTGTCAATAAATAGCAGCAGCTGCAATCATTTGTCCTGATTTATTTATGCTACTTTTAGTCACATTGTTGACATGGGTATGACGTCATTCAGTAGCTTACGATCTCTCTGGCCTCCTCTGTAAAATTGGCCACGCACCGCTACTGGTTATCTTCCAAGTCGGGATCCCGGAAGAGATTCTGACTGACCAAGGCACGTCGTTTATGTCATGCACACTATGCGAACTTTACAAACTGCTGGGCGTCCATTCCATTCGGACTAGTGTGTACCATCCACAGACCGACGGCCTAGTTTAACAAAACACTAAAGAACATGGTTCGTAAGTTCGTTCACGAGGATAGCTGGAATTGGGATAAATGGTTAGACCCTCTGTGGTTTGTAGTACGGGAGGTGCCCCAGGCCTCCACGGGATTTTCTCCCTTTGAACTGTTGTTCGGCCGGAAGCCACGGGGTGTGTTGGACCTGGTTAAGGAAAACTGGGAGGAGGGTCCAAGCACAAGTAAAAACGAAATTTAATACGTCCTGGACCTGAGAGCAAAACTCTAATCACTGGGGCAGTTATCACGGGAGAATTTGCTCCAGGCCCAGGAGCGTCAGCAGCGCCTGTACAACAGAGGGTCGCGACTGAGACAATTCTCACCGGGAGATAAAGTACTTTTGTTGCTCCCATCCTCCAGCTCCAAATTACTCGCCAAGTGGCAAGGGCCCTTCGTGTTCACACGGTGGTTGGGGGACGTTGATTATGAGGTGCTGCGACCAGACGGGGGGGGGGTCAACACAAATTTACCACCTCAACCTCCTAAAAGCGTTGAGAGAGGTGGCCTCTGCTTCCCTGGCCACTACGTTGATCGAGAGAGATGAGTTGGGACCGAAGGTAATAAAAACGGTCAAATCAGCCCCGGTCTCTTCTCCTGACCATCTCTCACCGGGCCATAAAGCAGACGTTGCCTCGTTGCAAAGGCGGTTTGCCGATGTGTTCTCCCCCCTGCCAGGCCGCACTACTCTCATACACCACCACATAGAAACGCCACCGGGGGTGACGGCTCGTTCACGGCCCTATCGGCTGCCCGAACACAAGAGGAAAATTGTTCAGGCGGAGCTTCAGGCCATGCTCGAGATGGGAGTAATAGAAGAGTTCAACAGTGATTGGTGTTGCCCCGTCGTGCTGGTGCGCAAGTCTGACGGGTCAATACGGTTCTGTGTGGACTATCGCAGGGTTAATGAGGTGTCAAAATTCGATGCTTATCCGATGCCCCGGATCGACAAACTCCTGGAGCAGCTGGGCACGGCTCGCTTTTACACGACACTGGATTTAACCAAGGGCTACTGGCAGATTCCCCTGTCTCCGGAGTCCAAGGAAAAAATGGTCTCTCCACTCCGTACGGTTTGTACCAATTTGTAACACTTCCATTCAGGTTGTTTGGGGCCCCAGCCACCTTTCAGCGGCTCATGGACTGGGAACTGCGTCCCCACGCTGCATATGCTGCTGCCTACTTGGATGACGTCATCATCCACAGTGAGACGTGGGAGCAGCATATGCAGCAGGTGGGGGCTGTGCTCGAGTCCCTGAGGAGGGCGGGGCTCACAGCCAACCCGAAGAAGTGTGCTGTTGGGCGGAGGAAGGTGCGGTATCTGGGGTACCACTTGGGCGGCGGGCAGGTGCGGCCACAGATAGAAAAGACCGCGGCGCCCAAGACGAAAAAAGAGGTCAGGAGGTTTATGGGGCTGGCCGGCTACTACAGCCGGTTCATTCCGGCCTTCTTGGAGCTGACCAGCCCCCTGACCGATCTGACCCGAAAGGGTGCCTCAGATCCGGTCCAGTGGACGGAGCTGTGCCAGCAGGCGTTTGAGAGGGTTAAGCAAGCCCTCTGTGGGGAGCCACTCCTGTATGCTCCTAACTTTTTGCTCCCTTTTGTCTTGCAGACCGACGCCTCGAACAGCGGGCTGGTGGCCGTTTTGTCCCAGGAGGTGGAGGGGGCCGTCCGCCCCTTACTGTACATTAGCCGGAAGCTGACTCAGCGGGAGGTGAACTACAGTACGGTGGAAAAAGAGTGCCTCGCCATATGGTGGGCGGTCGGCGCCCTGCGTTACTACCTCCTGGGGCGCCCTTTCACCCTCTGGTCGGAACATGCCCCGCTCCAGTGGCTCCACCGCATGAAGGATGCCAATGCCCGGATCACTCGTTGGTATCTGGCATTACAGCCTTTCAACTTCAAGGTGATCCATAGGCCGGGTAACCAGATGGTCGTGGCTGACTTTCTCTCCCGCTCTGCGGAGGGGGGGGGGAGTCGGCTGGCGGCCGGTGGGGCCCCGGCCTAAGTCGGGCGGTGGGGGTATGTGGCAGGGGGGTGTGGTTATGGCGCCGGCTGCTGGCAGGGGGAGGGGAGTGACTCAGCCGGAGATCAGACAGCTGGCCAGAATCAGGTAATTAGTCTCACAAGATAAGCATGTTAGTAACCTGGTTCTGGTCTCTTGCAGTAGGCTGGGCTCCTGAAGGCAGCGGAGCGCCCGTCGGAGCCATATGTGGACCATCGCAGAGAGAGTTTGTGTGTCTAGCCGAAAGGCTGAGAGAGAGACAATAAAAGTTTTCCTGCATCCAGCCGCAGTTTTCCCTCCTTCTTCCCGGGGTGTGGAGCGCAGTTCCACAGACACATTGGGATGAAAGTTGTATGGAGAATGTAAGGAAAGAATTGGTGTGAGAAATGTTTGTTAATAATGGGAGTATGAAAGCTAGAGGGGTGGCAATATTAATTAGAACTGGGCGGGTAATGAATGCAAGGAAGGTTGAGGATGATGGTGATGGGAGAATGATTGGGATACTGTTAGAGTGTATGGGAGAGACGTTTAGATTACTGAATGTATATGCACCGAATGAGGAAAGGGGGAGGAGGGAGTTTTTTGAGGGATTGGATGGAAAATGTTAGGGGAACTGTATGATTGTCGGTGATTTTAACGTATGGTGTGGAAGGATGAATGTGTCAATGAATATGAGGTTTAGGAATGATTCATCACGTGGTGTTCTAAAAGCAATAATGGAGGCAAATGGGATGAAGGATGTGTGGAGGGAAAGAAATAGTAGGGCCCGGGTTTTTTCAAGGAATCAAATGGTGGGAGGGATTTTGAAGCAAAGTAGAATAGATTTAGTGTGGAGTAGCATAGGGGAAAAATCGGCAGAATTGGATATAGGAGCACTGCCATGAGTGATCATAACATCATGGACTTCTGCCTGGGAACAGTTGTCCATGGAAAGGGAGGAGGGGTGTGGTGCTTAAATGCCTGCTTGTTGAATGAGGATGGATACAAGGGTAAAGTGAGAGAATGTATGGAGAAATGGGGAAGCGTGAATGGAGACGATGTGGGGATGTGTTGGGAGGGATTCAAAAATGATGTTAAGAGGGTGAGCATGAGATATAGCAGAAACAGGAACAACATAGAAAGAGAGAGAGAGAGTTAGGGAAGAGTTCATTTTAGAGGCACAACAGGTAGATATAGAAATAGGGAGAGATGTAGATGAGTACAGCCATTTGAAAGATGAGTTAGGGGAGATAGAGTAGAGAAAATGTAGAGGAGCTATAGTGAGGAGCAGGGCTAGATATGCAATTGAGGGGAAGAAAAGTACAGCGTTTTTCTTGGGGTTAGAGAAGAGGAAACAGGGAAAGAACTATATTGAGGATATATTAGGAAAGGAAGGTGAGGTTATTACAGATTTTGTAGGGATAGCAGAGAGAGTTGAGGAGTTTTATAAGGAATTATTTGAGGTAGATGAGTTTGATAGAGAGAGCTTAGAACAGGTGATACACAGCATGGAGAATAGATTGAGTGATGAAGGTAGAAGACTGTGTGAGGGGGAGGTTTAGGGGAGATAGAGATAGCGATATTGGGGCTAGGTAGGAATAAGAGTCCAGGGATAGATGGGCTCACTTCTGAGTTTTTTATTATGCCGGCTGGAATATCAACGGGAGTGATTAGCTTATTGTACAAGAAAGGTGATAGGAAGAGATTAGAAAATGATAGGCCACTTAGTATGTTAAACACGGATTATAACATTTTGACACGGGTGTTAGCCAATAGGATTAAGAGGGTGATAAAAAGAGTAGTTGGGGAATCACAAGCATATAGCATTCCAGGGAAAGACATTAGTGATACAATAAGCAATATTAGAGACACAATTAGGCACATGAAGGAGGGAATAGGGGGGATCGTAGTAAGTTAAGATTTAAATAAAGCTTTTGATAGGGTCAGTCATAGTTATTTATATAGTGTTGGAGAAGGCAGGATTTGGGAGAAGATTAATAGGGTGGGTAAGGAGGATTTATAGCAGTGCAGTTAGTTGTGTTAAGGTTAATGGGGTGGTAACAAATGTGTTTAGTTTAGAGAGGTCAGTCCGGCAAGGATGCCCTCTCTCGGCAATGTTGTATGCCCTATCAGCGGAGCCCCAAGCGACTCTGCTGGGGATGGGGAATAGGTACAGTGGAGGTGCCAGGAGGGGGGGGGTTAGTTTAGTGCACATGTGTGAAACGTGAGGCCCGCGGGCCACATCCGGCCCGTGAATGAATTATCTTTGGCCCGCATGACAAAATCTATTTACTATTAGAGCTGGCCCGCTGGTATATCATACGCACCACCATAATACTACAAATCCCATAATGCACTGCCCGTGCGTCGGCACGTCAATCACAGGCCCGCGTCAATCACAAGCGCCCCCACTCGTTCATCAGCACTTCTGTCAACTTTCATCCCTCTCCCCACAAAATGGCAAAACGAAAGGTGGACTTTGAAAACAGGGTTTTCAAGACAGGTGGGAGGCACAGTACATGTTCGCGGATGTAAAGGGCAAAGCTGTGTGTCTTCTGTGCTGAGACAGTGTGGCTGTAATGAAAGAATACAACATAAAAAGACACTATGAAACGAAGCACCACGACAAATACAAGCATCTGGACATGACACAAAGGCTACAGAAGGTAGAAGAATTAAAAAGAAGTCTGGTGTCACAGCAGGCTATGTTCACTAAAGCCAAATCACAAAGCGAGGCTGCTGTTAAGGCCCGTTTTATTGTGGCAGCAGAGATTGCAAAATCATCCCGGCCCTTTACCGAGCGGGAATTAGTCAAGAACTGCATGATTAAAGTTTGCGACACCGTGTGCCCAGAAAAAAGGCAAGCATTTTTAAATGTGAGCCTGAGCCGAAACACCGTTGCTGACCATGTTCGCCACCTTGCTGCCAATCTCCAACAACAGCTTGTGGGAAAGGGAAAAGCTTTCATCGCATACTCCCTTGCTGTGGATGAGAGCACCGACACTTCTGATACTGCCCAGCTGTCAATTTTCATCCGTGGAGTGGACTCAAGTCTGTGCGTAACAGAATAGTTTTTTGGATTACGCTCAATGTATGGCACAACTACGGGGAAAGATCTCTTAGAAGAGGTGTCCAGATGTGTAGATAAAATGGGGCTGCCATGGGATAAACTTGTTGGACTGACAACAGATGGAGCGCCTGCGATGTGCGGTCAAAAAAGTGGATTGGTGGGGAGGATCCGAGAAAAGATGCAGGATGAAAACGTCACAAGTGAGCTGACAGTTTATCACTGCATCATACACCAGGAATCGTTGTGTGGCAAAGCCTTGAAAATGGAACATGTAATGACCATCACAACACGAGCGTTAACTTTATCAGAGCCAGAGGTTTAAATCACCGCCAGTTCAAGTCTTTTCTGGCGGAGTTAAATTCGGACTATGGTGAGTTGCCCTATCACACAGAGGTGCGATGGCTAAGCCAGGGAAAGGTGCTGGAAATTTTTTTCGAGTTGCGTGAGGAGATCTGTGAGTTCATGGAAAGCAAAGGGAAAGACACATCAGAGCTCCGAAATAAAAAGTTTCTGTGTGATGTAGCGTTTCTGTGTGACATCACGAGCCACCTGAATGCGCTAAACCTGCAGCTTCAGGGGCGGGGCCGTGTCATCACTGACATGTACGCTACAGTGAGGGGTTTTAAAACCAAGCTGCGCCTGTGGGAGACGCAGATTCTTCAGGAAAACTTGAGCCATTTCCCACACTGCTGTGGTGCATTAAATCTGGAGATATAGCAGGGCAGATATTCCCTGAGGTCAGAGGAAGGTTGGGTGGAAGAAGAGTGAAAAACAACATCTGGAATACGTTAAAGATGCCCTAGGTCAACGAGTGGGGCATACAAAGTTATGGCCTAGGCCAGGGGTCGGCAACCTTTAACACTCAAAGAGCCACTTGGACCCGGTTTTCACAGAAAAAAAAACACTGAGAGCCGCAAATACTTTTTGACATCTAAAATGAAGATAAGACTGTATATAGTTTGTTATTATTATTATAATTATTATTACTATTATTATTTTACCTTTCCGCTTTGTATAAACAAGTATAGTGTGTTGCTTATGAAATCCATGAAGTGCCGCAGAGAAAAAAGAATTGTATTCATGTAATGAACACATTTTGATTTCTTAAACACTAATAAAAAAACACAACAAGTTAAGGGTCTCTTTCAAATGAAATGAAAGGTTGAACTTAAATAATACAGCATATATGGCATTATATTATAACACAAACAAAAAATGCCGTGAGCCGTCATCATATCGCCATTGGGCTTTTGGGACGTGTATCGGAGCCTTGACCTGAATTTTAAAAAATTGAAAAAAGAGCACTATTTCACTGAACAATGAAAAATAAATATTTTCTAAATGTCTGCATAAATATTTATTTTACCTGGTTAATGGGACTTCTGCTCCTGAACCTCTGCGCACAGCGTCTCCAAATCAGCGCTGTAGGAAGTCACTTTCATCTTTACGCAGGACTGTAAGCTGTCATCAGTGAGGCGTGAGCGGTGTTTGTTTTTAACAAAGTTCATGGTGGAAAATAGCTGCTCACATACATATGTGGATCCGAAGACGGACAGGACTCCAAACGCATATTTCTTCATGTTTATGTAGGTGTCGGGGAGGCTATTGACTATACCGCCTAGGCCCTAGACGGTATAGTAAATCAGTTCATATACAGTTGTTTACTCCCTGAGGTCATAGAGAGTGCAGAGAGTGATGTGGTACGACAGGAGGTTGTAGAACAAACCTCTGGACTACGTCAGAAGACCTCCAGGGATGAGTAGGCTAAGAGAAGACCAACGTATATCTCACCTTATATGGGCACGCACAAGACATGGTGTACGAACGTATAGCTCACCTTATTTGGGTACACATCCTCATAGAACATCGCATTTTGACACACACCCACACCCACATTTCTATAAAGTGTATGCACAAAGACTGTTCGGGGGACTTCCACAATTGGCTCTGGGAACCCCGCATCGCCCGTGTTGGTGTATGATACTATGCTGTTGTAATAAACCTTATTATATACAAGCTGGTGTCTCCGGAGACTTCTTCATCATCTTCACAAACATCGCTACAAGATATACTTCATTGCCAAACAATGAAAGAGCAGGTCGCTGCCGCTGTTTTCCCAACCAGACAGTTTACTGAAAAACTCGGCATACTTGGTGCTGACTTCACACGCCGATTTGCCGATTTTGAAGCCCAAAAAAGCAGGTTTGAACTGCTCAGTAATCCATTTGCAGCTGACGTGGAAAGCGCCCCATCAAAC
Organism: Eleginops maclovinus; assembly: GCF_036324505.1. Classification (NCBI taxonomy): domain Eukaryota; kingdom Metazoa; phylum Chordata; class Actinopteri; order Perciformes; family Eleginopidae; genus Eleginops; species Eleginops maclovinus. The sequence continues at coordinate 8,100,858 of NC_086369.1, read as the reverse complement.
CTGCAAGTGGAGCTGATCGAGCTCCAATGTAGTGACACACTGGAGGCAAAATATGAGTCTGTGGGCGCTGCAGAGTTTCCAAGTTTCATCCCCGAGACAATGCCCCATCTACGCTCCCAGGCTGCTCAAACGCTCTCTATGTTTGGCAGCACATACTTGTGTGAACAGTTGTCTCTTTGATGAAGATAAACAAAACTTAACACAGGACTCGTCTTACTGGTGAACACCTTCACTCAATCCTGAGGATTTCCTCAGCTCAGAGCCTGACCCCAGACATTGATGAACTTGTGACCAAGATAAGACACCAAGTATCTGGCTCAGACAAGTGAGCATCACAGAGCAGCAAACGGTGCTTTGACACAGTTTCAGTTTTTAATGCAGTTTAATATTTGCATTTTGTTCTCTTGCTACTACAGGACATTTGATTTTTCTTTGAAGTAAATTACTTCTGGCTATTGTTTGCCTGTAGAAAATGTTCTTTTTTAAATTTATTTGTAATTTTTTCTTTCATAAATAATGTTGTTTTAAAGGCAATCATCTATAGGCCTTGTTAGTTCCAGGTTCAATATGTGCAATAAGGTTGTTTCAATAAGTTTTCAATAAACGTTGAACCCGTCCGGCCCTTGACTTGTAGCAATTTCTTAATTTCGGCCCACTGTGTATTTGAGTTTGACACCCCTGTGTTAGTGGATCAGAAACCGTGAACAGACATGGACATTTACAAAAAACCTCGATCAGTGCTGCCTTAAAGTTGTTGTTGTCGCAGTTCCAGCCGTTGGTGTGCCATGGAACAGAGTATTTATTTTTGTACATGAAATACGTTCATTTTTGAGTCAATAAAATAATTTCAATCAATATTGGGAGTCGAGTCGTTAGTTTGTTAGTATCTGGCCTTGTAATAAGCGGGATAATGTGCAGCGAGTTGGTCATTATGGGTAAAAGAACACCCTTCATGCTGATCTAGATCCGCCTCGCTGCACATTATCCCTTACTTACATTCTGTTCTTGTACATTTTATTCTCTTTACATGTACAGAGAATCCTGCATTTACTTGCAACATAGCCTGCCCTATTTTATTCTAATTTATACTGTGTTTCATTTTGCACCCTTTTTTTGTCTTATGTCCTATATGTTGCATTGTTGGAGGAGCTCAGGACCTAAGATTTTCATTGCCATAACTAAATTGTAGCTACTGTGCATATGATAATAAAACCTTTGAATCTTGAGCTTTTATTTAATTATTACTTTAAAAGGAGGGCAAAAGGGCAGCTGCTCAAGCCCCCTTTTTGGGGTCGATCTGTGGACGTGCCTCCCACTCAGCATTGCTTCACGTTGCTTAACTCAAAAATAAATCCTTTAGACAGTGTGCTATTAAGTTATTTATATTGATTGAAATATTTTTTGATTTGTTTTTAATTATGGTATTCTATGTATTCATTTTAGTACCATTTTGTCTGAAATTAATATTTGAGTTGAATTATATCCTATTAGCTTTAAATTACGGATGTATTTGCTTTTCCTTCGTGGCAGGCTTGGGGAGTAATGGATGTCTACTGTCTGAATTGACTTTATGGTTTCCCTTTTTTTATGTTCCGTATATGCACCCAAACGTAATAGTGTATGAGAGCTTATGTATATAGTATTTAGCTAAAACTGAGCATTTTCTGTTTTCACAGATTTTTTAAAGAACTCTACTATGTGTTGCACTTATTCGTTGTTGTCCTCTATACTACTAGAATAACTGCTGGTATTTAAGAAATGAATGGCAGGTTTTTCTTAAAACTACACATAAGTATTGATATTTCTTTCAATTTGCATTAATTGCATTGCATATTGATTCCAAAAATAAAAGATAGTAATCAGGTAACAATACTTTAATGTTATGATATTAAGATGGAGTACACTTAACATATTTGTAAAGTTAACAAGTAATTGTAACCGATTACTTTATTTTAAAAGTAATCCTACATACCCTGATTAGTTATCCTTATCTATTTTTTTAAAATTGTTTTATTGTTGACTGAGTACGCAATGGCCACTTCTGGTGGTCCAAACATAATTCTCATTACAGTCAATTATAAGATATTTGAACAGTGTTTAGTGACTGTTCTGAACTGTAGTAGCAAATCAAGCACTATCCAGGAACATAAACCTTCAAATTAAAGTCGTCACTTGTGGTTGTAATATTGCTTATCAGTGCCAAAACTAAAGACAAAGTTAGCTTTTATAGACTGATGATTAGAAGCATTTTCATTTCTGTTTTTGTATAGCAACAATTAGTGATAACGTTTTTTTTTTACAGATGTAATTCATCACTTATTATTGTCCTGGAAACGACTGCATTTTTTTTAATGTCGACTTTAAAATAAAGGTAAAAGCTTTTGTATTTTGGTTTAGGTTTGTTTGCTTTTGAAAAAAATCGGTCAACGACGTAATTTGAGACCAAACATCATGCTTTTATTCTGAAAGAAGGAGCCCGGAAGTGTTGTTGATAACACATAACCGCTGGCGGAATGGCGATATTAGTGCCTGCTAAATCAGGTTTTACCTTTAGAATAATGATTTTTTTCTTGTTATTCGTGTGTCCTATGTGTTTACCGTTTTATTCTTCAGCCAAGAGAAATGACAGACCCATTATTGGTAAGTCACTTACATGATATCCACTTTGACATTAATAAGTTGGGCTAACAATACGTTACCTACATTGTGAGGACATTAACGCGGACGTTACTGTCGAAAGAATTCAACGTATTCATTTTTGTTTTATTGTAAATAGTTTGTAAAGTGAAAACATGCTTTTCAAATGGTCGTGTACCTAAACTGCTGTTCTTCCTGTAAAAAGGTGTCCTGGCTCAAGAAGTTTATTCACAAAAACCAAATCAAACAGCTTACATTGCTGCTTCGTATGTGAAGTTCCTGGAATCCGCAGGAGCAAGGGTTGTACCTGTCATGTGAGTTATTACATAACTCATTTCATAACTTATTTTTTCAGTGCAGAAAAGCTTTTGAAACATCATGTTTGTACAGCATTGTGAATTCTGAATACCTTTCATTTTGTTGTTTAAAGGATTAACCAGACACTGGAGGAGTATAAGAAGCTGTTTAACTCTATTAATGGGTAATCTTTCATGTGTATTATAAATTATTAACGGATTTAGTTTAGTTCATGAAGTCTTTTAGATTTGCCACATCACAATGCTTTGTGTATGACTGATGCATTTGCAGAATCCACTGTTTATCTGTTGTGTCTCTGTGACCAGGATCCTTTACCCAGGCGGAGGTGTCAGCATTATTTCATCTGGTTACGAAAGAGCTGCAAAAATCTTTTATGAGCTTGCTATTGAGGTAAAGGGTTACAACACTAGTTACTATGTTTTAATATGTCGATGCTGGATTATGACGCAAACTGTGTGGTTTTTCAGGCAAATAGCAGAGGTGACTATTTTCCTGCGTGGGGCACCTGTCTTGGATTTGAGCAGCTGATGCATTTGACAAGTGAAAAAACATTACTGTCGCAAACAAACACAAGCGGTGTGCCATTGCCTCTGAACTTCACTAATGGTATGGCTTTGTCTTGATGTAACATTGATTACTCAATGAGAGAAGTATAAACCGTGTAACCATGACATACACCTAATCCTTATAATTATTGTAAATGTGAGATAAATCACCAGAAGAAGACAGGCAGGAAGTAAACACTAACAGGAACACGGTCTGGACTCTGCAGGGTTTAAGGACTTGTTAATGGATAAGAAACTGGGAACAAACTTGAACTGTTACAGAAAACCTCGATCAGTGCTGCCGTAAAGTTGTTGTTGTCACAGTTCCAGCCACTGGTGTGCCGTAGAACAGTTTATTTTTCTTAGCGGAAAAAATCGATCCTTTTTGAGTCAATAATTTCAATTAATATTGGGAGTCGAGTTCTTAGATTGTTTAGTATCCGTCTTTGTAATAAGCGGGAAACAGTGCAGTTCGTTGGTCATTATGGGGAAAAGAGGTCTTCTTCTTTCCCTTACTGAATACATTTTCATACTAGCAGCTTCGTTCTAGCAGCTCAGTGGTATCATTGTTTACAGGTTAACATTGGAGCTTCTTTACATTAACGCTTTAAATATCTTCTGAAAATGTCTTTGATATTTTTTATTAGTAATAATCATATTATTATGATCCATTTGCAGAAATCAAAGACAGCAGGATGTTTAAAGACTTCCCAGCTTTACTCATGGAAGATCTGGCCACTGAGGCGCTGACAGAAAACTCTCACAAGTGGAGTTTGGCAGTGTTGGTAAGGTTTTTCCCTGTTTATTCTCACAACATAGAAAAGCACGGAAAGAAAATGCAAGCTGTTGTTTACTTGAGTGCAACCTTGTTTTTTTCCAGACTCTTAACTCAAATGAGGAGCTGAAAAAGTTTTACAAAGTTCTCTCCACAAATACGGATGGAAAGGTGGAGTTTGTGTCAACTGTAGAAGGTAGTTACACAGTAGTTGCACATTCACTTTAATAATTTACAGCAAATAACTTTTAATACGTTTTTCTTCCTTTTTACCTTGTCAGCATATGATTACCCAATTTATGGGACACAGTGGCACCCGGAGAAAAATGCATTTGAATGGACAAGGCCTTATATTCCACACTCTCCATCAGCAATCAAGACCACCTTCTACATGGCACAGTTCTTTGTCAGTGAAGGTATTATCATATTATTTTCCAGGTTCCTGAATTACGTAGTGAGTAGCTGCATCATTAATCTAGCTTTTCTCTCCTTACAGCCAGGAAGAGCTTGCACAAATTTCAAACTGAGGAAGAAGAGAGCAAAGCGTTGATATACAACTACAGTCCTGTTTACACTGGGCCCAAAAGTGCTTTCGAGCAAATCTTTCTTTTCTGATTTGTTTTCTCTCGATATACAGCTCTGAAAAAAATCAAGAGACCACTCCACATTAAAACAAAATATCTAACTCTACATGTACGGAAGCCAATCCAGTGTCTGTTGAATTCCAACACAGAGAAATGTTGTCAATAGTTTATATAATACAATAACAACAAATAAAAAAACATACCTATAAGTAGTAAAACCAGAGAAAATGATAATGCTGCAGTGGTCTCTTAATTTTTTCCAGAGTTGTATATTATTGCAATATATTTACGCTAATGCATGGCAAGATCATGCTCTGGACGCTGTATATAGTATAACAGATGAGTTATTGAATGACAGACATCAGAAAAAGTGGCATTTTATGTAATCATTGGTTTACTTGATAATGTTTACCTGCTATTATTTGATGAGATGTACACTTATCTACATTCAATATAACTTGTTTGAGTATTTCAAAGGCAGACTGATCAGTATAAATTCCCACCTGCAAACTGTTGTAATTTACTCCTTTACGCTACAGCACCAGTCTGACAGAAAGACAGATAGCGACTATTTACATGGTTAAGCTTTTTATACCTAGTAAGAATTAAACAGAGCCGAAAAGTACGGTGGTGTATTGCTATCACACTAAAAAAAAAAATAAGGCTCAGTATCAAGTAATTACGTGAAAGTTTCTTGTTATAACAAGATCTTTTTCACGTTTAAACAAGATAAGTATCATGTTATTACATGAAATTATCACGTTATAACGTGAAAATATCATGTTATTTCAAGATATGATATTTTCACGTTTTTACAAGATATGCAACTATCACGTTATTCTGAGATAAGAAATCCACCAAGTCTGACTGGGCTTTCCTCCTGAACAACCCCAAGAACTTCAGTCGCCTCCTTAGCGTTGGCATGCTTATTATAATTCCGTCCATCCTAAGAAATGCCAATATCTCCCAGTGTCTCAGGCCAAGTAGGAAATAAAAGCATATATTATCAGAAACATCCATCTCGGGCAATTCGGTTGCGCGTCGGGCCGTTTTACTTCCTTTATAGGCTATTTCTTTGAAGCCAACGCTGTTTCGTCCATGTCATTATCTTGAAATAACGTGATAATTTCACGTTATAACGTGAAATTATCACGTTATAACGTGAAATATAATTATCACGTTATAACGTGAAAATATAATTATCACGTTATAACGTGAAATATAATTATCACGTTATAACGTGATAATTTCACGTTATAACGTGAAAAAGATCTTGTTATAACAAGAAACTTTCACGTAATTACTTGATACTGAGCCTTATTTTTTTTTTTTGTGTGATAGCAATACACCACCGTAGAAAAGAGAGTAAATGCTGGACTCACATTTGACGGATCACTGGAAACATGACTTCAAATTTATGGTGCCGTGTGTGTGCTACACCTGTAAATAGGTAGTGTTTGAAACATTATAAGAACCGTGATATCTATATGTAAATGCATTTTTTTGTTTGTTCAAAAAAAATCACCACAGCTTTAAAATTCACAATAAAACAGATGAGTCAAAAACATTTAAGGCTGATAAAATATCATTTTTTTTTAATTCTAACATGTACCTTCATGCCACAATCTCCTCCTATGCTTTGGATAACAAAGTTAAGCTTCTTGAATATGTCCACAAAAACTGGCGAGAAAGGTCCGAATGCCATTGGAAATAAGGTCCATTTTCTGCTCAGTTCAAGGACAGCAACAGGAGAACAGAAATGAATAGTCAAATGTAACTTCCAAAATGCTTTATGCACAATAACAGTAATATTGTTTATTTTCTCTTTAGAATAAAATGATATTTGAATAACCGTTACACATGAAGCTGACGAGACTGGGATCTCAATCACAATACTACTGGAAATGTCATTTATGAAATCCAGTAAGGAACATTCAAGATGTCAAAAATTACCATCTGGAACCGAACCATCATGGATAGTGCTGTAAATAAAATCTTTACATGCACTGGAACGAAACACGAATGGTCATTCAAATAAATAAATAAATAAAAGATGGGAAATCATATTGTACCTTTAGAATGTATCAGTTCATAAGCCGTTTTCTGCATTAGACCATTTTACCCCTTATATAACTTAGATGTTGCTCAGGCTTGCCTTCAACCTTGTCACACACTATGTGTCTCCACTCAAAAAAACCAAGGGGAAATGAGAAAGTGCTTTCAATAAAAACACAGCTGTCCCTGCACTGATTATACATTTCCCTCATCAACCATTCCCAAACTTCTTATAAGCCATGATGCATGCAGATTCTGTACATTTTGGTGTGAAATCAATGCAAATATTTCCAGAGAATGGTTCATATTTTTTCTGTGAAACTTTAAAATCCCTTCAGTGTGTCAATGACAAATTATGCCTAGCTAACATTAAGAATGATCAATTTCATTCCTATATATTTTATATAACAGCTACTATGTGGGGAAAAATACATATTCACTTTCTTTATGAGAGTTAGATGAAAATATAAATACCACTGTTATTAATGTCCCATAAAATGACAACTTGTAGTTTTTACACTTTTGTCAGTTCAGCTATTTTTTCTACTTTTTGACAAAGCTAATCTAGCTTTTTTTCTGTGGAACCAAGTCTCTCTTCCAACTCTCAAGAAGAAGTAAAGTTAATAGGTTAACTTCCAAAGAACACAACATTCCTAAAAAAAAAACTTATATTTCATAAATGCAATCCCACAGTTGAATGTTTTCTGACAAAGTAAGGCACAGTGACTAAAAGAAGTTGATACTTCTGTTATTTGAAAAAAACAAAAACACATTTGATAAAACTGCAAAACATTGTTGAACATGTTTTGCCAGTATCACTGAGAAACATAAAATTGAGGGTACGAGATGAACATCAGGGCAAATATGAATAACAAAAGAAATATATTTCTAATATCAGAGTGAACGCTTGTGTGCTATTTTACAAACTGCAATAACAATAGACACAACCACAGTCCAACATGAAAGTTCTTCACAACTTTAAAAATAGTAACATTTCCTGTATCGCCACAATTCCAGACACCCTGAACACCTTTAACCAGTGTTCTTCACCTGGTGTCTGAATTTGAATAATATACAAGCCCACAAGTTATGTGCTATAAGGTGTCCCTTGTCCTCAGCTTGAATGTCTGTGTGAAAGCTGAGGCTTCGTCTTCTTTGCTTTTGAGGAGCTAGTCCAACCTGCTGTAAAGTTGAATCAATCAGTACATTTAATTTTGTTGTCGGCTCTCTCAAGGGCCATCTGGATTCGAACTCAGGGCAGAAGATGAAAGGATGGATGTAGGACTCTATCCGTCATCTGCTGTTGGGGCAGTGTCAGGTTCAGAATGCGGACACAGGGAGTCCAAATGCGAATCAATTAAGTGAGAACAGACAAGAGTTGCATATTGTGGACAATTGTATTCCAGTGTTGTGCTTGGGCACAGGGACAGGATGGAGGTAAGGTAGCATGGGTAGGAAGGATTGGGGGCACACTAGCCTCAGGCAAAGCTAACCCTCATCTTCGCTCTCCTCTTCCAGGGCCTCCTCGAACACTCGTTCTGGTAGCCTGAAGCATTCCTCGAAGAAGTTCACCAGGGACTGGCTGAGGTGCTGCCTTGTTGCCTCACTGTGTATGAAGTGGCCTTCATCAGGGTAGATCTGAGATGCAAAGAAAAGGTGAGTAAGACACTGCTTTTTTACATCATTGGCTGTCACAGACATATCACTGGGTTAGGGCACCGATCTTCGGATCAGGGGAGAGCAGGTTCGAATCCCACTGCATGTCGTTGTGTCCCTGGGCAAGACCCTTCACCCCAAATTGCTCCAGTGGGGATTGCTCGCAATATGGAATGTATGTAAGTCGCTTTGGATAAAAGCTTCTAACAATGACATGCTATGTAATGCATACAAATACAGCTATTGCACATAATTATATTTTATATGGTTAGATTTCTTTAATATTTGGCAAGTAGAGAGTAAAACATCTCTTTGGAATTCTCAATTCTTAACCCATAGCAGATTTATAAGAACTGGGGCCCAAGCAACAATAATGCCAAACATTTTGTGAGAACTCAAAAGAAAGCGTACGCCACTTTCTTAGCAAAGTTTCCGATTTATATTAAACAATCTGGACGGGACAATTGAGGGTCCTCCACGAACAATTAGATCCATGCGTTTATAGATTGACTGGAGAAATGTTACATTTTGAAACCGATGGCAGAAGGATGAAGGAGAGAGAAATAGAGAACAAAGCGGAAATATTACCTCACACATACATTATAGAATTAATATATATATAAAGGGCTCATTTGAAAAAAAGATAAAAAGCCATTCTAACAATGATTAAACAAACATGTATTTGAGTGCACCAAAAAAACTTATACGTTGTTGAAACCCACAGGATACAATACAATTAGCAATAAAACGAAGATTTTTCTCATAAGTAACAAAAGTGTACAGTACGACAACATTAAACACTGTATGGGTTTAAATAAATATACAGTCTTAAACTGATGCCATTTTCACCAGGTCATGCAATTCTGTGTTTTTATTGCTTAACACTTTTGAAACCATGGTCTTTAAAAGGTCCTGTATAAATTAAGTTATTTTTGTATTTCTATTAATATTATTCTGTAATTCAATGCGTTCTGTTTAAGGGTGACAAAGAACATTTCAGAGTCATCGGGTCAGCGTCTTGCCAACCTTTGTCCTACTCGTCATGATTCCAAGTTCATCAGTGACAGATTGTGTTCCCTCTGCACTGCTTACGATGGTCTTCATGCAGTTAGCGTAAAGGAATATTAATAATGGTCATTTCATTAACTATTTATAGGTTATGTTACACGAAGCCCGCAAAAGGTGTGCCAGATTTCGAGTTCAAAGTGATTTATCATGGGAAACCGGTAAAATTCTGCATTTGTGTGCGCACCCTGTTATAAATCAGAATATTTTTGTGAATAAGCATTTGAGGGTTTCATCCATATGCAGTCTTTTCACGTTAATCCTGGAACTGCAATACATTTTAGGGACCCAAGTCAGCTAGCAGAAATATCTAAATGAACCATTTTTAAAATAAATCACATTTATACTGAATTACTGGCATGATGTTTGTCAAATATTGTGTGGGATCAGCAAAGAGTGGTCAAGGGGAGACTTTTGGTTTACCATTTGCATTTAGATATCATGAGGAGAAAGGTGATACAGATGCTATGCGCTCGGTAACCTGTCTATCAGTCCAAAATTAAGTCGGATGAACATTGAGCTGCATTTAAAAAAAGATGTACTTTTATTAATCCCCATGGGGAAATTCGAGAATTCTGCATTTGACCCATCCTAGTGTTAGGAGCAGTGGGCTGCAATATGTACGGCACCCGGGGAGCAGTGTAGGGAACGGTGCCTTGCTCAGGGACACCCTAGCACTTGGTCTTCCGGGGACTTGAACTGGTGACCTTCCAGTTCCTTAAGCCACGCCCGTTACCACTTTTCCACCACCGAATCCTGAATAGATTAGTCCTGTTGTTAAGGCAGCATGCGCGAGAAGGTCTGATGATATCATTATGTGGAACGAAGGCATTGTGAGGGATAATCCTCAGACTGTGGTTGGCGAAAAACTGAACCAGTCAGAGCAATTGTCATCAGCAGGAGTTAGAATTAAAGAGGACATTAAAACCACATACCTGTAACGTGTAGTTGGCTTTTTCATTGATGAGCTGGTTGATGAATTTTGCTGTATGTTGGAAATGGACCTTTTCTGGAAAAATATAATGCCAAAATTTCAGTGATTTTTTCACCTCATGTAATGTTGAAAAAAGAAAAAAAAAGACGCATGGTTTTGAACGTCTTTCTCCTACCATCGGCTGTCGGATGAATTATAAGAAACTTATTATCCATGGACTGAGAGGCTTTGTGAGCTAAATTTGCCATCTGAAGAGTACAGAGACACGCAGCAACATATCAGATCAAATGAAATACAACAATAATTATAACGAAATTTGAAACATCACAATTGCAATGAAATCTTACTGTGTATGCCCTCGGGTCGGGTTTAGGCAGCCCAAGATATCTCTCGGAGAATGCCGACGCTACAGGGGTAAGAGGGTTTCAATTAATAATTTGCTTAGCGACAACATCTAATCAAAATGTCATGTTAATAACAAGTTTCAAAGAGTAATTTCCGTCTATTCTTTGGCCATTTTAAAGGTACAAGAACACTTTCATTTTTTAAAAAATTGAAATATTTCACCCATCTAGATATTATTTAGTCTCTAGGCAGTTGTGGACTGTCTTCATTTGGCAATCCAATCTCACAAATGATCACTGCATGTCATTCACCCCTCCGGCAAACGAAGAGAAATCAAATTGATAGGAAATCAGTCACACTGTGCTACCCACCCAGATAAAACAATGCCGACTCTCATTTTCCGTCACTTTCAACACACACAATTATACTTTTCACACATTTCATTCCTTTGTTAGCTCAGGTGAGGTTGGTGACGTTAACTTTGCACATTATGATTGAGCTCTATCTGCTGCATCACACTACTAATGCGAACAATTATTTAAATACACGAATAACAAAGCCACAGAAAAAAATCCCAGCTGCAAAAGTCAAGGTCCTGGATTATATATTTTTTCTTTTTTTTACGGCTTTCTGACAGCACTGCCTAAAGGAATATGCTGAGCTTTTTGGAAGCAAAAAAAGATCTGCAACAAAAACAGCTTACCGTATAATTCAAAGTCGGTAATGGGTGAGAGGACTGCTCCACACTTCACAGGGGATTCATCGCCCCGGACCAAAAGGCTGGTCACAAAGCCTCCATACACCTGAGGTACAATAAACATGCACGTTATTGCCTACGGAGGAACTCAGTGTATTTATATTGTTTATATATTATATTATTTATATTGTTCTACTCCAATTTAATGCACCTTTTTGCTCCACTCGTCATATAACTTTAGTTCCTTTTCCTTTCATAATTTGTCAAAGCCACACATTTCCATATATGTTGATTTTGAATGTTTGTAATATACCAAAGGATATATTTCTCTTGTGGAAGCATACTGTGCTATAACTATTTAAAACCCCTTGAATTGTTTTTGACAAAAAACTGAGAACATTTGAGCTTCTGTAAGGTTAACCTTTTAGAGGTATACAGCTGCGGAAAAAATTCAGAGACCACTGCAGCATTATCATCTTCTCTTGTTTTATTATTTATAGGTATGTCTTTGAGTTAAATGATTTTATTTTAATTTTATTGTATCCTATAAACTACTGAGAACATTTCTCTGTTTTGGAATTCAACAGACACTGGAATGGCTGCCATACATGTAGAGACTGAGATTGAAGAAACATTTGGAGTGGTCTCTTAATTTTCCAGAGCTGTATGTGTGGCAGTGGGGTGTAATTAGAGCACCGGCTGCTGGAGAGATGGGAGTGGCTTGGCTGGAGACCAGACAGTTGATCTGACTCGATCTGGTGAGTAATGGAATTCTGTAGATGATAGGAAAGGAGCTTTGAAACTTCCTTTATAACTTCCTTTAGCTTAGGATGCACTGGACATTCCTTTGTGAAAAGAAAGGAGAAAATGCTGTCCAATAATGTCTTGTGTTCGAAACATTTACCGTGACACCAAATTCGTCCGTACACAGAGACAATCGATCGTGGCCGAGAAATGCGTATCATGAAAGCTACGGTGCTTAATTAGCGTTTTACAAATTAAACCGTAAGTGCTTTGTTTTGAACGTTCAACATTATGATAATCAAAAGGTGAAATATGAACGTTACTTTTTCACTGCAGTGATCAAATAATATCAACATTGCAGTGTTTACTGAGAGGAATGGGGTTTCTTAAGCTTTTAAAAAAATGTTTAAATGTATATCACATACACATACACACTGGAGCTGATTTTTGGACAATTCTACCACGACCCTGGTTTACAGAAGGCTGGGTCCTTGAAGAAAGAGTCACATACACCCGAGACACTTTTCATCAAGAGCAGTGTTTGGATTTTTGTTTCTCTTGGATTGCTTTGTTTGTAAGCTGTGGCATAATATTAAACCTTTCATTTGAACAAACCTACCTCTCCTTCCGACATATTCAGATGTGAGGATTGTCCCTCTCACCCAGTTGGAAGGGCAGAGTGAGAGGTAGTTTTGATAATATGCCACAGTTTACTATAATAAAATAAAACAATCCAAACAAGAATAAATACTGCTCTTGATGACAGGCTTCTCAGGGGAATGTGACTCTTCCCCCCCAGGACCCAGCATACTCTTTTTTTTACATTTTACTGATAATACTCACAAATGCTTTTACTATAGCATGTGGAGTATTTTTCCCACACTTCCATTTAAGTAAAGCTTCAGAATTCCACTAACAACTGAGAGTGTAAACCGAGATGGTAACTGGATGGGCGTTTTGGAAATGCTGCACCATGTATTGTCCCTGAAGTAAAACCCCAGGAACAAATAATACAACCTGGATACTAATGAAGACATGCATGATTATATTTTCACACAAAGACTATTCTTACCTTTCCAAAAGCTCCAACCCTGGTTTTGTCAACATAGGACTCTTTCAAAATAGAACTGCAAAAAAAACAACACATTGGTTGTAGTTAGGAAGAACAATTCAGATTTGACTTTTGTATACACTGTCTCAGCATAGATACTGTGATGCACATAATTCGTGAATGTAATTCCTAAAATAAAAGATGGATATGCTCAAAATAATAAGTAATGTCGGGGAATATTTGCGTTGCATTTTAATTTATTGTAAGATTGCTAAGAATATCAAGATCCCACTGTGACATGGAATCATCAGTGGGTTTCTATAATAAATGTTATGTTTAATTGTCATGAGGAAATCTGACCCACATTTATATTTTTACTCATTTTAGAGGAAGACTAAGGTTAAAATATATCATACCTGAGTGCTGCCTTCTGATCCTCTTCCTCATACAACCCCAGTTTATTCTGGATCTGGTGCAGCAGGTTGGTGCCCTGGAAGCCGCTGCCTCGCCCGTCAAAGCGCACCACAATAGCTCCAAAGCTACTCACCAGCACTGTGGCCCAGTCTAAGTGGAATTTCTCCACCACCGTCTGACCACCAGGTGTCCCATCGCTACACACACACACACACACACACACACACACACACACACACACACACACACACACACACACACAACCACAAACAAGCAGATTAGTGTATTCAAGACTGCTTAATGCAAAGCCATGTTTCTTTTTTTCTTTTAATATTGAATAATTATCGTGGATGTAAATTATGATTAGGTTTCCCTTCGGAAATTGGGGGTAAAAAGCAGTTTCCTTTTATTGTCAATCAATAATTGTACTATTTACTATAGGTACTGCATCTGTGAACTGACAATGGGCAACATGTACATGTTAGCATTAGGATAAAAATAAAGCTAAAATGCAGCAGATATAAATTGTTCCAAGACTTTAATACAGTTTAATAACTGTTACAATAGAAAAAGGCATATGCACTTGAGATGCAAACAAGCAAAAGGTGAATTTTGAAAAGTTTGGAATTGAGCTGCAGATATACGAAAGTACAAAATAAATGCTGGTAAAATAAACGGTTGGAAAGGAGGATAAGTTTCCTTATTCCCAGTGTTATTATTATTATTATCTAAGAAGAGTGAAGAAAATTATGCTTGATTAAAACTTAATCCAACGAGCCATGCTGGGTCAGCATGGCTCATGGACACATTCTTTTACTGTGGCAAAATGATTAGACCAGTAATTCACGCAAGTATGTGAAAAAATATGCTTCTACATACACAAGCAGGAGCACAGGATAGTGTGATGTGTCCACGAAGCCGGCAGGTTTGAGGATCTGCATGGACAGGGCTGTAGTGTACATACAAACAACTGTTATCTATAACAAATACAAATTAAATAAATGCCTTTAATTGAGAAACTCCATATATTTTAAACCTCGTGTATGTGTTACCACCTCGTTATAAACTTTCATTGATGAAAGTATTGGCACTATATCATCTAGAACTAAAAAGAGGATTTTGGAGGATGGGATATATTCCTCAATATTACAAAAACAACAGCCACCGGTAACAGGGCATATTAATAAGAGTGTGTGATATTGGATGGGTATGAATAAGTAACAAGTCTCATGCCAAGTTGCAATAAGAGAAAGCCACACTGATGTGGTTCTAATTGATATCAGATTTGTAAAGGTTTGTGATGTATGTTCCTTGATCATGTGATGTTTTGTGTTGTTTTGTTTCTTTCCCTAACTGTCAAGTGGGAACTAAGTATTTTAAGTAAGTTCTTGTGTTTCTCTTATTTTCCTATGCCTGTAATGTTTGGTTGTAAATAAGGAAACATGAAGGACAGACCATCTATTTCTATTTTTTGATTTTGAGAAAGGGGCAGGTAATATAAGATTATTTTATTCTCCCTGCTCCTTTTCGGGTATGGTGTATTACAGAGACATGTTTGGTAAATAATTTGTATACATTGAGTTAAATACCATGAACAGAACAAATACAAATATTACAATTTAAACATTGCAGTTTACTACACTGTCCTGAACAGCAGTGATCCCAGACTGGAAGTTGTGACCCTAGGGTCTTTTCTAAAGTCTGTTTCTTTCAACTACCAGATAACTTGTGCACATGGACTTTCCTTGTCCACTAATGTGACTATGGCTTTGAGACTTGACACCTACTGTAGTCATCAATTTCGATCTTCTTGTACTCCACAGTGGGCATCTGCATGGAGTCCAGGGTCAGCCGCAGGTTCTCATTGCTCTCCAGGTTATGTACTTCTGCAATACCTGTAGAAATCACACAATTAACCAATAATGCTGTTGTGATATCTGTCAACCGAGTTAAGCAAACAACAGTGTGCATAGTTTAAAAATGTGTATGAAGCTGTGTGGTCAAATTCATACAAGAAAGCATCCCAAAGGCTGTTATTACCAAAAGCTTTCATCATGAACTCTAGCTAAATACAAAGCAAATAAACGTGTTAGCTGAAAGTGTGTCCGGGATTCATGGTTAACATGCTTATCACTTCCTGCAACACAAGAATTGCATGAATGTTAGCATTTAATTATTATAATGTTTTTTCAATATCTTCTTTTTTTTTTGCAGACATGGCACTTTCAATACATTAAACAAATGCAGAACAATTTGTCTGTTAAGAGAAAATAAAAATCCCATCCCCTATCTCCCACCTGTACCCCATTAGGTATTGGTCACAGTATATAGGAAACAATACAAATAATAAATAAAATCAAAGTAATAACAATAAAATAAATACACACAACATCACAAATAACAGGAATACAGCAAATTCACATTGAGTAAAATAATAAATAACTAAAAAAGGATTAAGACATGGGAGAACAATAAAGGATACAGAGTAATACAGTAAGAAGGAAAAGTATTGGACTCCCACCAGGCAACGTCAGTGTCAGGGGTAATAGTGAGGTTGTTAACATTAGTAAGGGGTCCCAGCATTTTAATCTTAATGCCAATACACATTTACATTTGTCAGCGTATAAAAGCCTTAAGAAAAGCTAACCCATTCGTTTTGTAGGTGAACATTTCAGAACAATAATTGGAAATGGAAACGGAACTTTCAAATGACATCCTCATTGATTGTCATCGTCTTTAATGAAATGTTTAATAAACAGTGATATTTAGTATTTGCATCTTGGTATTAGGAGCAGAGGGCAGCTATGCCCACTAATGCCTCTCAAAGTACGAGTCCACTCTCCTTACTCTTTACCCTCTGGTTCCCAAGCCAAGTCCACTGTCCAACAGGTAAATACAAATAATCTACCAAATAACATCAATATATTTTAACATAGTTAGGGCAAGGACACCATTTACATGTAGGAGAAGATGAAAGACTGTCACACACGGACACTGTAGTAGTCTAATTACAGTTTGCTGATATTGATGTTGGGCAGGTTATAATTCAATGAAGAAATTAATTCTGAGAAGTAATTTGATTACTGCCATCATGCTTGACTTGGCTGGTAGACAAACAGTGACTCAGTGCGCAGGTGGTGGTCATTCCTCTCTTTTTGACAAGGTCATTCCCATTTTGATTATTCTACTGCAGGTAGCGCCTTTAACATAATCCAGAGTCTGATAAATGCAAATATAGTTGGTCGAAATACTTACTCTCCCTGTCTTGTGTCTCACTTTCTCCGTCTCTCTGCGTCTTGTAAACAGCTACAAATGGGATGTTGCGTCCTTAAGAGAAAATCAGAAAGTTTTGTCGTGGTCAACACATCAGTCAGGGAATCAGGGAAATGTTTAGCATAATTTAAACCTCTTGTTTTAAACAATAAAAGGGAAACTTTTAAAACAGAGAAAGACATCCCATATTCTTTGTCTGTAAGAGAAGGAAGCAGTTCTAGTTCCTTATTTAACTTATGTGATGCAAGCTGAAATAGTTTTTCTCCTTGCTCTCTTCCTCCTTTCCTTCTTCCTACTCTCTTGTCCTACTTGTGGAAATCATAGAGCCTTTTCACATATTATTTGGTGAGTTGGATTACAAAGATATGAGGAGAAGGACAATTATTACAGGGGTGTCCAAACAGCGGCCCAAGGTCCCAAATGCGGCCCGCGGTCCACTTTTAATCGGCCCTCAGCAAATGGTAAAAGTATAATGGAATCTGGCCCACACCTGAAACTTGTGCTTTTCTTATATTGTAATTCTTAAATATGTAAAAATAATATATTACACAGTAATATTCATGTGTTAATAAAACCAATTTTCAAATAAATTATGTCAATTAAAGTTGAAAAATGTTTCCAACAAATCATAGTTGATTAAAAAAAGCTCAATAACTTATTTACATAACAAGCTTGAAATATACCCTTCATATTTCCCCTCATTATCAGCAATCTGAAGCTTCTGTTTTAAGGAATGAGCTAAATAAAGAAAACCCTATGGAGAGCTGAGATGTTTTGTAAAGCATATTCAAGTATCAAGCATAATTTACCTACACCTGATTGATTTTGCTAACTTATAATTTGACTGATGAGTCAATATATCTCACCTCTAGT
Organism: Eleginops maclovinus; assembly: GCF_036324505.1. Taxonomy (NCBI): domain Eukaryota; kingdom Metazoa; phylum Chordata; class Actinopteri; order Perciformes; family Eleginopidae; genus Eleginops; species Eleginops maclovinus. The sequence continues at coordinate 8,082,892 of NC_086369.1, read as the reverse complement.
GAGGGGCCTGGCCCTTTGTAGGTTTTTCTTTATGTGGCCCTCAGGGAATAAGGTTTGGACACCCCTGGACTATAACAATATGGTCATTTCCAGTTTGATCTAAGTTATGATCATTTGGTAACATTCACAGGTGAAACAAAATAAATGGATGTGTGGTTAATTACTGTCAGAGCTACCTTTGCAGTTGAGCAGGAAATAGCTCATGTTGTGGCTGAAAGACCCACTGATGTAATCACAGCTGTCAGACAAGGCACATGACAAACAGCGGCGATTGAATGAACCAAAGGTGTCCGCGCTACGGAGCAAAGAAGACAATGTTTAACTTCTAAATCAAAGTGAGCAAACAGGGTATCAACTTTCTAAACCACACTTCTTGACACATAAGACATAATATAGACTGTTACCTGTACAAATGTCTTCGCATAGGACCATCCTCAGTGCTCAAGAAGTATCTACATTAATATAAGAGAATAAAGAATGTCATGAACGCATATTTTATTTAAGCTTTAACAAACAGTTATCCCTCAGCTTGAAGAGTTGACAAAAGGCACCTGGAACACACAAGCAGTTCCCAAACTACTACGTTTCCCAAATGATCAATGGGGTAAAAATGAAGGATGAGTCATTTTTTTGGATGTTGTTGTTCTGAAGTAACTTTAACATGTTGTATCGAGCTGTGTGAATGCAGCTGTGTGCATGTTAAATAATGTTTGTAAAAGTAAGTGTAGGTATGAAACTATGTAGGAGTTATGGAGTTGAGTCACGGGTGCGAAAGAGAAGCAGGGTGATTTTACGCTGAGTACATTTAGAGAGGTTTACAAGATGCTAGAAGAACACAATTTGACTATAAAGCTGCATTCACATCAGAATCAGAATCAAGTTTATTGCCAGATACACATACATGGAATTTGATGTGGTGTCTGGTGGTGCGAATTTAAACAATCTAAGAAAATAAGTTGCAAAAGTAGGGAGAAAACATGAAGATAATTAAAACAGTATTTCTATGATACGCAATTTGCTTTTTGCTCACCGCAAGCATGTAGTGAAAACAGCCATTTAAGTTTTGTTTCTATGGTTACCTCCCCTGTTAGCTTGCGCCCCTTAGCACAGGTGTCATCTGATTGGTTGCACAGTGAAAGGTCAGTGGTAAACAAGCTCAGAGTTGTCAAAGTCGTGGCGGTGGAATAGCATCCCCCTCCTTGACTGTTTTAAATCCAGGTTAAAAACATACTTTTATTCTGTAGCGTTTAATTCTTCCTTATCTGGCTGATTGTGCCTGTGCCTATTTGTTTAGTTGCACATATGACCTATCTGTATGAATGTTTATGTCGTTGTTTATTTCGTTTATTAATTTCCTTATTTATGTACTTATCTTATGATAAAGGTCGTGTCAGCTGTTCTGTACAGCACTTTGGTCAACGTGGGTTATTTTTGAATGTGCTTTATCAATAAATGTGATTGATTGATTGAAAGTAGTCGAAGTAAAATAGCGCTCAGCGTGCGGTACGCAGCGCTGAAGGTAGCACTTTCGCCTCGGGTATATGTGTTTCCACAGCATATCAAATGAATGTAGATTAACAGACGAGACCAAATGAATTTCATTGAAGCAGCAAACAAAGAACAACAGTTAAGTTGATATAGTAACAGATAGCTTATTGGTACTTTGTTCAATACTATATGTAGGAATGACCTTAAGTATTTAATGCAATTCATAATAAACAAGTTTAAAAGATTGAATCATCTTTTTTTAGTGTTCTAGCTTGTGCTGCTCATGCAAGCCTTTTTAGCTCATGTGTTCTAAAAAGGTAACAGATATTATAATGTTAAGCTAACATGAGAGACAATGGGAACAGGTTGGTTGTTAGTGCGTGTGCAGGCCTAATCTGTATTAATGACAAAACCATCACTTTCAAACTTTTGTTTGATTATAATACATGTAAACAATGTATACCTTACATAAAGCAATAATACAATTATGATATAAAGATGTGATGCTGGTTTGTTTGGAGGTGGTGGTTTGTGGGTGCTCACATCAATTGGCTGTCCTCATTGTAGGCCAGGACTTGGGTGACATCCCAGTCTCCAGACGTGATGGACTGTAGCGTGTCTATACTGGTGTTGGGCTTTGGAGATAAACAGAAGAGTAAAACATTGCAGTATGTTTATTAAATGGTGACAACTTCATATAAAGACACTGCACGTTTTGATTTTATTGTTAGAAAGGAGAATAAAATAACACAGGCTAATGTGTATTATAAATTCATATTAAATAAGTAATAAGGTTACATTTTGATGATATTGAAGTCAGTGTTAATTAAAGTCCAATAAATTGATTATTAATATAAAAACACTGGATGAAAACATAGTAATGTGACTCTTAACATGCTATATAACCTTACCTGGGAGACGGACATGGAAATGTGGAAGAACTTTCCCCTGCCGCCTTGAGGAATGGCACGGGTGAAAAACAATTTCATCCCATCTCTGGAAAACAGAGGTTTCTCATTCTGAAGACACAGAGAACATCATTCATACCTTTTACTTACGAACATACAAATAGAGCTTACAAAAACTTCTTGAAATGGATTGGTAAATGTAAAAAGTATACAAAAAAGTCCTACAGTAAAAAGGCTTGCACAATTACCATGTGTAATTTAAGAATGTTATCAAATTGCTTTGCCAAAGATAAGAGTACATACAAAAACATGTCTTAATTCCACAAATGAATAGTTAAATCTAAGTGCACCATAATCAATAACTCCCAGTATAACTTACATACCTGTCTGTGGAGCCATCCTTCACTTTCATCCTCATGTTTCTGTAACACAGGGTGTTCTATTTAGTGTATGAAATCATCCCAGAGGTCCTTTGACAAACACACACAACCACACACACACACACCTTTGTGCAGACGCCTGTTGTGGCCTCACACAGTGTGAGTATGGAGATGTTCTGGGCTCTGTTCAGCCAGTTGATGGCCAGTTTGGTGGTGGTGGCCCATCTCACCATGGTCACATAAAACTCTCTGACAAACACAGGGAAAATATGAAATGTGATTAATTTTGCTTTCATTACACTGTCTGCAAATAAGTATCTTCAGATAACCAACAAAGAAGCACTGACACGAAAATGTTTAGACAGTGTAAACTAAAATCTAAATGTATCTGTTCACTTATTGCATTTTAAGATGGATTTATGGAAAGGAATGTCACATTGTCACAGTTTCGAGTAGAAAAGGTTTGATGTTAGAGCAACATTTGAGCCACAGAGAGAAAGGAATACAAAAACAAACATTACTACGAACAGTGTAAATGGGTATTGGCGCTAATATTGGATCACATTTTAGTTAAAATATTGAAATCAAATGTACATCATCTATTCTGGAGCAAAAATGCTGTTACAAACATAATTGGAAGCATCAGTAAATTAATTAATGGAGAGAGGTTACACACATGAGAGAATATATGAATATGAATTCAATATGTACGAATATAAATATGCATCACTTGACTGAATGCAGATTGATTTGGTCGATGCCTCACCCCATCCTGGGATCATCAGGTCTCCTCATCTCGATGGTGTGAAGTGGGCCATTAAGATTCACAACAGACAGGGTGATAACAGGGTTCTCCTCCCCAGCCTGAATGGGAGAAAGACAATTTAATGAATATAACATCTCAAATCTGAAGAAAATATGTGTTCTTAAGTGAAAAACTGTACACCTTAGGGTAGTGGTACTCTTTTCCTGTTGGGTAGGGTGTGCCTGTAAACATGGGCAGCTCCATCCTTGGCACCAGGGTGTCATTGATGGTGGCATAAGCTAACCTGGCACCATCAGGAGACCACCAATGCGCAATGTGGGACTGGAAAATCTCCTCTGAAAGAGTAGGAAGAAAATGACCGCAATGATAGTGATTTAAAAAAAATCTCCGGCAGCAGAGACACATGTTGATTATATTTTCCAGGCAAGAATCATACTAATGTTGCTGCTTGTTAAAATCTATTTTAAAATGCTGTCATTAGTAGCACTCTTTATCTTTGTGTTTCTCTCTGTTCACAGACATTCATTAAATGACTCATGCGTGAATGTTAGCAGAATCATACAGGATTTATAGATGTTATGTTGAGCAGTTTTCGGTTACACAACACTCAACAATACGGTATGAACAGTAGAACAAAGTGTCGAAACCCACAGTACTCAGTGATAGAAGAAAATGCCGGTTAATCATAAATTCCTCTTAACTGTGGCAAGGCCCTGTGAGCATTACAGTTTACTAACTCTTCCCTGACTTGCTATATTTTGTCCCTCTCTATCTCTCTCTTAAACCTACACACAAAAGAGTACAGAGTACCAAATATTGAGGTCATAAATAACAACCACTTTAATCTTAGTGCAGCATATCTTCCAAAATAGATCACGGCAAGATTTCCTTCAAATGAACCAATTTCTCTTCTGGTATAACTACCTCCGTATGTGTGCGTCAACCTTTTTTCTTTAAAGCAAGAAACTCACTTTGCCTTCTTTCTCAACTTGCAACTTATATGTTTCCCAGGAGAGCCTTTACGTATGTGCAGGTGTGTGTATTTAAAACCATCTTGCATCACACATCTTGTTCAGGAGACAGAGCGGAATTAATAGGGATCAAAGCAGTCTATGGACTTCATCTCTATTACTACACACACACACACACACACACACACACACACACACACACACACACACACACACAAACACACAAACACACACACACACACGCACACACACTTTATTGAGTAATTATGCAAATTAAAGCTCACTGAGGGAACTTTTTGACAACATTAAGCATGGTCGTGACAATTCTAATTTGTTATTGAGTCTCTGGCGACGACTTCAAAACATCTTGGCTTATTGTTGCAGCTCGCCACTAGCTACACTTATTGCATCTTTTGCAATTAAAATTCCATTAATGCTGTTTATCTGCGGGACTTGGTGCTAGCTTAAGGGAATTAACCAACATCAACAACCAATTAGCATTTTCATTAGCTATGCACGCTTGGTGGAATTACTTAATAGTCAGCATCATTTGACAAACAACCTCGGCGCAGATGTATACGGACATTTGTTCTCTGATACAATGCTGCTGAAGTAATTGTATATGTTGTATATTTTCCCCGGCAGGACACTGCTAAACTAATTAGAGCACCACACAACTCTAAGTGACATGAGAATAAGACAGATTAAAGGCAGCAGTGGGTCCAGTTAGTCTTTGCTCTCCCTTCCCGCCTGGTGAGTCCACCTGTACCCTGCTGGGAGAGCTCAGTGGGGACTGATTGGATCACACTGTCTGATGATGAACAGAGCAGCACGGCGTTGTGCTCCATTTGCAAATGATAAAAAAAAGATTTACCGCATGGCTAGTTTGTGTGCAGCCTGCTGACTTTACCAGCAGCAGCTTAAAAAGCTTTCCATGCGGAGTGAGAGCTCTCCTCGCTCGGCTGGGGACACTAAGTCACCTTGGCTCGCCCCCAAAAAAAGTGAATTTTCTAGATGTGTTCCAATATGTGCCTGACAATTAAGGAAAAATGGGTGAACAAAAGGGATGGAAAGTAAGTAAACTCTTTTTGATTAGCAAATATATTCTCTTCCTCTTAACCTTCCTGTTGTCTTTGGGACAAATTTGACCCGAGCCCAAATGATTTTATGTCGGGTTAAAGGTTTATTTTATTTTAGACTACTGCCAGAAAAATCTAATTTATGCTTGTTTATAACGAGAAAATAATTGTGATCACTTTCATAAGGTTTTGGGTTTTATTACATTTTTTGTCAATTTTGTAAAATAATTCAAAATGTTTTCCTTTTTTATCTGAGAAATTAGCTTTGATTTTTGTGTAATGAGGTCTATTGAGCATCATTTTCTAAAAGAAAAGTAGGAATACATTTCCCTTAGGTTCAAAGGTGTAACATACTGTACACTTGGGTGATTATTTTTACTATATACTTTATAAATAGTCAAACTGGGAAGACAGAAGTTGATAGGAAGACCACACAAGGGTTAAGTAATGACATTGTCTCTTTTTTATCCACCCCCCCTCATTGTGATGATTACCAAGGTGAGCTATCAGAAGCATGTCTCCATGTCCTCCATCCTTCTGTGCAGACTAAATTATTCATTGTGTAAAAGACACATACCATCTCAGTGCATGAAATACCATAATTCAAGTGGCAAATGGAAATTAATTTAGCACAGATACAGGCAGACTGATCTAATCAAATGTTGCTAGTAATTATAAGTGTATTTATTGTTATGGATAAACCAATGTGTAAAACCAGGGCTGCGGTCGAATGGTCCAAAAATCAGCTCCTATCGTCTTTTCCTAATTACTATTCCTTGACCCCTGTGTGGGTTAAGGAATAATGGATAGGAGAATTCAAAAGGACTTAGGAAAAGAGACTGTGGTGCTTTGAGAATCCGACTGCAGTTACACTATCCCACGCATTTATGATGCGACAGCAGACATTATTAAAGGTCTTCTATTATACCACATTTGAACAATATATTGTAGGGCAATATCTATTCAAAACATGTCTGTGAAGTGTTTTGCTCAAAGTACCAAACAGGTCACCCATTGTAGCATGCCTCATCCCCCTCTATTCCAGCCCTGTTCCTGAAGTGCTGATTCTTTGACTGTCGCTTTAAATTTGAGCTGAGCTGAAGCTGGCCACGCCCCCTTTGCAGCTCTCTCCTCTGTGAAAGTTTTCTACCGGGAGAAGATACTCAGCTAAACGCTGCCGTGATTAAACACCGTATAGAGCTCCTGCAGATGATGTCATATATGCTGGTCACGTGACGAGATACGACAGGGGCAGCCATTTTGGCAGTCATCGCGGCAGTAAATTGACAGGCACTGGCAGACTGTCAAGGATGGTGGATAACTGCTGTGCACCAGGTTGCACAAATAGGCGTGGGAAAAAGAAAGGTGTATCGTATTATCGCATTCCTAAAGACGCGGAGAGGAGGGAGAAGTGGATTGGAGCGATTAAAAGAGCCAGGAGCCTTCAGAAAAAGACTGAAAGATGGGACCCCCCGGCCGTTGGCTTTCGCTTATGCAGTGATCACTTCATATCAGGTGGGTGAAGGAATACAGTACAATGCTACAAAAAGTTTCTGGTCAGTTTAATTAAATTTAATTAGTTTAATTTAAGAAGTAGCACCCAGTTATTATAGCTAACGGACACTGTGATGTCCCTTTTTAACTCAACAAGTGTGGCTCTGGCGCAGCCTAGCCAGTTAGCAAGTTAGCTTGTAGCAAGCTAGTGGTAAACAAACCCGTGTTGAAATATTCCTTCTTATTTTGTAGGGAGAAAGAGTGATAATCCGTTGAGTCCGGATTTTATCCCCTCAATTTTCGATTACCTTCCATCTCCAGAGAAGAGGAGACATAAAACGAGACTGGAGGTTTTTAACAGAAGGCAGAAGGCTAAACTGCACAAAGTAGAGCAGGCAAAGATATCTGCAGAAGCCATCCGTCAAAGGTGGGTAGATCAAACTCCTGTCTGATTACATGTTGGGTCTACTTGTGATCGGTGTGTTATTCAGATTATTTTATTTCAAATAGTTAACTGCCGTGATATGGTTATAAACAATAACGTCACACCAAACTGGAATAATTTAATACTTACCCTTGCAGTGATGATGCCGAAGTTTTTGGATGTAAGACTCCACAGTTGAATGTTGTTTACGAAGCCGGACTGACACCATTTGTAAGCCTCCAAGCTTTTGTACGCTCTGAGGGAGTCTCCTGAGTACACTGATGGAAAGCTTACAAGATAGCTGTGGATGTCTGCGTAGCGCAAGTCGGGTACATCGTCTTCAGAGCAGGAGGTTATGCTCTTGAAAAGCACACCGGGTGAATTATATGGGTCGCTTATATTTAATCTCTCTAATTTTGTACTATAAAGCCGAATTTCACTTGAATTAAAATGAGAAGTATACTCGCTCGGTAAGAAAACACTGGCACCGGTGGTCATGTTGACTGCCAAAATGGTGGCTCCCAACCAAAAGTCACGTGACCGCAGGAGCTCTATTATGTTCCAAACCACATCAAGCATTATTTCTGAAACACTTCTCAGTGTTTACCACTAGAACAGTGACATTATATGTATTGTATTATGTAACAACTCTAAATCCCTCCTGCAGTCATCCTGCTGAACACACACACACACACACACACACACACACACACACACACACACACACACACACACACACACACACACAGAGGTGCTGTGGAGGGGATTCAGCTTGTGACTATACATGGGGGCGATAGGTTGGGTCGTGTCACGTGGGCGCGGAGTTGCCAGGTGTTCAATTTAAAACCAGTCCTTATTTCGGTTATGACGTCACAACCGAAGCAAATCTGGATCAGCTCGTTTGTACCCCCGTTTTTAGAGATGTGGGTAAGGAAGAAAAGAGAGAGGGTTGTATTTACACATATTTATGTATAAAAGACAGCAAAAAGTGCATTTTGTATAATTGGGGAATTTTAATGTGAGTCTGCTCTGGGGGAACTACATTTTTTTAGTTCCCTGTGTTCCTGTATTTACAATGACCACATATATCCAGTAGAGGGGAGCAGCATCACATCCACAAAGTAAGGCATCCCTGTAGCTCAAAGCTCAGCGTTGCAGAAATCGTGGGTGTCATTTTTGATCAAAACCTAAGCTTAGACACACATTTCAAGGATCAGACCATTTTTTGACTGTCTGTGTTTAAAATGTGATTGGTTTTAACGAAAGAACTTTGTAAATATGTTTAAAACGTACAACATAAATAAAGTTTTTTTGTATTACAGCACAGAAAGGAATGCTGCATTTTCTTTCAGGTCTAAATGTCTGATGCATATTTTATGTCCAGTAATTCTATGGATTCAGAGTTTTGCCTCTTCTCTTGTGTTCTGAATAATCATAGTCTGCACTTCACCCAACCAATCAAGAACAAACTAAATCCTGGCTGAACAATTATATTATTCAACCGTCATATTGAAAACTAAATCTTTATGACATGTCAAAATTCTCAAACCTATACACTTAAAATGTTACCGGTTCCACCTTGGCAGGCTGACAAGTAGGTTAGAAGACATAACATTGTAATTTCCCCTCCAACATGCCAAACCGCGTCAGTGAAACAGATGTTGTTATTTATTCTGTTTAGGTGCCACTGTGTTGACTGAGGTGATATGCATGTTAGCATTACAGCACATGAGAGAGTGGGAACCTTAAGAGCCCGAAATGCAATTTGTGGTTTGATCTAAAGAAGAATAAAAGGCTATTCAACCTTACACATGAAAAGAAAGAAACCTTTATTGATGCCAAAAGGGGGAAATTCAGTTGTCCACTGTTTTTTGTACACGCACATGCATGTTACATTTACTACTTGGCATTTGAAAACCAATGTATGACCGACGAAGCCTTGTGTGGCTCTGGAGGGATATTTGGAAAGTTTAACCAGGGTTGTCTTAGCTTTGTGTCGAGACAACAAACCTTGTTATATACTCTGGGTATGGGGTTTCAAAGACGAGGATTAAGATTAGGTCAGGTGAAGGGTTTAATGATGCTTTTGCATTATTGGACATGTAGGATCTAAAGTATTTATTCTATCGTCCAAGCATTCAGATCCATGAGTTCTACAGATACTAATAATGCCTGCCCAACATTTGTCATATATAATGTTCATCAAACTGTCAATGGACATCTCTATCTGAGTGAAAGAACAAAACAATTTTGTTTACGAGTAACTCGAAATGAGTATATTATTAAGACAATATTGCAGAAAAAGATTTTGGTAGCTGTGTTGCAATAACAGTCTCTGGGGCTCTACAAAACTATATCTGAGTGTGGTTCATTAGTTTCAACTTGTTATCACACCAAACTTAAACCAACAATTGGACTCTCTTTATTAATCTTTCCCTTCCCAGAGTTGATTACGAGCTTCCTTCTCGTCCCAAAGGCTCAGTCACAAACACAGCAGTAAACAGACACATCCTCATACACAAATCTCGCCATACAAGCAGTCATCCAGCCAAACATCTATGGGGCAAACATGACTTCAATCAAAGCGAAGCCAGGTTTTTATCTCAGAGCACCAGAGCCCAATAAACAGCTGTTTCTTCAGGCTGCGTCATGCGGCAGGATGTGTCACTATCAGTGCAGCCGGCAGATGATGGAACACTTGAGAGTATCCTGAGGCATTTTGGACTATTACACACAGCTGACGGGGTTCTTGGCTGAGACTCCGTAATTTTTTCCAAACATCTCTTTCTGTCTCTCTGTATGCACAATAATGACACACACGCACACACACAATGATGGATTGAGACAGCAATGCAAGCCAGAGGATATTCAAGCCAGGGAGATTATTTGCCAACCTTTCAACCCTTAGCATCAAATCTGCCGTGCAGCAACAGCCAGAGCTTTAGACTTAATTTCTCCTCTGCAACAGTCTGAACCTCAGCTTGACCTTGGCCAGAGCAGTGACTGATTCATTAGCATGGAACATCTTCCTGCCTTGCGGTCCCACTGATGAATTTAAACATAAGGCTTCTATACTCTCCTGTAGAAACTGGCAAAACCACTGGACCAAATCTGTTTCCAGGCCTGTAGACATTGAACTAACCTAATCTTAGAACAGCCTCTCAACCTGCAGTCAGAGATCTACAATAATGATGTTCAGGTACACACAATTTAATCAGATAATCTTTGTTATCATCATAAATAATCATTAACTACTTGGAATTTATTTTAGCATACTTTGTTGACAGTTGTATAAAAACTATGCCTAGAATTTCAGTCAATAGGTTGCTCTCTGACGCAACACAGAAAGTACTTTAGCCCAAAAATGTGATCAAAAGTAAAAATATCTATCCATTATAAATAATGAAAAAACATTTAGCTCTTTGCCTTTGTCACAGCTGCTAAATCCTAAGAGGCTTTCTAGGTGTCAGCCACATAAATGAAAATGTATTTTCTAATGCTACTCATGGACTGAACAGCTTGCCTTCTCTATATCTATACCTTTGAGCCTGGCACTTTCCATCTCCCTCTTGCAATCAATAATCCTAATATTGATGAAGAATCTTCAACCAGATTCCACAAATGAAAGTTCAAAGGGAAAAATTTGGAAAAAAACATATTTAAAAAAAATCATAATGTGGCACCTTATTGTTGATAATCCTATGAGATACCAATGGCATAAGCCAATGATTACCTGGTTAGAGAAACTGTTCCACATTTCAAAAATGTGATTTAGTTGCTGAGAGGTAGATGAGAGCATTGATACACTCCCGTCAGTACACTATATATAAGGTTGTATCGAGCAGTCGTAAACAGCTAGCCTGGCTCTGTCCAAATTGAAAACAATGTCCAAATTGAAAACACTCAACTAACCAGCACCTTTAAAGCTAACAAACACATTATTATCTGTTCAATCTGTCAAATAAATTATAAATTATAATTGGGGACTATTTTTTTTCCAGGCACATGAGTTATACATCTGCAGGTTCACAGAGAAAGGCATCCTGTTCCCCAATATCAAGAATGAACAATATTGTTGGCTAAAAACCTCTATAGTAAGAAACTATATTAAGTAGTAAGTATATAAAACTAAAAACCTAATGTCAAATTAGCATTTTGAGAAACAAAGAACAAGCTTAACAAAATACTGGAAACTTTTTACTGGTTCTTGCTTTATAGCTTATCTATAGATTTTGTATCTTCACGGTCAACTGCATGTACGGTATGTACTCACTAACAGTGGCTTATTTCTATTTTGAGATGTTTATATTTTAGAATTGTTTATTTCTACTCTTTTAATTTCTAATTATGTGCAATGCCTTGCTTTGTTTTATACTGCTGCATTTCTCCCAGTTTGGGATTAATTAATACATTTGATCTTATCTTATTCAACAGACAAAAATGCAAGTGCTATCATTTTTTTCATTTAGGTACGAAAAGTCAGTTTCTATTCCATTGGCAACATTTTTTCTGCCTTACCTTCGTACAGCCAATCACTGAGCCCATTGAAAATGACGCCCTCCTTGCCAGTAGACACCAGACGAATGGAGCGGTTGTCTACCCTGGAGCGATAGTAGATGTTGTTCTCAAAAATGAAGATCTACAAGAGCCAGAAAGGGAGAGAGTACATTCCAATGATGAGAGCTCTATGGGTCTTGATCTGAAACTGACCCTGATTTACATTGACATTGACCTGCAGGGAATTTGCTTTTGTGATCAAGCAGTTCCACTATTATTGCTATCATCACACACAAGAGGAAATCAGAGGACAGTCTGGTAATGCCAACACATTACTGACTCGGGTGAGGCACCATGCTTTTTTCCCCAGCTATAATCCAGCTGGGGGTTGAAAATTATGCTTTTAAGATTAGCATAGGGCTTCTCTCACCTCTCGCACACAAAAGAGTGCACATTTTGAGGAAGAAAACTGTATTTTCAATTTCTGATAAAGATGGAAAACCTTGGCACCAAATGTTGACTCTGACACTCTCCTCTACAGGCTTTGAAACTAACTTAAGGTCAACTCTTTCAGTACAGAGAATAATAGATCATCAGCAACCATGGTCAGAATGGTAGGGCAGGCAGCTCTTGGAGCTAAAATGTTAAAGCTTTAACGCCATGCTGGAAACAAGCCTCTAAAATACAGGACAATGTAAATCCAAAAATCCAGCTGTCTACGATGACAGTGCGTTCATTTCATGCTTGTTTTTACATTGTAACAAGGATCTCAAAATAATACACCACAGGACCTTACAGTAGCATTTTTAAGTATTTCACTACACACTGTGCCTTAGAAGTTAAAGTAAAATGTAATATCAAAAGTGAGAATGTATCAACCTAAGAGTTTCTGCAGCACACCCTGCATCTCTTTAAATCTAAAACAGTATCTGTCACGATTAGTTTCCCTTGTGTAGATACGAGCTGGGGGCCCATGTGGTTTATTGTCACTTTAGTGGAGATGGAGTCCCTGTATAGGAGACAATCTAGGCCACAGCACAGAGAAAGGACCTGGCCCCGTTCTCTGAAGGAAGGTAGAACTCTGCTAGTGATGACTGTGATCCGCATTTATCCTCAGTGAGAATATTTGGTCGACAATGTACAATCTTCAGGCTGGTGAAAACAATGCAATGAAACTGAAATAGCAAAAACACACTGAGAAAAAAATCATTGTTTTTCACTTTCAGTAGGAAGTAGAATGTAACAAATCAAAGGAATTAACTGTAACAAAATGTAACTGTAATGTGCTCTGTGGGGGTATGAAAGGGGCTTTAGATCCGTCTTTTCTTAACTTTTTAGCAATAAGCTTGACTCAGACAAAAACATACTTTTCAGGTCAGTTTGACTGTTTACCTAAAGAAAGTGGTGACAGCACAAAAAAACCCCACATCTTTCAGAGGTAAAAAACGATTTGCTTCGTGGCTCTTTCCTTCTAATTACAATAAGCTGTGACGTCTTTTAATTACCAGCAGCTGCGGGATGCTATGACGTCCTCTAATAATGGCTAGTTTCAATAAATACAATATATCAAATTATACATTTCTAACATATGGCTCTTACAGGGGCTTCAAACTTTTTTAAAATAAATATATAACTACGAAACTAATAATATCGGCCCTAGCTGCACTCTATGTTGCTTGTGTAATGTCTGCATGCTAACATACTAAATCAATACAGTGAAAAATGTTAAAGAAACTACTCTAGCGTGCTGTGTAATTTAAATGCAACACTGTCATTTCTACATTGCGACAATGCTGATAGCAGCATTTAGCTTCATTACAGATTATAGAGTCACTAGCATTTACACTTAAGTCTTGGTAAGCACAAAGCCTGTGTAATAAACTGGTATGACGTTGGAAATACAGTATACTGTATGAGTGTATGCAAGGTGGGGAATGTCTGAAACATTTTATAATTTATGTTCAGAGTATGATTGTCGTGGCTTACTTCTCTATTTTTCCATTAAGCCACTAGAGGCCTTAAACAGACATTTCTATATTTGTTTTACTTACATTTGCGTTGGCCTCAGGTGGTGGCGATATTGATGTTTGCTCAAAATAAATTAACAAACTTTTTCACACAGATAACAAAGAAAACAGTACTTTACTATAGTCAAAAACATCTCAAACAAAAGAGGCACAACTCTAATATAATAATAAACAACTTAGGTTGTGCGTTCTCTCTTTCTTTCGATTTATAGGCTTGTATAACTAGGAAACTTAAACGGTTAAAACTCTGCCTCCACGGCATCTTTTCCACAGGTTGCCCATCTGTCCCTTAGAGGGTGGCGCAGTGGGAATTGTAGTTGTTTATACTTTTTGGGCTACATAAGTCACCAAAACAAAATACTGGCTCTAACAATGATTCTCTATGCTTTTTGCACTCATTGTAAGTCGCTTTGGATAAAAGCATCAGCCAAAGGTAATGTTTTAAGATTTATAGGAATTTCCATCCTACCAGAGAAAACATGTCCTCAAAGATGATATTGACATCACCACAATTTAACAGTTTCTCTGTTTTTCTTTTGGTCACTCTCAAACACACAAACACACAGCCCATAGACTGTATGACTTCCATCTATTACCAAACTGAAAAATCTGTAATTCATTCCCCACAGTCACTTGGGTTTTATTACCACAAAAATAGAATTGACTAAACATGTTTGTGCAGACAGATGTTTCTGCCAAAACCCATGTACATTGACTTGCATCCCATTAAATAACATGTGGCTACACAGCTGTTTTAGTGAGACGAAAATAGGCTTTTAAGTATTCATCCTCCATGAAAAAAAGTTTTAATTTAGCACAAAAAAAGATTTAAGAACAGGATACCATGTGTATAATATATGTTAGGACCGTAAATAAATTATGACAACATGTGTCTTGACTAGCAAACAGCTTGAACTGGTTTCATCTGATGGACGTCTCTCACTTTAACCTTCACCTTTCCAACAGAGGACATCTAAACCTTCAGGGAAACCAGCTGCAGCTCAGCTCTTTAATACCAGAACTTGCTTCATGACGGGTGGGAAACTTGAGGCTGTATAAATCTAGCGACTGTGTTAATTAATCCACTAAGAAGATAACAAGTAATTAATAGCATTGTGCCGCAGGATGTTATCACTTACAGTGTGTCTGCCCTGATACCAACAGACTGAACATCATTAATGCTCCGACAGGTTCAACTTTGTGATGATGGAGGAGGAAATGACTCATCTTGTCGAGTTGCTAAGAACAATTGTGACTTGTGAATAATACCATAGTCTGTCATTTGTTATGTGTTGAATTGGAAATCTTAGTCAATCATTAAGATAATGATAAGGGGAAATAGTTGGTGTGTGCTTTTTTCAAGAACTCAAAATATAACCAACATTTCAACTTCTTAAGAGAAAGAAGAAAGCTGTTCTGAGCATTTAGCAGAGGGGTCTTCTCATATTTCTGGACAACATTTTTCCAAGAAATCCCACATCACTTTTTTACAAATGTGGCAAAGAAATACAGCAGTTATCTCCAATATATTTAGAGGACATAACCTGTTTTTTCTTTTCATCCCCAAATCGCCCCTCATTATAGGGTGGTCAATTGGTCTATGTAATAAGGCATTCCAGTAACCCTGGTCAGCTTGAAAAGTCATGGGTTGAATGTATCGCGACCATGTTTCAGGTATTGGAGTTCCTTCATAAATCTATTAGGTGAATAGAAAATAGCCAGTAGAGATTTGAAACAATCTAAGTCAGGCACCAAGTCCATTGCTGGTTCTTGTTAGCAGCCTGTTCCAAGTAAATGGATACATTATCCTGATTTTGTGTTGAAGTAAAAAACTATGAATGTAACATCAGGTACAATGGAACTTGATTCATTTACCACTTACAAATTGAATTGTTTAACATTCTTCAAATTATAAAAGGTGTCCTTTTAGTCAAGAACCCCCAAAGAATTGATCAAAGAGGAATGATGATTTATTATTTTTATTTTGTCCTGCATTTAAAGCGGGTTTATTTAAAAAAAAACTATGCTAAAAAAATGACAGAACTAAATTCGTATTGCATTCCTGTGGTGGTTTTCTTAAAATTGCAATTGTAGGAAGGTAAAATATAAAAGCAATTTGTGCATTATTTGGACTGGATGAATAATAATATCACTCCCTGTGCCTATAAAGCTGTTCCCCCCAGCTTTATAGAACATTTGAGTTTTTATAGCCCGCACATTTGCCATATAAACTTTCAAAGATAATAACCTGTCAATGTTATGCCCACGGCTTGCTGCGATGCCACTAAACCCCCCCCACCCAAAATCAATTAATGCAGGTTTAAACGTAGAAAACACAAGTACCTTTCTCACCCCCTTTATCAATGATTAAAACTCCTCCTATTAGGGGGTGCTATAAATTCCCCTAAAAACATTTATTAATTATTCCATTAACTTTATAAACTGGCAGTAAAGGGCACAGCATGTCAGCACTTTGCACATATTTTGCACCAGGATACTTTTGGACTTCTACGGACATAAAGTTAATTATAATCCAGTAAGTTGTGAGAATGTCTAACATACAGATGATCACAGATGTTTGAATCCTCACATTCGAACATCATTGGTCAACAGGCAGATGTGAAACAAGGGACCTCAGGGATCTGTAGTTCTTACCAGTTGCTGGTCTTGGGGTCCCCAGCCTGCATACTGCAGCTGAGCATTTCGCACCTCTGGAGGGTTCAAGTTCCAGGTCGCCCTGGCAGGCAGAGGAAACAATGCTGTTAGATAGAAGTGCAGACACATACACACAGTAGCTTTTTTGCTCTCAGGACCGCTGCAGGAGAAGAACAAGTGTAGCACAACTCAGAAAAAAAGGTTTAAGTGTATCCATAAATACCAGCGCTCTGAAACATGTCACTGCAGCTTATTGGGAACAGTGCTGAGCAGTGCAGGCTGCAGAATTAGAGGTGCCACTGCCTCTATGTCTTTGTCTGTATTTGAGGGTGAATGAGGTCATCAGGTAAGATGTTTGTTTGGTACATTACCACTAGGTGGCAGCACACAAATAGAATTGAGCATGAGGACTGCTGACAGTGCTGTGACATTGCAACCATGTGTGGATGTTTTTTTAAATGTAAATAAGTGAGAAGTACTGTAATTTGAAGAATATACCATAATATGTATTGGCTTCTGATACTTCTGGCTTCTCAATACTGGTAAATAAGGTGCTACAAGATCTGGCTTTTATAAAAACGACTTTGAAAAGTGAGAATGCAGTGTCCAAACTTTTTTTCACTCAGGTCCACATACAGAAAATACGGGAAGGGCTGGGCCACTTGCTAGAGGTGAGGTGTATTTCCTCATAAATTATAATTTAGCAAAATCAATCAATGTAGGTAAATATGCTTAATACTTGAAATGCTTTATGAAAAAAACCAAAAAAAACCAGCGTACATCACAACTCTCTAGAGGTAGTATGTTGGCAGCTCATTCCTTAAAACTGAAAACTCTGATTGGTTATAATAAGGGGAAATATGAAGGGTATATTTCAAGCTTGTTATGTAAATAAGTTCTTGGGCTTTTTTTAATTTTTTTTTTACCAATCTTTTTATTGCAAACAAGTCATAATCCAGACAATGACAGGAAGTAAGAACAGTAATAGTCAATACAAAACAGTACAGGTGTACACAAATTATAAAATTAAGACAATGGGGAATACAAGTGATTTAAAAAAAAAAAAAAACAAGGCAGTGCATCATTTCAAAGGACCTCCTTTAAAATAAAATTAGAAACATGTTATGCTCCATAATCACTTCAGGGTCTGTAGTGAGTCCTTGTTCACAGTTTTATTTTTTATTTTTAACCCCCCAACCCCCCACCCACAGGTATGGTTATGCCACAGATGCCACGTCTAGCTAGTAGAGTGGTGAAGGCAATGCATATTCTCAGATGGGGGGAGGCCGAACAATGCAGTCATAGGATTAGGGTCTATCGTCGTGTTAAAGGCCTGTTCAATGGTTCCAAATATGTCAGAACAAAATGTTTTCCAGCTTCGGGCAAGTCCAGAAAATGTGGAGATGATCAGCTGGGGATTGAGTGCATCTGTTACAGGCATCACTCCGGTCCAGGAATATTTTAGCCAGCTTAGCGTTGGTAAAGTGAGCTCTGTGGAGCACCTTGCACTGGAGTAGGCCATGTCTAGCACAGATAGATGATGTATGGACTAGGTTGAGAATGTCACTCCATTGATCATCGGAAATGTTGCTACCTAGATCACGCTCCCAGAGCTCCTTAAGAGGTACCATAGGGTCCGGACTCAGGGAACAAATCTGGCCATAGAGAACTGAAACCAAGCGCTTTTGATCAGGGTCGAGTGTGAGAAATGTATCAACTGGTGATCCGGGGGGGCGGTTAGGAAAATGGGGAAATTGCTTTTGGATGAAGTGCCTGACTTGGAAAAAACAGAAGAGATGACTGTTGAGCAGGGTGAATTTGACTGACAGGAACTCAAAGGATGAAAAGACTCCATCCTCGTAAAGGTCATCAAGCATCGCGAGACCACTGTTCGACCAAACACGGAAGGCCGGGTCAGTACATGATGGGGAGAATAGGTGATTGTTTGAAATTGGGGCATGAACCGAAGCTCTATGTAACCCGTGCTGTTTCCTGAATTGGAGCCAAATGCTTATGGTGCTAGTAATAATTGGGTTACTCAATTTTTTATGGGTCGCTACAGGGAGCTGAGAGCAGATTATGTGTAGTGTAAAGAAGCAGAAGTTGACAACTCGATATGTACCCAAGGTGGGAAGGGGCCTGAAATTTACAGTTAGTCCAATAGAGAAGTTTGTTAATGTTAGAGGCCCAGAAATAGTGGCGAAAGTTGGGGAGCGCCAGGCCCCCTTCTGATTTAGGGAGTTGGAGACACAACCTTCTAATACGCGCAGGCTTGTTGTTCCAGATGAACGCAGTCAACTGCTTATCAAGATCACTGAAAAAAGATTTATTGATGCACACTGGGATGTGTTGGAAAAGGTAAAGAAACTTTGGCAGGATGGCCATCTTTATAAGGTTGACGCGACCCACAAGAGATAGGGGAAGGGAGGCCCACCTAGACATATCAGCTTTGCATTTATCTAGTAGTGGCTGAAAGTTTTTAGGGAACAGGTCTTTAAAAGAGCTTGCAACAAACCCCCCCAGGTATGTGAACCCCTCCACAACCCTTTTAAAGGGGAACATGGATTGGGGAAGCATTTTATTTACAAAAAATACTTCGCTCTTTTGAATGTTTAGTTTGTAACCTGATACACGGCCAAATTGATCTAAAATCGACAGTATGGGGGGGAGAGAGGATAAGGGGTTTGAGATCATAAGAAGAAGGTCATCAGCGTAAAGAGACAGTTTATGAACCATGCCGTGACGCGTGATGCCCTCACACCTATCATGGCTTCTGAGCCAGATAGCGAGAGGTTCAATGGCTATATTGAACAACAGCGGCGAAAGAGGACCGCCCTGGCGCGTACCACGTTGGAAAGAGAAAGGGGGAGATTGAATGCCATTAGTGTGTACACAGGCAGATGGAGAGGCATATAGGAGTTTAATCCAGGAAATAAATTGGGAATCAAAACCAAATCTATCAAGAATAAAAAATAAGTAACTCCACTCAACCCTATCGAAGGCTTTCTCTACGTCAAGTGTCACTATGACTTCGGGGATGTTAGAGGAAGGAGAAAAAATTATATTGAGCAACCTCCTTGTGTTCCTTTCCGAGAACCAGCACCTTATCGTGGTGGAGAGGTTTGTGTGCCCCGATGAACCTGGGGGCTGTGTTGTCTGGAACCTTGTGTTCCTGGTAGGGTCTCCCATGGCAAATTGGTCTCAGGTAAGGGGCCAGACTAAGATTGGTTCAAAAAGACTTCATGAATGAACATCATTGGAAGCGAGGATACCCGGCCCGGAGGAAGCCCGGGGTCCCCTTCTGGAGCCAGGCCCAGAAGGAGGACTCGTCAGCGAGCGTCTGGTGGCCGGGCTTGCCACGGAGCCCGGCCGGGCACAGCCCGAAAAAGCAACGTGGGCAACACCTCCGCTTCTCCGTCCCGCGGGCCCACCACCTACGGGAAACAACGATGGGGTCGGGTGCGCTGCCAGAAGGGTGGCAGTGAAAGCAGAGGGTCTCGACGGACCAGACTCAGGCGACAGAAGTTGGCTTTGGGGACGTGGAATGTCACCTCTCTGGGGGGGAAGGAGCCGGAGCTTGTGCGGGAGGTGGAGCGTTACCAGCTGGATCTGGTGGGGCTCACTTCTACGCACAGCTTCGGCTCTGGAACCTTACTTCTGGATAAGGGTTGGACTCTATTCTTCTCCGGAGTTGCCCAAGGTGTGAGGCGCCGAGCGGGTGTGGGGATACTCACAAGCCCCCGGTTGAGTGCCGCTTTGTTGGAGTTTACCCCAGTGGACGAGAGGGTCGCCTCCCTACGCCTGCGGGTCATGGGGGGGAAAACTCTGACTGTTGTGTGTGCTTATGCACCAAACAGCAGTTCAGAGTATTCGGCCTTCTTGGAGACCCTGAAAGTCCTGTATGGGGCTCCTGAAGGGGACTCCTTAGTCTTGCTGGGAGACTTCAACGCACACGTGGGCAATGATGGAGACACTTGGAGGGGCGTGATTGGGAGGAACGGCCCCCCTGATCTGAACCGGAGTGGTGGTTTGTTACTGGACTTCTGTGCTAGTCATGGATTGGCCATAACAAACACCATGTTTGAACATAAGGATGCTCATAAGTGTACGTGGTACCAGAGCACCCTAGGCAGAAGGTCCATGATCGATTTTGTAATCGTATCATCGGATCTGAGGCCGCATGTTTTGGACACTCGGGTGAAGAGAGGGGCGGAGTTGTCAACTGATCACCATCTGGTGGTGAGTTGGGTCGAGTGGCGGGGGAAGCCTCTGGACAGACCTGGTAAGCCCAAACGTGTAGTGCGGGTGAACTGGGAACGTCTGGAAGAGTCCCATGTCCAGGAAGCCTTCAACTCACACCTCCGGCGGAGCTTTTCAGGCATCCCTGTGGAGGCTGGGGACATTGAACCAGAGTGGGCGGTGTTCAAAGCCTCTATTGCCGAAGCTGCGGCGGGGAGCTGTGGTCTCAAGGTCTTAGGTGCCTCAAGGGGCGGTAACCCTCGAACCTCGTGGTGGACACCGGTGGTTAGGGAAGCCGTCCGACTGAAGAAGGAGGCCTTCCGGGATATGTTATCCCTGGGTACTCCTGACGCAGTTGCAAGGTATCGACAGGCCCGAAGGGCAGCAGCATCAGCCGTGGCCGACGCAAAGCAGCGGGTGTGGGAGAAGTTCGGAGAAGCCATGGAGAAGGACTTTCGGTCGGCACCAAATAGGGCTGAACGATTTTAAGAAAAAATTGAAATTGCGATTTTTCTGGCAGAGATTGCGATTTCGATTTCAACCACGATTTTTTTTATTGAAACAAGTTTCAGTGTAACAACAAAGTGGAGCAAAAAAAAGAAGTCTTACCTTAAAAGTAGTGCAAAATGGCTCAAAGGAGCTAGCTTATGAACCTCAACATCAGCAGCAGTTACAGATATTCAACCCGTGTATTCAGAAACCTGTGCTTCTTCTTCAAATAAAGTGGCAAGAGGAAGTGAAATGTAAAGGTAGTAAAAATAAATAATAATAATTAAAAAAGTTTAAATGACCCTACAGTTTCCTCATCAACAAAAGATGTCCAACTGGTTAAATTATTTAACATCTAGTCGGTAAACAAAAGATAAGTAAAAAAGAGTGAACACCTTTTTTAATGGAACAAAGACATGTCAGGGTAAGGTGCAGAAGAACAACAACAAAAATCAATAAATCTTCCCCTTCCCCAGATTTTTGGCCAAGAAAACCAACATGTCAACCTTTGCTGGCTTCAGACTTGCACGCTGACATGTGACAATATTGCCACTGGCACTGAACAGTCTCTCTGATGGTGCACTCGTTGCTGGTATGCAAAGGTACTTACGAGCCAACTTGCTAAGCCATGGGAAGTTGACATTGTGCACTCTCCACCAGGCCAGTGGATCTTGCTCTCCATCAATGGTAGGAGTTATGAGGTAGTTGTCCAGTTCTGCTTTAATGGTATCCTCCAACTGCACAGTAGAGGAAGCAGGGACCGCCTTGGTCTTGAAAAAGCTGCCCAGTGACCGCTTTCGCTTTGTAGAGGTGGATGGTGGTTCTTCTTCTGCACTCAGGGGCATGGGATGGGTTGTGACACACAACTGCAACACACAGTAATAAGAGGCATCAATGTTTTGCTATCAGTTGTGATTAAGACCAACGAGGCATTTTGTCTAAAAGTTTAAAATGTCAGTAGAGTATAGTTCAAAAATTAAAAATTAAAAACACAAATACAACTTTGTTTTATTTTGAAACAACAAAGAAAAAGGAAAGCTTACCTTTTGTGCCACCTGTTCCATTTCCATCTTCACTCTGTCTTTGATGTATGGGACATTCTCTTCACTTATGTAGCTCTTCTTGAATCTTGGATCAAGGAAGGATGTGATGTCCAAGAGCTCCTGTGTCACTGGGTCGCTGTATTTCTCTTCAATGTAGTGGAGAGCTCTTGATTTGATCTCCTTGGTGAGATTCGTGTCCTGGTCAGTTTCAGCAAGCGTTGCTGTTCTGAGGAGATGGAGCACTGGCTTCAGGTATGACACGCTTACGTAGTCCTCACCTGAGAGGGCGTCTTTGAACTCCTGAGGAGGACCGAGGGCATTGTTTACAGATTCAAGGACATCTGTGTCTTGCCAAGTGGGGACCAGGTGCCGCGTCTTCCTGTCTTCAGACAGAACCTGGCACAGTGCCTTGCTCTGCTCCAACACCCTCCCAATCATTTTCTGCCCGGAGCCCCATCGTGTCGGACATTCAGTGACCAGTGACTGTTGAGGTAGGTTCAAGTCTTGCTGTGCCTGTTTTAGTGCCGCCTTCTTCTTCCAGCTGTGAGTGAAGACCGCAACCAGCTGCTTGCAAAGTCCTGTGGCCCGTTTGATTCTTTGCTCATCTTTGACAGCATTTTCTGGGGGAAAACATTACATGTATTACAGTATGAAAAGCCATAAGGATAGCTCATAACACAGTATTCATATCATACCATTGATTACATCTGTTGTCATCTTGTATTTAGTTCAATGACGTTTTTTTAGCAGCAGACTTCAGGTGGTACTACCACAGGAAGTTATTGCCCATAAATTAATTTGTAATTGGTAATTAATGCACAAGCAATTAATATGCTTCTTAGATATTCCACTAAAAACAAAAAAATCATTTAATCCGTATAGTGGCATCAGCTGATGTTGCACCACCCTGACATGTGCTACTACTAAAACACGTTAGCCGTTTATTGTACCAAAAACACGTTTCCCCCTCGCACCGATACACACATTACATGGCCTCACTAATCCCTAATCCTTAAAACGTGCACACACACACACACACACACACACACACACACACACACACACACACACACACACACACACACACACACACACACACAAAGCTTACCGATGAAAGGGTTCATTTTTCTCCCTAGGATAAACAGTATGTTAAAGTAGCATTGCGCTAACAGTTGGTCAGCTAACGACAGCTTGACAACAAACTTCCCGGCGCTTCGTCCCCAGATAATACGAACTCTCACACTTGTAGTAACCTTGTAAACATACACACTCGCACAAACACACATTCTTGTACTTACCAATTGCAAGATGCAGCCTGTGTCCAAAGCACTGCAGTCTGGTCCATTGGTTAAGTCCCATTGCTTTGACCATATTTGAAGCGTTGTCTGTTGTTATGCACGTCTGGGCCTCTTCTTTTAGACCCCAGTTGGCCAAGCACTCCTTCAGCCCCATGGCAATATTCTCCCCGGTATGGTCAGTGGGGAAGTATGCTGTCTGCAGGCAGCGGCTACACAACTCGAAGTTGGCGTTGACGAAATGCACGGTCAAACTCATGTAGGGCTCGGTCGTTCTGCTTGACCACAGATCAGTAGTTGACGCATAAAACTCCGTGTTTTCCAGCTCATTTACAACTTTGGCATTACATTCTGCGTAGAGCTGTGGGATGGCAACTTGATTGAAGTATGTGCGGGAGGGCAGAACATACCTCTTATCCATTGTGCGTAGCAAACGTTTAAATGCGTCTTTGGTCACGGTGTTTACAGACACCATGTCCTTCGATATGTAAGTCGGGCAGTGGTAATCTCCTTGTGTCTTCGGCTAGTTCTTTCATAAGGCGTCACACTGGCGAACAATGATGTTATTGTTGGCTGTTTTGCCGAAGTATCGCTGCTGCTTGATGTTTCACAGTTCTTTTTCGCCATGCACTCATCATACAAGTTCAGGTGGTGAATTCTCAAGTGGCGATGTAAATTGGTGGTATTGCCACCCGATGTAGCCACTTTTACACGACATGTTTGGCACAACACCTGTTTCTGGTGTTCATCACTGGCCTCAAATCCAAAATACTGCCAAATGACCGACGTGCTGTTTTTCTTTGCTATTAATTTCGTCGGCTCCGCTTCTGCTCCTGCTTCAGCCATGCTTGAAATTGAATGACGAGCTACACACTGACTTGGGTGGCGAACACGTGATCTGGTCACGCGCAGCCTGCAGCTTTCTGATCAGTAGCTGACACAGAGCCTTGGGCATTCATGTGAAATTATTGACGAAATTATTATTATTGTTCTGCCCTCCATAAGCTTTTGGTAGCTTTTGGGTTTTATATGTGGGGAAATACTGTCCACCTAGTGGACAGTATTATTTACAAAGTCACGCAGGTTTAGTTTCTTTTTCATTGACGAGTTGACCTCAGTTAGAAGAGCACACGGATTCAGCCACTGCCGAAATTCCTCCTCGAAGAGCTACCTTTTCACGCGTGAGCTTTGGACATTATTAGTCTGTAAGTGTCTATCATTTGTTAGTACATTCAACGCCATGTAAATAATTAGGAATATACGATGAATATTAGTTTCTACATGCTCTATGATAATGTCACTTAGCTATGCTAGCTCTCGTGGTATCATGCTATTATCTTCGTGAAATTTATGTATCCTTTGTTTCTGTTTGTTTTCAGTTTTACAAAAACGAATGTCCTGTATAAATACTTGCTTGGTGAACAAAGTAAACGGAAGAAAAACCAACACTTCTTGCCTCGCTTGAGTTCATCAACTTTATTTATTAGACGACAAATTGTAAGCTAGCTATCTAGTTCTGCAAGCTAGAGAACGCAGCACGAGGACTGCATAATTATTAATATGCACCAAGCAAAAACCGCAGCTTTGACGATCCCAAAATCGTGTTGTCTGAGATCGCGATTTTCGGTCCAAAACGATAGATCGTTCAGCCCTAGCACCAAAGTTGTTCTGGAAAACCGTCCGACACCTCAGGAGGGGGAAGCAGGGTACCATCCAAGCTGTGTACAGTAAGGATGGGGCGTTGTTGACCTCAACTGATAGTGTGTTAGGGCGGTGGAAGGAACACTTTGAGGAACTCCTGAATCCGACAACTCCGCACTCTATGTTAGAGGCAGAGCTGGAGTATGAAGGGGGATCAATTCCAATCTCACGGGGGGAAGTCACTGAGGTAGTTAAACAGCTCCACAGTGGCAAAGCCCCGGGGGTGGATGAGATCCGCCCAGAAATGCTGAAGGCTCTGGGTGTTGAGGGACTGTCATGGTTGACACGTCTCGTCAACATTGCGTGGAAGTCGGAAACAGTACCGAAGGAGTGGCAGACCGGGGTGGTGGTTCCTCTCTTTAAAAAGGGGGATCAGAGGGTGTGTGCCAATTACAGAGGCATCACATTACTCAGCCTCCCCGGGAAAGTTTACTCTAAGGTGCTGGAAAGGAGGGTCCGGCCGATTGTCGAACCTCAGATTGAAGAGGAACAATGCGGTTTTCGTCCTGGTCGTGGAACGACGGGCCATCCAATCTCTGTACTCCCAAAGCGAGAGCTGTGTCCGGGTCCTCGGCAGCACGTCGGACCGTTTTCCGGTGAGGGTTGGCCTCCGCCAGGGCTGCGCTTTGTCACCAATCCTGTTTGTGATATTCATGGACAGGATTTCGAGGCGTAGTCGTGGGGGAGGGGGTTTGCAGTTCGGTGGGCTAAGGATTGCACCACTGCTTTTTGCAGATGATGTGGTCCTAATGGCTTCATCGGTCTGTGACCTTCAGCACTCACTGGATCGGTTCGCGGCCGAGTGTGAAGCGGCTGGGATGAGGATCACCACCTCCAAATCTGAGGCCATGGTTCTCAGCAGGAAACCGATGGATTGTCCACTCCAGGTAGGGAATGAAGCCTTACCCCAAGTGAAGGAGTTCAAGTATCTCGGGGTCTTGTTCTCGAGTGAGGGAACAATGGAGCGTGAGATGGGCCGGAGAATCGGAGCAGCGGGAGCGGTACTGCAGTCGCTTTGCCGCACCGTTGTGACGAAAAGAGAGCTGAGCCAGAAGGCAAAGCTCTCTGTCTACCGGGCCATCTTCGTTCCTACCCTCACCTATGGTCATGAAGGATGGGTCATGACCGAAAGAACGAGATCGCGGATACAAGCGGCCGAAATGGGATTTCTCCGCAGGGTGACTGGCATCTCCCTTAGGGATAAGGTGAGAAGTTCAGTCATCCGGGAGGGACTCGGAGTAGAACCGCTGCTCCTTCGCGTTGAAAGGAGCCAGTTGAGGTGGTTCGGGCACCTAGTGAGGATGCCACCTGGGCGCCTCCCTAGGGAGGTGTTCCAGGCACGTCCAGCTGGGAAGAGACCGAGGGGTAGACCTAGGACCAGGTGGAGGGATTATATCTCTTCACTGGCCTGGGAGCGCCTTGGAATCCCCCAGTCAGAGCTGGTTGATGTGGCCAGGGAAAGGAAAGTTTGGGGCTCTCTGCTGGAGCTGTTACCTCCGCGACCCTGACGGAAAAGCGGGAGAAGATGGATGGATGGATGGAACCTCCTTGTGTTAAAAAATGAGTGTCTCCCCACCATAAAGCCTGTTTGGTCCAATGAAATTATATCTGGCAGTACACGTTGGAGGCGGATAGCCAGTATTTTGGCCAGTATCTTACAGTCCACATTTAACAGTGAGATTGGTCTGTAACTGCCACATGATGTAGGATCTTTGTCTTTCTTGAAAAGCAAGGATATAGAGGCAATGGACAAAGTTTCCGGCAATCGGCCAGACTGGATAGAGTCATTGTACATTCTAGCCAAAATTGGAAGAATATGTCTTGTAAAATTCAACTGTATAGCCGTCGGGGCCAGGAGACTTCCCACTTTGCATTGATTTTATTGCATCATGTATCTCAAGGGTGGAGATGGGGCTGCCCAATTCGCTAGCGATGTTCTCGTTGATTTTGGGGTATGTTAAGGAGTTGAGAGGACTGGGGGTCATGGCGGGGATTGGGGGACATTCCGAAGTGTAGAGATTGGTGTAAAATTCCAAGAAAGACCTGTTAATATCAGCTGGGTTAGAAGTAAGGTTCCCGTCGGGCAATCTGATTTGGGGAATCAATCTGGACGCATTGGCCGCACAAGCCTGTCGAGCTAGCAGCCTTGTCGCCCTGCTCAAAGTAACGCTGCCTACACTGTCTCAGTTGTCTCTCAACAATGCCTGTCATCAGAAGATCGTGTTCTGAATGTAGCAGGAGGCGTTTCGTATAGAGAGAAGGAGAGGATGAGTATGTTTCATCGAGTAAGCGAAGCTCATCACAGATTTCTGAAAGCCTAGCCTTTTCATCTTTTCTTTTACGTGCAGTGTACGAAATGACCTGTCCCCGCACAGTGGCCTTTAAGAGCCTCCAAAAGAATACCGCAACTAACGTCGGAAGTGTCATTAATTTCAATGTAGGAAGAAATCTGAGTGGAAACATAGTCTCTAAATTCACTGTCTGACAGCAGGGGAGAACTGAATTTCCATAATGGAGGGGGGGACATACCAAGAGGGAAATTAATGTCAACCGAGGTGGGAGAATGATCTGAGATGGCTATAGGGTGGTATTCGCATGAATTGACTAGATGAATCAAATTGTTATCGAGTAAAAAGAAATCAATTCGTGAAAAAGTGTGGTGCCTGTGCTGAGAGTCCTAATTGTGATGCATTGTGCAGTACTACCTTGGCTGATTTGGAGAGAGTAGATGTGTGAGCGATGACCTGTCGAGACTCACGTTCTGGACCAAAAAGAAAAACCCATGTGGCCGTACCTAGAGCTAAACCCAAAATACACAACATAATCAAGCACTCTGGCTCAGGTCTATGTAATAACACTAACGCTTGTAATTACACTAACACTAGTCTTCCGGGGTCCTATTCCCTATCTAAACAGTATACCACCCCCATATTATCCCATACAAAACAAGTGGATTGGTAAGTGTACAGGAAATTGTCAAATATTATGCAGATAAATCTATGCCAATTGAGAACAGAGAGCAAGACACACATACAATTTTGTGGTGTAAAATCTGCATGAACAGCCGGTCCAACAAGTAAATACAATGTATTTTATCCATTCAGATACCTTAAATGAGACATAATAGGAAATAAAACAAAGTGCAAAAGAAAGTCTCTGAACGGTAAAGGCACAGGTGGACAAGAAAATAATCTAGAGCAGGGATTCCCAAAGTGTGGTGCTCCATCCTTCAGTGTGATGTTAAGCCTCGCAGGGAAAAGCAGTGCAGGTTTGAAGCCCCGTTGATGAAGTTCAGACATCACCTCTTGGTGCTTCCTGCGCCTGTGCTGCTCCACTATCTCAGACGGATAATCCTCGTAGATTGCAATGGGGGTCCCACGGGACTGAAGCTTGCCTCTCTTAGCCCTGGCCTCACGGATGATCTTGTCTTTCTGCTGGAATCTGTGGAGACTCATGACCACAGGTCTCGGTCTCTGACCCGGTCCTGGCTTGTTGGAGAGTGTACGGTGTGCTCTGTCACACTCCGGTGGTGACTCAAGAACGCCGTCACCAAGGACCTCAGACAGAAGCTCAGAGAAGAAGATGGAGGGTTGAGGCCCTTCGATGGACTCAGGTAGGCCAACGATCCTGATATTGTTACGGTGGCTGCGAGACTCGAGGTCTGTGAGCTTAGCTTGTAGCTTAGTATTATGCTCAGCTAGCTTGGCACACATCGATTCCAAACTTTGTATGCATCCGTCTTGTTCATTAGCGTTGGATTCAAACAAATTAATTGAGTGGGTATGGTCGGAGACTGTGGTTTGAATGCAGTCTAGTTTGGCTTCAAGCGTAGATATAGTAGCCTTGAAATCCGCAGAGATAGCATTCCGGTGTTCTTCCAGTTGGCTA
Organism: Eleginops maclovinus; assembly: GCF_036324505.1. Classification (NCBI taxonomy): domain Eukaryota; kingdom Metazoa; phylum Chordata; class Actinopteri; order Perciformes; family Eleginopidae; genus Eleginops; species Eleginops maclovinus. Next base: position 8,053,548 of record NC_086369.1, on the reverse strand, counting down.
GCCAAGATCGCCATGTTGAAGTCACCGCCAGTTGCCGCCGCGAGTTCGCCCTTGGCAGACTGCTCCTCCTTGCCCGATTTCGGTTGTTTGGAAGTCATAATCCAGCATCGAAGTGTTCAGAGTGGATTAAGTATCTACTTGGTGATGGCCAAAGTCAAAACTATGGGGATTGAAAAAGTAAATGAATAAAAGTCATGGGAGCTAGACTGGACACTGCCTAGTCCATTTTACCCCATCGGAAGTCTTCCGGACTTTTTTCTTATCAATTTAGATTTGTTTAAATATGTTCTCAACCTTAGTTGACTGAATTTATTTGAAAAGTGGGCTTATCAACACATGAAAACTGTGTAATATATATATTTTTATATATATCTAAGAATGATATGAGGCATCTGTGGAAGTCAAACCTGGTTGTCTATTGAGGCCAAAAATGGCCAGTTAACCCTTTCTGTTGACAGATTGTTGGATAATTGAAAGATAACCGTCTAGTTGATGAGACAGGTGCTCTGTAGAAGGTAACCAATTGAACAGGAGGGATGGAGTTGCTTCCAGGGTAGCAGGCAGCGAGGTTAGGTGAGTTGTTATAAAGATAATAAACTACAGTACAATATAAATGGAACAATGCAGCCCTCTTGCCTACTTACGGAGTATCCAGACTGCAGATGATATAGAAGGCTGTGTAAGAATGCTGGTACACCTGTGGGAATAGGCAGGAGAGAAAAAATAAATACAATATTTTCAGATCCTAACACAAAACAGTTGTTAATTTAAACCTTTTTGTTTGTTATGTTGAATAACCAGTTGTGATGCCACTGTTCAGAAAGACTTACAAATGAGTTGACATTATTATTTTAAATGAATGTGAAAAAGGCAAGCTTAATACAGACATAGAACAAAATATTAAGCCCTTTCATATAATCTAAGGTCAGCACAATATTGCGCTCATAGTTTTATTTGGTCTCTATCAGTGTACAAGTCAATTAGATATCAAAACAAAAGTTGGAAGACTTACTCCTGCCCTTAAAGAATGCCTCCAGTGGTTTAACATATCACCTTGCTGAACTGATGCACATTTCAACCATTTCTTTCAGCTTGTGTTAATTAATCTTTAAGTTCTATAAACAAACTTCCCTCACTTCTATTTAATTGGAAGCTGATACACATTTTCCTCATCCAGATACAAATTACAAAAATACTTTAAACACTAGAAAGTAGAAAGATGTGTAACACTGACCTCTGATCTTTGAAAACTATGAACATTTTTGGTCAGGTATTCTTCTTAGCCTTTTATAAATAGTTCATCATGTGTATGCTACACACGACACTGCCAAATATAGACATATTTACATTCCATAACAGGATAGCTTGTTTGTGTTTTCTCATGAAGACACAGTTTATTATCAACCAAGTGCTCCATATAACATGTTATAGAGTTGCAGGAATGAATGTCATCCATCAAGGTGATGGAGCTTCTGATGGAATAAAAAATGCTAAAAAATGCAGCGCAACACACTAGGTGTCTGCAGTGTGACGATAAATTTTCCATTCATCTCCGGCAATAATAAAAGGTTATATCTCTCCGAGCATCTTTTACACACTAACAATAGGCACGCACTCCCTACAGTGACTAGGTGGTGAAGCAAAATGGAGTAGACACACAGACATCAGCTTGCAAAATGATTCAATATATCTGATCTACCTTTATTAGGAGCTGAGATGCTTTTCTGTGTATCAAAATGCTAGCAGAGCGGATGAAGTCATAGGATACTTTATTCGCAATTGAACAGAAATGATAAATCCCTACCCAATACTTTGTTTTCTTCCTGTCGATCACATCTCCCAGCACCAGGGGGGTGTGTGTGTGTGTGTGTGTGTGTGTGTGTGTGTGTGTTTATGTGTCTGCCTGCCTCACTACAGTTCCACAGGGCTGTGCCGGCCCCCGCTGCCATCAGTGACAGGCAGCGGTGTGCGACAGGCCTTCACAGCCCGCAATGATTACTTTCTCTTCCCTCCCTTCCCTGCCCGTGTTGCTCAACGAGCAAACACCCCACCCTCCCAGTGGAGGCAGCTGACATATTTGGCTGTCAGTTTGCTAATTCAAAAAACAAGCAAACAAATGAGAAGCTCACCGGTGCGACGTTGTAGGCCAGCAGCACATGTTTCAAATCAGGAGACACCTCATACTTGCTGGCTTTGTACATTTCCTAAGGAAGAAGGCAGATGTAAGAAGAGGGAGAATAAAAGAAGATGAGACCTTTAACCATGCGTGGTGTTTTTTCATTAAACTACTCCTTAAATGACTGCAATTGATGGATTGCATGGATCTTGAAACAAATGGAAGATGCATTAATCTTTGCACTGGGGCTAGTGGATTTGATAGCAGACATAATGTTGTGTGTCCTCATCCCAGCCTGCCGCAGCACCGACGCTGCATCTCCATCTCAATGTTACCCCCACATCACGATGCCCTTAGTTTTAACTATGCTGTTCACATTTTGCGGCATTAATGGATCATTTGATTAAGCTGTGCAATATAAAAAGCTTTAGGTGCTTTGATTGGCTGACATATATCAAGAAAATGGACGTGGTTAATGGACAGCCATAGTTAGTTATACAGAGAAAATAAAGACAAGGAAAAATGGCAAAAGACTTACAAACTTCTTTTTATGCACCAAGATGGTCTTTTCATCAGTGTCGACATTGAACTTAATAACATCGCCATCACGATTCCGATATATAAGCTCAGAACCTGCAAGGAGAGGGAGAAAAAAAGAAACATTGATTTCAGATTTTCCTTGATTGATCGTGTTATAAGCTCAATAAATCTACTAAAATACAGAGAATTCCCCCTCATGATCAGACACAAAATGTGTGGGTCTGACAAATGTGCATGCATAGTCATCTTTTACAGTCAACGGAGAGCTATAATTAAGCTCCTCACATAGAAATCCTGTTCAACTGGAAACTCAACATGTGGAAAACATAGTGGCACTACAAATGAAAAGTCTGGTTTTGAAAGACCCTTCTTTTAATGTCAAGATTTCTTGTTTATTTATTACTTATCCGTCACCCTCTAATGCTTCCGGAAAAAATAAAAGTTTGGGAAAATAACTCCCTTAAGTATGACATGCTAAAACCTGAAAAGTCAAAACTCTATGATTAACAGAAAATGTATTTAAATATTGTGGAATTCTTCAGTGCCTCTAATACATGTGTATGGTGCTTTGCTTACCAGAACAAAATATTAACATTTGTCCTTCAGTTTAACAAAAGTGCTTAATTACCTGACCTATTTTCATTAAAAAAAAAATGTATGAAACACTGGAACATAGATCTTTTTTTAAAGATGTATGAAAGTTGTTTAATACAACTGCCCCTTTCACCTTCAATCCATCTGCGCTCCTCTGTCTTATAGCTTTTGTGATCCATAGGCGCCTGAGCAAACACCCATTTGGTGAGGTAATTAGAACCCAGAAAGTGTTATGCAGAGTGCTCTCTATCTACTGGCATATCTAATTGTCCATTAGAGGTGACAGAATTACCATCACAATGGCTTTAATCAGAACGTGCTGGGGAGAGCAGTTTCATACATTTTTAGATTGGCATAGCCAAACGGCCCTTCAACAGCTTTTGTGTCCTTGTTTAAAACCAGAGGAATATTAACAAGGGTATGAAACAGATTTCTTCATAGAAATAATAATAATAATACATTGTATCTATCAAGCGTTTAATCAGGTGTTCAATGACGCTTTACAGAGGTAGAAATCACAAGGGTAACATAAGGTGGCGTTTTATTCACACTGCTTTTTTTCTACTCTACTTTTATATATAAAATGTTTATTGCAGACGATAATGCTTGGGTCTGTCAAACGAAAGACAACAGAGTGTCAAACCAGTGGTCAAAGAGATTGACTCAACTTTGTATTGTTTTATTTTCATAGTCACCCTATTTTAAACTCAGAGACCTGCATCTCTTTCAGGCACCTTTTTGTCTATCTTTATTCCTCACCAAATTGCTGATCTGCTCCTTTATCAACACACTCCAAGACACCTGACATATCCCCTAGATATACATTTTACCATAACTGCCCTTATATAAGCCCTCTGCTGAGTTCATCATTTTAGAGCTCATCATCCCTCCTTTACCTCTCAAACTCTTTGTTTTCTGCTCTTTCAAAGATAGAGGGCCATCTGTTTTTTCACAAGCATAATGTCTTCCCTTCAGTCCATCTTTTTCTAGCTTTCTCTCGTTCTGTTTGCCTTCTACTTCCACTCGCTATGCATCAGCCCAGGGTGCTGTTTTCTCCTCTGATCTATACCTCTCCACAACAGTATGTCTTATTAATATAGTCTTCTGCCCCTGGGCACATCCCTTACCCAGCCTCACTCCAGGGAAACAGAGGGAGTGCCAGGAAGGGAGAGAGGGAGGCAGACATAGGAGGGGACACACTCGATTGAGGCAGAAAAAAGAGCGACAGAATCAAGTCCTTTCATGTTTCATCAGCAAATTTATTCAAGGTTCAAGGTTCTATGAACTTCTATATAGGACATCAGACAAAAAAAATGAAAATAAAAATGAAAATTGTGCCAAATGAAACATAGTAGGATAAATTCGAATAATATAGTGCCGGTTATGTTAGACCACTCTACAGGTAGTGCTGAATAAGTTAAGTATATAAATTCAAACAATCAAGCCAAATGATCTAAACCCCTTTATTTGGAGGTAAAACAACCCATTATTGTACACAAAAATATGTGTACGTGCAATAATTTGACAAATATGGTAAATAGAAACTAGGAATTTTGAATGAAAATGATGGTGTATTTTTTACAACCAACAGATGGGTCACTTTTTTTTTAACTATTTTGCTGTAGGCTTGATCATTGACAAATATATGTATTCTACTGTAAGACCATTAGGGAATAAAAAAATACAACAGTTATAGCTCTCAATGATTTAACCGTCATTACTTTCATATATTGGTATATACATGTAGTAATCATTCATAGATCCCAACCATGTGGTAAAAAAATACACCATCGCAAACAAATGTGTTTATGGAATCGCAGTGTAACAAAATGATCCAGCAGGCTCGTGCTGTGAAAGGATGCTCTCAGCCTTTTTGCAGAATTACACAAACACAGTTAAGCTAGGAATTCTTGGCGATAAGCTTGCCAAAGTGAATTCAAAGGATTGTTAGTCCATTTCACGGGTTGCTTGTGAAAGCCTGGTGCAGTACATTACAGGGGGTGTGGATTGTACTGGATATTCAGTTGCAGTAGAGAAGTGTCTGTCTAAACATACAGTGCAACTACTGCAATAACATTACATCATGCACTTAATGCATTTACGCTTCTGCTTCTGCATACAAACTGTGAAACCACAAGTATATCACAATCACTACGGATAAAGTAGTAAGCACTGTTTGCAGCTACTATAAAGAGGACAAAACACAACACAATAATTATTCGTAATTAGTATGCTGTGTGTGTTTGTTTGTTTGTGTGTGTGTGTGTGTGTGTGTGTGTGTGTGTGTGTGTGTGTGTGTGTGTGTGTGTGTGTGTGTGTGTGTGTGTGTGTGTGTGTGTGTGTGTGTGTTTGTGTTTGTGTCTGCAGGTGACAATATGACAAAAAAAAAGAAAAGAAAATGAAAATTGTGCCAAATGAAAAATGAAAGAGTATGAAAAATTAGAATAAATAGGTAATGCCGAGTAAGTTAAGTATATACAAGTCAGAAATTGTGACAGTTTGGTAAAATACATTCAAAAAACAAATCCAATTTCAAATTATATTCATACAGTGTAACAGTGTCATAATCACAATGGTTAGTGTTAATACAATCTACAGATGCAATGTATTGTTTCGGATCCACGACATTTGTTCTTAAAAACAGAATAAAAATAAAAATTGCTGCAGAAGAGGGTGTCTGGTAAACTCACTTCTTATAACTAAGCCTTGTCCTTGTACAGTGCAGACACTTTTCTGCTTGCTCTTGGTTGGTCTTGGTTTTGCTTACTTTTTTAGGCTGATTTTCCTATTTTTCTTTTCTGAAAACTTCGAGCAGCGGGGACGGAGGGCTTTGACCATATTTCAATATTTTAACAACAACCTCAGTCTGATAGTAGCGCGGCCTAGCAACAGCTAAAGCCTAGACTGCTGGCACTGCGTGCTACTTAGCTTAAGCTAGTTAGCAAAAAAATGTGTTGGAAATTAAAATTCAACGGTTGGAAGTTAACGTGGAAGTGAATGGACTTTGTGGGAATGACACCACTTTTCAAAAGAATCGACAAGGGCATGCTTTTTTTCTTTCTTTTTTCTCATAGCTAGTTAGCAGCTACAAGGATTCCAAGTAACAGGAGGGCGTTGTGCTGGGTAATAAATATACAAGTGGTAGTCCTCCCTGGAACTCTCTGGGTGCAAAGCCTAAGAGTAAATCATATCCATGAGATTTGGGAGGACAAATAACCGGCAGAGCCAAGCGCTCTGAAATATGTGATGCAACCGGCTGGCGTGCATTGATATCACCCAGACAGGGAGAGCTCCTCCTAAACCCCTGTTCATACTAGGAAACAACCGTGGACAGCTACTAAAGGGAGGATTACAAACAATCCTCCTAAACAACCAAGCGTGCCACTTCAGAACAGATATGCTCCACTGACACAGAACTGGAGATCTTTTTCTGATGACCTGGATAACCTGTTCACACAGCAGGGTGAGGACCAAAAGTTACTCGGAAAGTAAAAGGCTACAGGGAAAGCTAACGACTACGCCTGATTGTGTCCGACTCTTGGGAGTCAGCCACAATCAGGCCTGTAAGAGAGGCCACTGCACCTGCCTGAGGAGAGTCATGATTATGGGATACCTATGAGACAAAAAAGGAGGAGTCTCCACTGCCACCCATCCCCCTTATCAACGCCTTTGAAGATACTCTCCCTTCAACACCTAAACCGCCATCCATCTCTCTGGACTTCCTTCCCCAGGACTCTCCCTACCAGCACTTCACTGACCGCATACTCTCCTGCAGGGAGGACATTCAAGAGCTTCGTAGGATTGGCACCAAATCCCTGACCCCCGTCCCTCAACGGTGCCCACTACAATCACCGAAGCAGACACGTGTATTAGCTCCCCCACATTCATCACCATGCCTACCACAATCATCCAAACCAAAACGTACACCACCTCCTCCACCTTTGAAACCACATCCGCTGTCTCCGAAGCCTGATAAGAATGTGTGTGCACAAAAGGCAACAAGCTCTAACTGATATATGCTGAGTCCAGGCTCAACGGCGTATGGCACTCTAAAATCTTTCCAGTACAAACCGGGACCCTGCCTGCCAATAGCTTTGCCGATATCTGTGTTGATAGGTAATAGATTAGGAACGGTGAATCAGCTTAGAAACAGAAAGCACTCAACCGTTTGTGTGAATTTATCCAATTTAGCTGTGATTCCATGTCAGTTACAGCTTGCCACAATAAATCAGACTGATAGTGTACTCAAGAAGGTTAAACTAGCTTCATTAAATGTCAGGTCATTAGCAAGAAAGACACTTTTAATCAATGATTTTATCTGGATTTTATGTTTTTAACTGAAACTTGGATAGACCAAAATAACAGCACAGCTGTTCTTATCGAATCAACCCCTCCCACTTTAGTTTAATGAGTGACTGATGTTGCGCTCTCTGTTTTCTTTGAGAGCTGTTTGTTCAAGAAGAGGTAACCACAAAAAGGTATTTATCTGAAAACACAAGGGAAATGTTTGTTCAGAATGTTTCTCCAACACTAGCCCTCGCTAACATCTCAGTAAATGAGCTAGTAGATTATTTTAATTAAAAAATGGTAAATGTTATACATGCCATTGCTCCCACTGAGGTAGAGGAAGTGTGTGGCAAGAAAATATCTCCAAGGAGAAAGGCCATGAGCGTGAGAACAGAAAAAAAGAGACAGTAGAAAAACTAAACGCAGGTGGAGAAAAACAAATCTCCAGCTTCATTTTGAAATATATGAAGAAAGACTTGGCTTTTAGAATTTGGAATTGAAAAAGGCAAAAACAAAAACAACGCACATGCTTTGTTTGCTACCGTTGAGAGACTAACAAATCCCCCAGTGTCAATAGCCTCTGAATTTCAATCCACCAGGTCCTGCAATGAATTTGCCTCATCTTCACTGACAAAATTCAGAAAATTAGACAGGCAGTCTGTGCCTCTGTATAAGGACAGCAAATGTGTTGTCCTTGTGTCCACACAATTCCATCATATTAATGATAAAGAGGACATTATACAACATCTGAAGTCCTCCTCCTGCTGCCTTGATATTATACCTACAAGCTAATAAAACAATGTTTTTCATAGCATGTCCTCAGAGCTACTTCATATAGTAAACAAGTCTCTCCACTCAGGTGTATTTCCACAGGCACTGAAAACTGAAGTCATTAAACCGCTCTTGAAAAAGATCAATCTCTTCATTAATGAACAATTACAGGCCCATATCAAACCTCCCATTTCCAGGTAAAATCATTGAAAAAGTTATTTTTAATGAGTAATTTCTTGGATGTAAATAACTGTTTTGATGCGTTCCAGTCAAGCTTTCGAGCACATCACAGCACTGAGACTGCTCTTGTTAAGTTTGTCAATGACATCAACTTAAACACAGACAGTGGCAGAATCTCAGTGTTAGTATTATTAGATCTCAGCGCTGCATTTGACACTGTTGACCACAACATATTACTTGACCGTTCAGTTCTACATTGGTTTAAATCCTACTTAAAGGACAGGAAACACTTTGTTTCTATAGGCAGTTACACAACAGAGTTGACAAATATGACATGTGGGGTTCTTCAAGGCTCCATCTTTGGGCCTCTTCTCTTTCTACATGCTACCACTGGCTCAGATAATGAAAAGTAACAAAACAAGTTACCATAGCTATGCAGATGGTACACAAATTTGCATAACCATTTCAAACATTGAGTAAGTGCATTGAACAAATCAATGACTGGAGGAGTCAGAACTTTCTCCAATTAAACAAAGACAAAACTGAGGTAATTGTTTTTGGAACAAAGCAGGAACGACAAAAAGTCAGCGCTGAGCTTCAGTCAGAAATGTTTACAACAACAGCTAATACCAGAAATCTAGGTGTAGTCATGGACTCTGACTTGAATTTCAACAGTCACATTAAAACAGTTACTAAGTCCGCCTACTATCACCTGAAGAACATATCAAGGATTAAAGGACTAATGTCACAGCAGGATCTAGAAAAACTTGTCCATGCTTTTGTCTTCAGTAGACTGAACTACTGTAATGGTGTCTTTACAGGTCTCACTAAGAAATCCATTAGAAAGCTGCAGCTGATTCAGAATGCTGCTGCTCGAGTCCTCACTAACACTAAGAGAGTGGATCACATCACTCCAGTTCTGAAGTCTTTACATTGGCTTCCTGTCTGTCAAATAATTGATTTCAAAGTTCTGCTGCTGGTTTTATAAAGCATTGAATGGTTTAAGCCCAAAATACATTTCTGATCTCCTGCTACATTATGAACCATCCAGAACTCTCAGACCTTCTGGGACAGGTCAGCCTTCTGTCCCCAGAGTTAGAACTAAACAAGGAGAAACAGCATTCAGTTACTATGCTCCAAATATCTGGAACAAACCACCAGAAACCTGCAGGTCCGCTGCTACTCTTACTACTTTTAAATCCAGACCCCTTTAATTGAACTGTTCTTATCTAACATAGCACTGTAACTTTTATTCTGTATTATAAATGTTATTCATTTATATTTTACCTGTTGTGTTTATTTTATTATCTTTGCTTTTTAATGACTTTTTTTAAACGCCATTTTATGATGAGTTTCTGCTGCACTATTTGTTAATGATCTTAATGTCTTTATTTTTGTAAAGCACTTTGAATTGCCTTGTGTTGAAAGGTGCTATATTAAAAAAAAGTGCCTTGCCTTGCCTTGCCTTGCAGATTGTGATTTTTATACATATCTGACTAATAATAATAATAATAATAATAATAGTGAAACTATCAATTTGGAATATAAATTATGACAACAAACTAAATGGGTTACCTATGTTTGCTGTTGTACTTTAGGCTTGAATATTGGCATGCATTTTTACTGCACACATTCTCAGAGTTAGAATTGAAATACTGTTGCTTATTCTAAAGTCTTCTCAAACCCCCCCCCCCCCCCAAAAAAGAAGAAATATACATCTGTAGTCACATCATTTATCACATTTATTTTTTTTCTCCTATGTGTTACAGCGTAAAGGGTCGAACATTTTGATTTCCTAAACACGCATGTTTTTATCAGAAAAAGTTGTTATAGGCTGAATGGGTCGATTAGTCAGGGAATAAGAAGCCCTGCTTGTACTTTTTTACCCTTTCTATCACTCACACATAAGCACTCACCAATTCTAAAAATAGAAATAATACGTGAAATGTCCCTAACCTTTTGTAATGTGATTACACAGCACAAAGGGGCATGTTATATGTTGTTTCTGTAGGCTTTAATATAAGGCTTGAAGTAAGCCAGGGTTGAAATGATAGATTCTGGATTTTTCTTCCTGGTTCCAGTTCATTTTTCTGTGCTCAAGGCTGCTGATGATGGCTGTTCTGGAAAAAGTGCAACATGCTACGGGGGAGATTTATGGTGTCTGTCTGGGTATAAATAAAATGTATCCAATGCAGCAACAAAGCCTTAAATATTTTCCCTCAAATTGGCTTATTGGCTGTGAAATATAGGTTTATAGATATGTCAATAGGAGGTTTAATCAAAAATCCCCTCCTATACTTATAGTAATTTCAGTCATGACTGTTACTGAAAGGAAAACTGAAAGAGTAATTTTCTCTATTGTTGCAAAGCTTAACTGGCAGCACCTACAAATTTGAATTGTATTTCTGTACAACTAGATACATGAGTTTTCAAGGAAGCAGAAACCTGAAAGTATGAACCTGTAAAAAAAGGCTACTGCAATCCTGCTGCTGGCCACTAATTTTTGCCAGTGGAAAATATTAACGTTGATCAGTATTACCAGCTCATCAGCATGTGCCTTCTACAATATGCCAAAGGACTGCATTCATTTCATTAGACCCTTAAAATCATAATAAAAAAATCTTTATTCATCCTGCAGCCTGGCCTTTTGCTTAAAGCTGGGAAATTGGCATCAACATCAAGGTCAGGGAAATTCCCAGCTTCACAATGTGAATTCCTCTTCCATATACAGTAAATGAGTAAAAGAAATGTAGGTTTCAGCCCGCTAGTGAAACCAAAGTGTCCAAAACCAATAAATGAAATTCTATTTTGGGCTGCCGAGCCAACATGAGAGTATTTCAATGCTTCAATGCCCATTGCCACACACAAGCTTTAAAAAATGCCTTATTTTGAATTACCGGTAAATTATAGGAAAATAGAACCCAAGATGACCAACACAGGCTAATTATCACCACATATTCAACAACAATTAAACAGGCATAGCAAGAAGAGCAACACAAGGTGATTCAACAATAAGGAATAAGTGTATACCCCAGTAACAAAGGTTTATAAAACAAGCAATGACCAAGAAAAATAACTTTTAGATACACAGCACAGCAATTATGTGGCATATAGCATATGTATGTCTATTTGAACACTCCCTTGACTATGGGTATACAATAAAGGGACTGGAAACAGCTTGTATACATGGCCAAGGACTCCATGGATGTCAGATAATGTGTAATTGTGGGTTTATTTCAAAGGGTGATGAGCATTCTATGTTGTGTGAATGGAAAGCCCTCTTCTCAATAAAGGTTTTTGTATTTGAATTCCTCTACAATATAATGAAGACATAAAAGCCAAGTTCAGCACCAGTTTGCCTGGAAACACTATTTGTCTGGTGCAGACCGACAATTTCCTTATACTATATAGCCATTAAGTCTCAAAGCAGTTGAGAAGATAATTTGCTAAACATTAAGTCTTAAAATCTCACCCACTGCCCATATTCCTTCCAAAATGACTGTTAAGGGAGGACACAAGTGTTCTCAGGAGCCCTCAATCAACTTTCTGAAAACCCCATGTGCTTTTTGTAACCTGTAACCTCAATTGGCAATTAATCTTTAAGTCATTGTGTCATTGGATTGACTCTCTGCCTCTGAAGTGATGGTCATTTTATCAGTGTCTGCCAGCTGTTCATATTCTCCTCATAAATCCCCAATCTCTTTTGCTGCTTGAGTCGCAGCCACAGTCCTTGTATGCTCTAGCTCCCTTTTTTTCTTGGGTGTGTGAGTATAGCAGTAGTGCTGTGTATCCTTGTGCTTGCAAACCAATCATTGAACTGGAAAAAACCTGCTCCTACTGTAGGAGTTAAGACCATGAGGGAGGCTAGCGCCAATGTATAATACAAATATAACAGTTATAACTCTCCGTATTAAAGGCATCTCAAAAAATTATTCGTTAACTACAGCTCCGGAAGAAATGAAGAGACCACTCCAAATATTTTCTAAAATCTCAATCTCTACATGTATGGCAGCCATTCCAGTGTTTGTTGAATTCCAACACAGAGAAATGTTGTCAGTAGTTTAAAGAATATAATAAAACAAATAATAAATAATTTAACTCAAAGACATACCTATAAATAATAAAACAAGAGAAACTGATAATGCTGAAGTGGCTGTATAGCAAACCCTCGCTGTGTGGTAGACTCAAAACTTGAAACTGCTGCCTCCGCTATTGCAGGAACATACTATTGGGATATTCAGCTGCAGGAGCGAAGTGTGTGTCGAAACATAAAGTGGTAGCTACTGCAGAAATGTGACATCATGCATTCACGCTTCTGCTTTTGCATACACACCTGTAAGACCCCAAGTGTATCACAATCCAAGGAGTAACAACTGTTTGCAGAGACTATAAAGAGGACAAAACATGACAAACCGTGTGTGTGTGTGTGTGTGTGTGTGTGTGTGTGTGTGTGTGTACCTCTGTTGTCTGTACTCCCCTCTCTGCAGTTAGACACAGACAGCAAAATTGTGCTTTTAAAGACGTTTTATATGGGACTCTCGCGCTATGGGACTAATTTTGCAGGCTGCAGAATATTCTTTAAAACTTGTATGAGAAAATAATCAATTATTCAGTTGTACAGCAAATAAAACAAAAAGCTTAATCATCTAATGGCCAGGTTAGCTGATGAACTGAATTTATCCTGCAAGCTGTCATCATCAGCGATATTGCTAGCTTGCTGTCTTTAAATATACTTGCACTTTTTGGCTGTCTATAGCAAAATTTGATGGACTACAATCTGATTTTTTTTTTTAAATCAACTGCTTTTTTCAATCATATATCCATATTAAAAAAAGGATACTTATTTTCATATAAAAGGATTATGGCACCATTATCCTACCCGAGTAAACAACATTTTTAGGGGAAAGGCCCATCCAGGTTTTACAGTCTCTCTGTGAATTAAAAGAATGAACAACATCAGTAAAAGGTTACATCATGCTTCTGTTAAAAGTCTATTGTCTAACTCCAAAGCGTCTGATGTGTCTCCAGCAAAGTGGTCCATCTCACAAGGGGATATTGGCACCAACTTGCTTCAATTTGTTTTTAATGTTTTAAAAAAGATGATCATCTGTGACAGTGAATGCTCACTGGATTCTAATATTTATAATATTGGCTAACTTGATTTATTCATAAGAAAAATAACTCCATTTACCAACGGTGTTCACATCTTTACTCATGTTGTGTCATGGGAGCTGAGCCATACAAAGTCAATAATGGAGAGAGATTGTTAATCATCTCCAAAGTGGCTGCTTTACCTATACATTAGAGATGAGCGATTCTGCATCGTTTAGAAACAAGGTAATTCTTTGACACGCTTGCATAAACACTGAAATAACAACTATACTTCACTCTTATCTATATGACAGCCACAAGTCCCTCTCAAAGTCACGTCGATTTCACTTCTAAGGTAGTTACAATCGTTCAAACTGCTTTACAAATGGCTCCCTATTCACCATATTTAACAAACATCAATGAGACAAGGGGCATCTTGGAGGTGCATACAACAGGAGCATGGCCAATAAAATTGCAAGCAGCTGCTCAAAGCTTTACCTTTATGCTGTGAGAATGATGTTGATACTCACTGTTCAATGAAGATAGAGTGGTAAAAATGTGCGAATGGTAGATATCGCTGCTGTCTGATTACTGTGCCTTACCAATGAAACAAGCGATGGCTTCAGAACATGATCAGAGTAAAGATGGAGAAAGTAGAGTGAAGTTAATTTAGCTTTTCTAAGATACAAACAGGATAAATTCCAGTTATCACAACCTGGGTTTATTTTGATGCTTCTGCCGTCAAACATACTAATTAGAGCAACATTATACTGTCAAACTGATGACTGAGATCTCAAAACATGTGACAAGTCAGACCTGACAATAATAGACAGAGAGCAAACTCTCCAGTCTCTCTATTTCTTGCACTGTCTGACTCCTATTAAAGCTCCCCTATTATGCAAAATGCACTTTTTGCTGTCTTTTATACATGTGTCCCCAGTATGTAAGGAGACTCACAATGTGGCAGAAAATACAACCCTCTCTCTTTCCCTCCTCACCCACATCTCTAAAAACGCGGGTACAAATGAGCTGATACAGATTTGCTTCGGTTATGACGTCATAACCGAAATGTGGGCTGGCTTTACATTGAACTCCTGGCAAAGTCCCTGTGAAAGTTTTCTCCAGGGAGAAGATACTCAGCTAAACGCTGCTGTGATTAAACGCCATATTATGTTCCAAACCGCATCAAGCATTATTTCTGAAACACTTCTCAGTGTTTACCACTAGAACAGTGACAACAGCTCTAAGTCCCTCCTGCAGACATCCTGCTGAACATACAGACACACAGAGGTGCTGCGAAGGGAATTCAGCTCGCGACTGTATATGGGGGATGATAGGTTGGGACGTGTCACGTGGGCGAGACGTTGCCAGGAGTTCAATGTTAAGCCAGGCCACATTTTGGTTATGACGTCATAACCGAAGCAAATCTGGATCAGCTCGTTTGTACCCCCGTTTTCAGAGATGTGGGCAAGGAGGAAAAGAGAGAGGGTTGTTTTTTCTGAAACTTTGTGAGTCTCCTTACAGATATTTATGTATAAAAGACATCAAAAAGTGCATTTTTGCACAATAGGGGACCTGTAAGTAATGTTGCTGCATACCCAGTTCTAAGCAAGGAACTTGGTTAGTACAATCTTATTATAGAAAATATAAATGGATAAATTATTCTTCGAAATATAATCCAATTGTTGCAAAGGTACAGATAATAGTCTTTGCAACCGTGATAAGGAGAAGCTAAAAGAGCACCCCAATGATTCTCAAGTCCAGTATAAGTTAATACTGACACAGAGAACACATTTTGTGGTTAAAATAGCCTGATATATGATCATTAAGGAAACTCAAGGTTAAATTCATTCGATTTCCAAGGAAGTGATTCGTTGGTGGAGACACCAGTGTAAGGCAAACATAAATCCCACTAGAAAAACCATAACTGTTTAAACACTGGACTACCCTGAATGCATGCAGGTTGGTCAAGCACCAGGTCTAGTAAAAATGAAACGCTACTAAAGTTGAAATCATCAGCTCTTTCTCCAAGTTTCTCTCCTTCTTGTCAGCTGTGTTAATGAAACCTCAAGATCAAGGATGGTACTTTCGAAAGCACAAGAAGGAAGAGATGAAAGAGCAGACTGTTTTCTAATGACAACTCATGTTTCAAGGCAGCTGCTGCTGGAGGAAATGATGATCACAGAGCTCTGCAGTATCTAAGTTTTTTATATTTCGGTATTTTTAGGTAGAAAACAACCACAATTCATGATCATGATATGATGTAATTCAGCTACTGCTGCTAATAGAAATATGCTCCTTTTCCCCTTAGAGCTTCCAGATGTGTACAATACAACCACAGTTTGGGTTGTTCACAAGGGCTCACTCCAAAGAGATCAATTTGTTAACAACTTGTGGGTCACAGATTGGAATGGTGACAAATCAGCCTTGTAAGGTAGCTAAAACAAACACTGAAAGCATTCCTTTACCCAGCTGATCATCCAAGAGTTGAGAAATGACATCTTCCTGTCATTGATATTATGGGTTTTCAGCTTTCTAATTACAGCCAATAACAGAGGGGAAGGCTTTGCAATTTGAGGATACAATATTTAACAGCTGTGCCGCTTCATCTCAGATGCTGGGATTGGATGAGACAGCTACGTTGTGTACGATAGAAGAGAAAATCCACCTCATTAATCCTCCAGCTGTACAGACCCCTCACATCTTGGAGCTGTGATCATTCTCTTCAATGCCTCACTGGGACATGTGTTGTTGCATGAAGTTGCTGTACTATTTTATAAGTATATAATTATATTTCATGGCTTCATGTGGTGCTGTCACTGTTCATACTGTCATGGCCCCGCTGTTATAAAAGAATTCTTTGAAATTGACAGTGATGAATTGTAACAGTTAGCATCCACACCGTCATTGATCACAGAAAAAAATAGTCTTATTGAAGCATATGGAATAAATCCTTTGGAGTAATGTTAGACAGCAAGGACACACACACTTTGCATTTCATCGTGGATTGAGCATCTCAATTATTTCACTCTGTCTATAAAGAACATAGACCTGCTTTATAATAAATAATACACAAAAATCTCACTTTTTACAATGACATCTTTAAGTTTTAAGACAAATTGGCAGTTTAATTTCATTCTGACATATTTTGCTCTGACTGTGCTACAAAAATGTCATCTTCTGCATATATATATATATATATATATATATATATAAAATATAACCAAACCGATGTCTTTTTTCAGGGAATTATCCCAGGGAATCAATTAAGGGTGTGTTCTCCCTCTGACTGTTAATGATTGCCCTTCTTGATCTTCATCATTCAATAACTGGTACAGTGGACTTTAAGAATCCAACAAAACAGTTTGACATATTCTAGGATTTTAAAGTTGCCTATTAAATAAGATTTAAGATGCATTAAGCACATTAAAGCAACTAGAAAGCATATATGCATAATATGCTTCTTCCTATGAAGTTGTTGAAACAATTGACAAACAAGTAGTAGATGGATGTCCCATGGAGTCAAAGTAAAACTATCCCAATGAAATTATATCCCTCTTCTGTTCTTGTAATGTGTGAATAAGAAACAACCTTTGATTCATAAGTTCAAATTCCTTTTCAATAGAAAGTGTTTAATCTTTATATTAATTAAGCGTACTTACTGCTTATCCATTTGGCGTTAGGGTCATGAACCTGGAATTTTTTTCTAAAGAGGTCTGCAACAGTCATCTTGCCCTTGAGAGCCAGTTGGTCATCTTCACCTGTAAAGGAATGAACACAATTAGTAATTAAGATACTGAGCAGCTCAAGCAAAAAAGCAATACATATTTTATGATAAATATACTGATTTGAAAATAATAAATGCTTTAAAAGCTTTTATACATTTCCCAATGCAAAGATAAGGAAAGGAATGTCTCTTTATTTAACATTAGAAGGGGGTGGTAGAAAAATAAACTAAACACACATAAATAATGTTCACACTGCATTGTCTTTAAGGTCAAGTTTATGTTATTAAGAACAGGGACTCTCAAACAGAGCTTCTTGAGGGAGTTCCTGGGAGTCCCCAGAATGTTGGGAAATCGATTCATTTCTTATTTAATGAACTACTGAAGAGAGCCCAATGATAGTAAGAGTCATAGGAGAAAGTATTCTCATCATATCCTCCACTAAAATTCCCTCAACTGCAGTTGATAGCTATAGAGTTCTGCAGCCTCATTCATAAACGTGACGTATGTTCAAAACATGGTGATGCCAATTTCTAGGCAATGTTTCATGGACACTTGACCCACTTCAAGGCTTGCATGTTATGAAATGTATTCTCCTAAATCTTCCCTCAAGGTTGTATAGACAAAAGTTTTATATATTATATAATTTCTTGCTAAATATCAGTTTTTATTGTTAAACATGTTAGAATTTTGTTTTTAACTAGTCCATAACAAACAAAGTTAATTATAATTATGCTGTTCGCCACGATATGCTGCATCGCTTGGAAAGACACAATGTATGGGAGCTAATCACACCATGTATTTGTTAAATTGAACAGCTGATGTCACACAACACATGTGTTATATTTCCTAGTTGGAGGGTTAAGACGCACAGGGTGCAGAGAAGACACTGTGAGCACACAGCTGGTTGACAGCTAGAACACGAACCACGTAATAAATATAAATATTTAAGTCCAAACTGTCAGACACAAAATAGAACAACAATAAAAATCTCATCAGTTTAGCAGTCTTATGGCCTTTGGGATTAAACTGTCTCTGAGTTTGGTGGTCCTGGTCCCGAAGCTGCAGTGAAACTGCCGTACCAGGCCGTGATGCAGCCGGTCCTGAGGCTCTGTAGAAGTTGCAGATTATCCTGGAGTCCATGTTGAATCCCTGAAACCGGTGGAGGAAGAAGAGCCGCAGTGGAGCTGTTTTGGTGATGGTATTTGTGTGATGAGTCCATGTCAGGTCCTCAGTTATGTGAACACCGAGGAACCTGAAGCTACTGACTCTCTCCAGCGTAGTCCCGTTGGTGGCAATGTATGCGTGACCCTCTCTCTGCTATCTTCTGTAATCCAAAATCAGCTCCTTAGTTTTGATGACGTGGAGATCGAGGTTGTTATCCTGGCACCGGAGCAGGTTATGTTTGAGATAAGAGATCAACTCAGTGAAAGCACTGCCTGCTTAACAATCAGGGATGACTCAGACCGAGTGACCATAACCCCCGTATTCCACCGGGTCCGTCTGTGCCGCGCAACGCCGAGCAGTCGCGGTCACTCTAGTCAATGTGTGTGATTCCACCAGACGCAACGCGTCGCGATTCAAACCGTCCCAGAAGCATCACGGTGCTGGGCTCCCCTACAAATACGCGGCTGGTCTATTTTCGACAGAGACGCGAGGCATTGCAAAGCGCCGTGCAGGAAGTGGAACGGCCAGTCTCTGCTTGGGTTCTATGGCAGCTCTGTAATTGGTTGATTGTCTGGTCAGTTCAGGGCCCAGGAGGGACAGAAGTTCATCCATCTGCTCTGCACTCATCGTAAAATATCGATGATGTCATTCGCTGTCCAGCCTCAGCTCAGCCACTAGGTGATAAAATCACCATGTTGTCTCCTTCGCTGGTTGAGTGGGTGCACCCAAAACAGGCTCCTTCTCTTCCCCCAATCCCTCTGTAGTCTTTCAATTAGGAGAAGAAATGCCAGCGTGCTCCTCCTGTTTACAGGCACTGTGTGTAAATGATATAGGATTATTATGATGATGAATGCATTTTTTAAAACAACTAAAATACAGCAACACATCTTTAATTCATCTCGTTTATCACTGGACTATTACAATTATTATTAACTTTGTCTGTAGGCTACAACACAACAAAATAGGAAATAACAACAATAAAAGCAATTTAAACAGACACACAAATCAACCATTTCACTACGTAGCCTACTACTTTGTTGTAGAAGTACAAATGTCCACGAAATATGACCAAATCAACAATAACTGCGCTTCTGAAATGCGCCCGGTGGGGTATGAGGCCGTTCGGGGGTTGGAACAAAACCGCTGCGCAGGCAGAACGCGGTGCAGACGCACCCGGTGGAATCCCGGCGTAAAAGTAAGATTTTAAGTCAGAAAAATGAACACCACAATTTTTAAAAGTAACAAAATGTAACAAACAAAAATATATTACATTACCGGCTCTTCATATTTATCTCATGGTAATTATGTTGATTATTGGGTATTTATCCTAAACTTTTAGATTCATCTTTCAACCTCTTGTGGGTGTAGGCCTAATCGAAGCACAGCTTGGTCAATGCTGGATCTCCTGAGTTATCCACTACATACAGGGTTTTTTTTCAAGGAGTAATGGTAATTACATCTCATAAATCTAGATCCCCTTCTGGGCCAGATTAGTGGTGTCAGATAAAATATCTTTGAATTTATAAAGTGCAAATAAACCCTTGACAAAAATCAGCAAGTAAAATATTTCAGTTACCCATCTTAAAAAATCAAAGTGGCTTTAAATTGCAACAATAAAACATCGACTTGCATCATCCTCTGCGTCAGCTGTGTGTGAACAGTGTGTGGTACATTGTGCCTAACAGATGGACAGTCACCGAGTGATCCTCAGTTCCTTCCAGATTTCATCATGAGGGACAAAACCACCTTTGAAGGCATCTGCTCTGTGCGTCACTTGAGTTTTGAGTGGTAGTCAAGTCACCAAAGTGTGTAGACTGCAGGAAAACATAACAGTTCACATACGTTGTAGGTTATCATCAGATGGCGGGGCTTGAAGGGATAAATAGTGATTTCAAATCAGTTATGATTAGCCAGATTTATGGATTAAACTAAGACAATGAAAAAGTAAATGTTGTTATATATGTAAACGTTTACATTTTTGTGAGGAAGCACAAACTCCCTCACTAACATTTGGCTAAGCCCTTTGTTTGTGAGGAGAGGTAGGCATTTGTCTGCAGAATTGGTCGGTCAGTTTTGTGCAGATATTGGGTTTTTTTCAACGCACCATATTTTTTATAATGAATTAACTTAGGCCTTGAAGATTTTGTTAGATTTAGAACACAATGTTCATTTCTCTGTTTTACTGTTAACTCTCGTTCCAGGGTCATGACCTGATTGGCCTAATTGAGTTGTGAAGGCGGGCTGTCAGCGATAAAAGTGACTGGAAAGAGAGGGTAGGGGTGGCATTTTATTCCCTTTTGTTGGTGAAAGAATACGAACCAGGCCTGTAGTGAATAAGCATTTTTTTTTTTTCAATGTAACCCTGAGCAATTACTACATGTTTACAATAGGGTAGACAAACACAATAAAACATGTAAAAAATAATGTTATGTCACTGTGAATGGAACAGTAACGTATTAACATGACACCTTAGTTGTTTACCACCTGCCCACTCAGATAAAATAAAAATAAAAAACTGAGGTAGTTATAGCTTACAGCCCTACGGAACACTCATTATAATACAAGCCGACTGGTACCAACCAATCTACAGTCTACAACCTGGCCCGCCTCATGCATTCTGTGACTCCTTCAGCTGACCTGAATGTATCTAATGTGTTACCAGAAGTAACAATAAAAGTGCTGCAATCAAAATGTATTCAAGTACAAGTATAAAAGCATTAGCATCAAAATATACTAAACGTATTCATTATGCAGATTTGCCCATTTTCTAATAATATATAATATATTTAGATTTTATGGAGCTAGTTTTAATTCCTTTGTACAGTGCAGGGTTGCTTATGAATTTCACTGTAGGTGTAACTAAAGTGTTGGTTGTATTTCACATTATTAATCCAACTATTCAAAGTCAGTAAAGATATAAAATAAATGTAGTGGAGTAAAAGTACATGATTAACTAGGTGTGGGCGATACTGCAAAATGTGCTATCGATCCGATAACAAGTTCATACAGGTCCAGTATTGCCGATACCGATACATTTTACTTGGAAGAACAGGTGATCAAGCAATGTGTCATCAATATGCAAATTTAAATGAAAATTAAGTCCTCTTTAGGGTTGGTTTTCAGGTGTTTGTTTAAATTTGTGGTGTTGTCACAGTATCTTATTTATTTCTGCAGTGCAAACAGCGCTTCTCTTCGACTCTGCCATCATGCAGCCTTCAGGGCACTGCTGGGTCACGTGACTGCATGCCGGCAACACAGTATGGCAAGGGAGGTGGGAGGGGCAGAGTGACAGGAGCGGTGTATACACATGCACAACCACTAGGATATAAAGGGAGAAGTATATTGAATCTAGAGGAGAGAAACTAAAACTTAAGTATCGATCTCATCGTGCAAGTATTGATTGATACTGATACCAACTCTGGTATGACTACGATTTACATCTGAACTGCATTGGGTTAGAAGTACAGCGTAGCAAAGCATTAAAATACTCAAGTAAAGTACTAGTATCTCAAAATGCCGTAGTACAGTCCTCATATAAATGTAATATTAGTTACTTTACACCCCTGCATGTTATCACCCAACAGTTCCAGTTAGTTCCACTCTTTTAGTTAGTCCGACATCCCTCAGTCTGAGGAATATCCAGATATGTTGGATTCATGTAGAGAACAGGGAACCTCTGAGCAATATGACCTATCAGCAGACAAAGGTTGTCAGAGATGGAAAAGGAGGTTTAAGTGTGTGTGTGTGTGTGAGTGTGTGTGTGTGCACATGAGAACAAAGTCGTTGCTAGTTCAGCTAATAAGTCACTAGCTTATCTGGCAGGGGAACATCCATCAGCAAACCATCCAGCTGAGTGACATCATGCTATCTCATAACTCCTCAAAGCAGCTGAACTGCTACAGTTTGTGGTTTGAATCACTCATATTCCCAATAAGCTTCTTATTCATGTGTTCTTACAGCAAATTCAGTTTTTGTGATTGACTGCTGGATTACCGATACCTCGTACTTTCTTTGAAGCAGTGGAAAGCATGTACTTGTTCAAAATAGGTTTTTAAATCAAGCTAATTTCACATGCCTTTAAGACTTTTTTAAAGATCTAAACTATTCTTCAGGATCAGGATTTATTTGTGAGGTCTCTTGGAATACACAACTGCCTTGGTAAGACACTTTTTTTGCATTTTAAATTGTTCTTATGTAAACATATAAGGTGTCTTTTAGTCTGTGATTGATTTTCAGCAGCGTTAATTTACGTTGAAAAACAAAATCAGCGGGAAACATATTCAGTGAAGGAAATAAGTATTTGATCCCCTGCCGGTTTTGTTAGTTGGCCCGCTTACAAAGAACTGAACAGTCTAAACAGATAAATGCTGACTATTACCCGAAGAACACCATCCCCAACATCCAGCATGGAGGTGGAAACATTATGCTGTGGGGGGGGGTTTTCTGCTAAGGGGACAGGGCGATTCACTGCAACGAAGGGATGATGGAGTGGGCCATGTATCGTAAAATATTGGCTGATAACCTCCTTCCCTCAGCCAGGACACTGAAAATGGGACATGGATAGGTCTTCCAGCACGACAATGACCCGCAACATATGGCCAAGGCAACTAAGGAGTGGCTAAAGAAGAAGCCCATTAAGGTGATGGAGGGGCCTAGCCAGTCTCTGGACCTCCATCCCATAGAATCAGTTTATGTGTTTTTCTTAATGTACATCTTGGATTTTCTTTTTGATATTCTGTCTCTCACTGTTAAAATAAACCTACCATTAAAAGTATAGTGGGAAAACTAACAAAATCAGCAGGGGATCAAATACTTATTTCCTTCACTGTGTCCTGAAAATGAAGCCCTTTTCCCTTTTCGTACACATTCATATATGCAATTCATTCAGAAGCAGAGATAACAATTTCTGAAAAGACAGGAGCCTTAATATTCTTGCATTATTAAACAGAATCTGTTTCTTTTTAAAAAATGTATAACTAAGACTTTTATTCAGTTTGTAAGAGCAAAATCCAATATCTAGTAGGACTTAAATGATTAAATCTGTCCCATTCTCAATTGAGATGTGGATCATGCAAAACGAGCCGCAGCTCAAAAAAGATTTTCTAAAGACACTTCATTATCATCTAATTCCGAAACCATGGGCATTAATATGCTACTGCCCCCCCCCCCCTCTTTTAAGTGGGTTCTTCACCAAGCTGCAGGGATTAGCTACTTTCCAGTCACATCGTCATTTCCATCATCATCAAAATGTTTGCAAACCCAGCACTATTCAAAAGTGTGGAATGGGGTTGAGGTCAGGGCTCTATTTGGAACTTACTTTGTGCATGGGGTTTAGGCTTGCTGAAACAGAAAAGGGCTTTTCCAAAACTGTTGAAACTGCAACAAAGTAAGGAGATAAGTGGGCGAGTCCTTAACGTAGCAGCCAAGGTTTATCCTCAGCTATCCTATCTAATAAAGGCGAAAATAGCCTAAAAACTTAAAAGCAGATTGTAGGGCAAGCGTTTCTCTAACTTGGTAATTATAGCATAATCGACTCAATAGAATACAGGGATTCAATTAACAGTTAACCATAACTTCAGAAAATGAATTATCATTGCCCAAACAAACCACTTCCCTTGTTGAATGATTTATAATAATACTAATACATGTTATTTAAATAACGCTTTTCCTGGTGCTCAAAGCACTTTACAAGCGAGAAAAGAAAAATAACAAAAGTGCTAAGCTAGGTGGAATAGGGGAGAGGTGTTAGAGGAGTTTAGGAGTGAAAAGGCAAGTTTCGAGGGCTTTTTTGAATGATGTGAGAGTTTTGGCAGATCGGACGTGACCGGGGAGGGAATTCCAGAGTGAGGGGAATTTATGGAGCTGAATAATCCTAACGCTCATCTCAGGTGGTCAGGATACTTATTGAATATACACTAACTTTTAAAACTGCATCTAATGTGGCTAGAATTCGATCTTATATCCCTAATGCCTGCAAAATACCAAATATCCTCAACAGAAGTTCAGCAAGAAGACCCTGAACTGTGTCAACACTTGAGGGGGAATAGTTGTTCTGCATGAGCACCTAGAGAGGACTCATGGAAGGGACAGTTTAGGGCGAGGCATAGGCTAGAGACACAACCTGTCGCTTGTCCACATTCTGCCTGACTCCTGCTGACACGTTGTGTTCGGAATGGAACACTAAACAGCTATAGATCATTGGAGTCTGAACACTCCAGGACAGGAACAGGTCAGAGCCAGAAGGTGACGAGGCATTTCATGTCTTGCTGTTTTGACACCTGCCACTGTGCTAACGCTTTCTCTGACAATATTTTTGCTCCGATCTAAATTTAGAACTCTGGCGATCATGGAAAAAAAACACAACATTGAATTTATTTTATAATATCACACCTTGTCTCGCCACACGCCACGCTCATCTTCAGAAACATTAACAGCAATTGTCTGCGGCAGAAAATCTTAAACAAGGGCACCGTGATTACTGTCTTTGAAACAGAATTATAGTGCACACACACTGACAGTTGTATTGACTGATTTGGCTCTGGCAGCGCTTCAAAACCATATCAAGGAGCTTTACGAGCCTGAATAAACAGATGGTCTATCGACTCAACTCTCATGTAAATGTGCAAACAGAAAACTTGAAGGTCACTCTGAAATGAAACTCAGATGCCTTGAAATAACCAAGGGAATTACCAGGAATTATAGAAGTCCAAAATGTGTGAGTGTTGTGCGCAAGGAAAAGATGTTGAAAAGACATATGGGACCTTTGTTTATGAAGAAAGTATTGATACGCAGGCTTATTTTAATCAGGTTTTGCTGACCTTCCCCAAGTGTCTGTTTTGAATGTGAAAGATAACTGTTAAATTACAGTGCGTGACACAGCAAGTATTAAATGAGGGCGAAGACCACTCACAAGGACAGAGATACTGACATACACACACACATTAGTTGGTGGCATTGATCGCCTGATGGGCATGTCTGTGCATAATAATAGCCGTGTAAACATAGGGATGTATGGTGTGAAGTGTCGTGACCCCCCCTTTTTATCCAGCGCCGTGTACCTGGTGTCAACAGAATGACGGAGGTGACGATCAGTGAGCAGATGATCAGAATAACAAGAAGGGCGATCGCTATTCCCTTCCAGTTCCTCTGCGGAGGGTTACTGCCCACCAGCTCCTGCAGGCAGAGACACAGAGGAACAGAGAGGACATGGTCAGAAACAGTACAAAGATTACTGAAGCCAATCAGAGTGCCACTTATGAAGAACGATTTGGGACAAAATTAAAGAACATTTTAACATGAGAACAAAAATGGGACGTGAGAAGGAGGAGAGAGACATCTTAAGATACTAGAGAAAAGGAAACATAATCAGAGGTGGTATAAATGGCAAAACAATGAAAGTGAACAATGGGGGTGTCAGTCAAGGACGACCGTGAGCCAGTCATAGAATCAATGTTCTCAAGGAGAAATGCCAGCTCCAGCAGCAGCACCACCCCAAGGAGGAGGGGGGGAGAATCCTCAATGAGCCGAGCATCAGCGACGATCATCCCTTAACCAATGTGAAAGAAAGAAATGACACCCACAACACATTGGTGATTTGCACACTTGAAAAAAGCTCGGCAACAGGAGAGATAAGCTTTAAGGTTGGGAAAACAAGTCTGAGTTATGAGCAACCTTGAAGGTATTTTTTTGTCTTACGGACTCATCCAGAAATAAACCTACTGCCGTTTAATATTGTGTTGAGAGAAAACTAATTTTAAAGAAAGAATCTTTTACTAGACAATGTTTCAGCAGGAGATATAAAATAAAATAAAAGGGAGAATGCAGCTTTAAGCTTGTGTTTATACCCAAATCAAATCAAATGCATGCCAAATGTATTTGATCAACGATGGTTAAGTTCAGTGAAAAGATTGAATGAGCGATTTTACAATTCAAGACACTCCAGTGAGCAGCTCTGGATGTCCACTAAACTTCGAGTTCAGAGCTAATTCCGGCATTTATTTACAGCAGTTTTTAGTTATGACAAACAACAAGAAATTGTATTTATCAGTAACATACTATAAAACGTAAGATTAGTATAAATAGCACTGACTACATCCTGCTGCTATGTTTTATAAAGTTGTGAGGCAAATGCAACATACAAACAAACATTATTTTATTTATTTGACTTGCATCATATGTATTGTTAATATAAAACACTATGCAATCAACACTATTGATCATTCAAAAGTACAGTCTTAGAACCGAAGTGTCGCCGGTTCACGTCCCGATCAGACCAAAAAACGGAGTGTGGACTGGAGAAGTGCCAGTTCAACTCCTGGGCCATGTCTGAGGTGCCCTAGAACAAGGCACTGAACCCCCAACTGCTCTGGGCGCTGGCTGCCTTATTTTCCCTGTTGGGGATTAATAAAGTACATTTTCTTCTCCTTGATCTGACTTGCACACGGATAAATCAGCGACCAACCCCAACTAAGGGGGGGGCTCTGCATGGAAAGTCCAGAGACCAAAATTACAGTGGAGGATTAATAAGTTCCTAATTAGTTTGTAATGGATATAAAAGAGCAAAGCAGCGTATGTGCTTTGGGGACCTGTGGCTGGAGCCGTTATAAAAACATACTAAGGCTTCGATGAAATTGAATGGTTGAGCTATGAAGCAAACCTTTTAGCGACGTCGTTCCCAACTTAATTGAAAAGAGCCCAAGACATCATTAGCCTGCAGATAATAGCAATCTGGGCTATTTACTAGACTGCCCATTACACTATTCATTACAACGGTTAGTCAGCTGTATTGCAATATTGTAGAGCTGGGATAGCAAAAAGGAACACCACAAGTAAAACATAACTGAGTTTACCAAAAGTCTTTCCACGGCTTGAATTCACAAAATTAAAGTTTTCTCTTACTAACATCCACAATGTTGTTTCATTACAGCAAGGTCTGGGATAATTTGAGTACTTATTTTATAATAGAGAACAGTTTCCTTTTTTTCATGTTTGATTGAAAAAGGGGGGATCATTTCAGAGATCAACTGATAAAACATGTTGTAAAGTGTGATGAGCCAACTGTCCACAATGCAGTGTTGTGCCAGTTCACAGCTTTTCTGAACTAGTTCAAGTTCAGTTCATACATGCTCAAAGTGAACAGTTCATGTTCAAAGTTCACAATTTTAATTCTGGACTAGTTCAAAGTTCAGTTCATTTCACTTTTTTCGTGAGATATTCAAATAAATA
This sequence comes from Eleginops maclovinus, assembly GCF_036324505.1. Lineage (NCBI taxonomy): Eukaryota > Metazoa > Chordata > Actinopteri > Perciformes > Eleginopidae > Eleginops > Eleginops maclovinus. The sequence goes on along the minus strand of NC_086369.1, from coordinate 8,025,852 downwards.
CTTTTTTTCACACTACGAGCTAGAAATCACTATAGGCTACGTTCTTTGAAACTGTTCATTGTAGACATTTGCTCATAACACTGCTATTGTGGGTTTCTTAACAGGTGCTGAAACTTGTAGCAATACAGACAAGATAGACCAGTTCTATACTTAGTGCAATGAAATCTACTAGCATTCAATTAAATAAAGAATATATCATATGAAATATGAATATATTATTTGATATATATGATATTATATATACCTATGTGTGTGTATGAAATGAGCAAAACTCTTGAATTGCATTCACACTGGATGGATGTTTTAATTCAATGTGCCGTTTCAAATTCGAGAAGGACGTTGTCGATGTCCTAACTTGCTATGCGTAAGCCGCTCTGCTGCAATTCATCATGGGTAACGTCTTGCGGAAGCCAGTACGTTTCAACTATTCAACTCAACTATTCTCAGGCGGACACTACGTTGCCCGCAATGCATTGCGCATACAGTGCCAAAACTATTTCTGCGTTGATACATGATTTAAGCGGCACCTACAGGAGGGAGGAACTTTCTCTCTCGTTGCGTTTCAAAAGAGAAAACAGATGTCACTCAGTTTTCAATGGAAAACAAATGCCAACGTTCATTTACAGTGATGTCTGCCGTTCATGACACATAATGTGAACTAATTCACGTTCAAGTTGTTTATTGAAAAATGTGTTGCGTTCAGTTCAACGTTCACGAAAAAATGAGCGTGTTCAATGAACGCGTTCTTTTGAACTCGTTCACGCACAACACTGCCACAATGTGATTTACAGTAGTTTTGATTTTATCTTTGCTGAACAATCCCTCCAATAGCCTACAGTTTTTCTACAGAAATGTATCGCACTGACCGGAAGTGACCTGCAGATGCAATGGTCGGAGGGCACTTGAGCTCCTGCTAACTATCTCTCAATTTTGATATTTAGTCAGGTTACACTTTTGATAATCTTATTTACTGAATCGGTAAAGTTGTAGAAAACGGGCAGTTCGCCAGCCAAAACTCCTTCAGCGAAACGCAAACAGTCAGAGGTCGGCGGCATGGATGCGAACATTGCCAGTAGCGTTAGCGTGGCTATTGAGCTAGCATTAGCCAGACAACAAGATAGCCTGGAAGCAGCGGTGACACGGGCTGTTCAAGGAGCTATCGACGGAATGAAAAACTCTGTTGAGAGCTTGGAGAGGAAAGTGGTAACCCACATGGAAACGGTCAAGGGACTGTTCGCGAAAGTGGATCATGTACAAGCCGAGACGAGAGCCATGAAAAGGGCAGTGAGTAACAACACCGCCGATCTGGAAAAAGTTGCAGCTGAAAGTTGCCTCGCTGGAGGACCAAGATCGGCGGAACAACGTGAGAATTACGGGGATCGCGACCGGCAGAGAGGGAGGGGATGCAATCGCTTTCTTACAAGACATGTTGCCAAAGTGGATCCCCTCGCTCGGCGACGCCAACATTCAAATAGAGCGCGCCCATAGGATCCGCAGGAACAAGAACAACGGCCAGGCTACCATGATATTCAAAGTGCTCAGGTACCAGGACCGCAACACCATCCTGCAAGGGGCTCGCGAGGCGAGGAAAAAGGCTCCCATACAGGACGCCGGGAGGGCAATACGGTTCTATGCGGATTACAGCGCATTCACGAGCGAGAGGAGGAAGGCGTATGGAGAGGTGATGAAGGAGCTGTACGAGAGAGGCGTCCCGGCTTTTGTAATCTACCCGGCCACCCTGAGGATGACGGTCAACGGTGAACAATGCACCTTCACTTCAGCGCGCACAGTTCCTGAGGAAGGAGGCCGGTGAGGGACCGCCATCGCGCCGCCAGCTGTTCACCATCGGCTCGGGAGATGCGTCACGACCGGAGGAAGACGACATGGAGCAGTCCGACATTTCGGTTCGGCACGGATGATGTCGGGGTCGATCAGCTGGAGCATTGGAGCATGGATATCTACTATGATTCCCCGAGGAGAAAAACTTGATTTGCTGCATAGGGTGTGATTTGTTCGCAACAACCCCGGACCCTGTTACAAAGTTGAGGTGGGAGAACTGTTTGCCAGAATATTTGTAATATTTCTTTGGGTTATGAGACCTGCCCCCAGCCCAAAAAAACTTAACTTGTGTGACACCATTAACACACTGTTTTCATTTCATTTCTGGAATCAAGCTTCAACTCAACTGATTTCCCTATAAAAAGGAACACACAGGCCTACAACCGTGGCAGAAATATTTGAAGACTCTAGACATAACCTGAGCCTTTGTGAAACCACACTGCGTTATGACAACAACAACCTGCAGATATTAGCCCATTTATTTATTCATTCATCTTCACGAAACAAGCAGTCTTTGCAGGTCAAAGACCCATCAACATCTAGAACAACATTCTCCTCTGCACAGCTCTCATGAAACCAGTGGGCACAGACTGCACAAGAGAGCCAATCCTCTGTGGCCTTGGGGTCTTCTTTGTCCCCATATGCATTCCTGCAGTTTGCACAAGGTTCACGATCATCCTGCCTTCTTTTCTTTTCCTTAGGCTTTTGCTTTTTTTCCTTGTCCTTTCCCCCTTTTTTTTTCGATAAAAGAAAAATGGGCATCACTGGTCAAGTTATAGGATGGAGGTTTGACTCTCTGGCGGCTGGTTCTCGGGTGTTCCCTCACTGGAATTTTGATCAGTGATTTAAAGGAGATGTCTGGCTGTGTCACCACTTAAACCTCTTCAGCCACCTCTGCCACAGGTGGTGGGATTACAATGGTGGAGAGAGGAGGATGTGGCAGAGAGTGCTGAGCCACTGTGATTGGTGGCTGCACACCATCATGCAGAGGGTGGAAAGAGGTCTGCTCCATTTCCCACATTTGCAAATGGCAGAAATCCTCATCCTCACCACCATCAAGTGGAGCATGACATTGGGTTGCTGGTGCAGGGCCCACTTGAGTTTCTTGGAAGGATCTCTCACTTGTTTGAGATGGCATGAAAAGATTCTCATTGATCTTGGCTGGGTTGAATGGGTAAATACCTGATGCTCTAAAGCCAGCCTGGGCATTTGATGGTGTAGCAGCTTTCAGTCAGGCCTTGAAAACAGCGTCATAAACAATGTTTTGTCCAGACGTTTCCCTCCGCTCTCCCTGGTGATCAATCGTCCCTCAAGCCTCCAGTAGTGCTTTAGACTCTTGAATAGTGCTCTATCTGCTGGCTGCAGATAGTGTGTTGTGTGTGGCAGCAAGCTGAAAACACTCTTTCATCATGTTTAAAAACTCAAGGTTATAAACATTAGATGAATGCCCATCAACCAGGAGCAGATGGGGCCTTGGATCATTCTTTGGAAGACCCCACAGGAACCACTTCCCCCACTCTGTAAAAAGGTCAGTATTGATCCAGCCATTATCTGACATCCTCAAATAGGTATTTTGGGGAGCCCCGAAGAGACACTCTGACTTCATCCACTTTCCTTTGGAAATTATCATTGTGGGTCCATACCCACCAGCAGCGTTCAGGCTTGCCAGGCAGGTTGTTGTCCCACCCTTTTCTCCACTAGTGACCTCGAAACAGGGTGTTCCGACCTCGGCAACCACAGCGTTGGAGAGAAAGTGGTCTTTGGAGTCCTGTTTCATCGCAGTTCCAGATATGATCTGTAACGTTTGCTTTACCCAGTGTCTCAACTAGTTTGTGATATTCACGCATTCAAGCATTCACACGCGTGGGGTTGAATGCTGCTGCCCTTTGCAGCCCGAAACCATTTGTAACCTGCCTTTTTTTTAAACTTTACTGAACACTTATTTGAAGGCAGAAATACTCAGAAAAGTCACGTTTACTTTTCTACTGATAGCATCAGAAAAATGTGACATTAACATTTGAACAACACAATTTTCATCAGAGGGGGTCTATAAGAACTGTCCCACATTAGGCAAATTCTACCGTCCCACTTTAGGAAACCACATTTCCAAAAGTGGGACGTTGGAAAATTTGATAACAAAAACCAAATATAGAGACCATTTATACCGTAAAATTGTATTTTTTGATGAAAAAACTAAATATAAACACAAACCGATACAAAACAGCAGGATTGATTAATTTTTTGAGAAGTTAATACCCTTAACATCAAGTTTGTCTACTTGCTATGTAACTGACCTTTAAGTGATCCTGGAATGTGGTGCTTCCTGTTTGACATTTGCCCTGCCCTGATCTTTGATTGGACATTTGAGATGTCATGTGATTTTGGTAATATGATACTACAGCTTGTGTGAGCCCACAGTTACACTAACTTTTTTTTACTTGAGGAAGACCTATACCCTCTTAATACCCATATTAGGCTAATTCACCCTTTATGTACATCCATATATGGAAAGAAAGTAGCCTTTGTATCCGTTTACGCACCAGCAGTTTCTGACCCTCTCTTTTTTCCTGAACTTACCAAGGAGCTGCTGTCCTTATTAGACTATGAGCTGATTGTGGGAAGGGATATGAACGCAGTGTGCGACCTTAGTTTAGATAAATCCACCTTGTCGGTTTCCCACACCCAGCGGGCAGCATCAGCTGCTCAACGTCATGATAGAGAATATTAACCTAGTTGATATGTGGCACGTTCAGAAACGGGACATTAGAGACTATACATACTTTTCCGCGTATCATAAATCACATTCCAGAATTGACTACTTTCTGCTCTCTTCGAGTCTGAAAACGGGCAGAGATCTGATACAGGTGCTGCCGGCGACACTATCCGACCATAATCTGCCGTTGATGACGATAGATTTTAGTCACAGATTCAATAAAACACCTAGATGGCGCTTTAATACAACGCTTCTGCAGGATGAGGTATTTGTAGCACAATTTAGGAAAAGAATTACAGAATTCGTAGCCAATAATGAAGCACAGTAGAGGATGCCTCATATATATGGATGGCCACCAAGGGCTGTATTAGGGACTGTACATCCTCTTATGCATCTCATCTCAAAAAAGAGAGGAGCCGCAGGATCTGCGAGTTAGAAAGGAAGTGTCATATACTTGAGAAGCGGGTAAAGGGTAAATCCGCTAAATCGGGGGAAAAATAACTGAGGGGAGTCAGGGTGGAGCTCAGTGACCTGTTGAGGAGGCGAGCGGAATTCATCATGCACAGAGTCAGGCAGAGCTATTATTTTTAACGGAAGCAAACCAAGCAGGTTATTGGCGCTGAAGCTTAAGCAAAGCGAATCCAGAGCATCAATCAATACCATCAATCAATACCATCAAAATGGCTAATAATAAATGTACATCCGACCCAAAAGAGGTCAATGTTGCGTTCCACTCTTTTTACAGGGAGTTGTACAAATCAACGTGTAATTTTCATTCAGAGAAATGTAAGCAATTCCTGAGCAGACTGGATTTGCCCACGTTAGGGGAACAGGAAGCAACAGATCTGGGTCATCCCATATCCTTAAAGGAGCTGAAGACTGCTCAGGATGACAAATAAAGGGAAATCGGCAGGTCCAGACGACATACCGCCAGAGCTCTTACTACACTTCTGGGATATTTTGGGGCCAGTTTTGTTGGGGTCGATCCAATCAGCGGTTGAAAAGGGCTCTTTCCCTACTCACACTAACGCTGCCCTGGTTTCGCTAATTCTTAAAAAAGGGAAAGACAAAACTGATTGCTCCAATTACACACCGATTTCGTTAATGGACTCAGACAAGAAGCTGTATTCTAAGGTACTGGCATTACGTTTGCAGGGATACATGGACAAACTAATTCATAAGGATCAGACTGGCTTCATGAAAGGGCGCCTAGCAGCGGACAGTATACGACGCCTAATACATGTAATTCATGAAACTCAACAATTGCAGACTCCATGCGCGATACTGTCACTTGATGCCGAAAAGGCCTTTAACAGGCTCGAGTGGCAGTATCTGTGGGTGGCCCTGGAGAGATTTGGCCTAGGAAGAGGGTTTGTCGATGATTCGCGTTTTATATGTTAACCCCACCGCCATGGTGTCCACGAACGGCTTAAACTCGAGCCCCTTTCCCATTTTTCGTGGGACCCGAGGGATGTGGCCTCTCGCCAAGTTTATTTATTCTCTCGTTAAAACCGCTGGCCCAACATCTGACCCAGGTCATTGCTCCTATTCGGATTAAAACCTCATTGCATGGCCCCAGCCGTGGTGCAACTGGCTGGGGCACCTGCACCGTACGCCGGCAACCAGGGTTCGAATCCTGACCCGTGGTCCTTTCCGGATCCCACCCCGACTCTCTCTCCCACTTTCCTGTCAATCTCCTATCCGAATAAAGGCAAAAAGCCCCAAAAAATTACTTAAAAAAATAAAAATTCAAAAAAATTGTTGCATGCCATATCGACCTTCGCTGATGACGTACTTATCTACTTATCGGATATTGAAAAGTCAATACCCTCTCTGTTAGCCACTTTTGAAGAGTTCAGGATGTTATCCGGCTATAAGATCAACTGGGCGAAGTCAGCTTTGATGCCGCTGAATGAACCCGCAAAAGCGGTAGTTTTGCCTTATGACATTCCCATCACAGTAGAGATCACATACTAGGGCATCCAGATTCAGCCTTCACTGCATAACATAGTAAAAACGAATTATGAGAACATATTTAAAGATGTGGAACGTGCCATGGATGTATGGACTAAATTACCAGCTTCACTGCAAACAAGGATTGCCTCCGTCAAAATGAACGTGTTGCCTCGCCTTAACTTTGTTAGCATGATGATTCCGCTCCCTCCTCCGGCGGGATATTGGAAGAGAGTTGACTCCCTGTTACGAAAATATCTGGAATAGTGGGCATCCCAAAATTAAACTCTCCACCTTACAGCGATCAAAGCAAGAGGGTGGGCTGGCCTTCCCAAATGTTATGAGGTACCATCAGGCCTTTCAGCTACACCCACTTAAGACATGGCTTGACCGCTCCTCCCAGGTAGCATGGAGAGATGTAGAAGATGCACTAGTGTTTCCATACAAACTTGAAGGGGTCTTATTTTCAGGACTAACTATCAACCAATGCATGTTACAATTTGGGCCTGTTATTACAAACTCTATAAGAAATGCCGCCAGGGGAAGGGAGGGAGGGGTATGTTAAAACATGTTTGTATTATTCAATCTTGTCATGTGAGATTATAATTTCAATAAAACAGTTGTTCACAAAAAAAAGAACATTTATGAGAGATTGTAGTCAATATATGTGACAAATTTGTGTTTGTTCAGAAAATAGTATAAAGAAATTGAGGGAAAAAAAACTGCTCTTTAGGGAGCAACTACTTAAATGCAATAATGGGATGGAAAGTGAGCATGACAGAGTGCTCAATGAGGGTAATGCACAACAAAAGAGCTAAATAAATCTGTGCATATTTGGAAAAAACTGACTAAAATTAATCGAGACGTGCTTTAGCCAGACACATTTTGGGTAGAGAAAGTGAAGGCTCATCAAATTGTCCATGGAATGTTGTTTCATTTTGAGCAACAACAATTATCGCCAACATTTTCAAATAAATACATTTTTAATTTCATTTAACCTTTATTCAGAGTTTTGGGAGGAAATCTTAAAAAATACTGACCTTTATACTTTGGCAGAACAGATAGTCTGCACTGTCAGATTTAAACATTTCTAGAATTATGAAAAAAAAGTTTGGTAGTTTGTCCAAGAAGAGTTAATATTCAGCTCAGCTCTACTTCTGTAGAACAAGAAAGTGCACACACACACACACACACACACACACACACACACACACACACACACACACACACACACACACACACACACACACACACACACACACACACACACACACACACACACACACACACACACACACACACACACACACACACACACACACACACACACACATGCTTCTCTTGCTTTTCCTCCATATTCTGCAACAGTCAGATCCAGCATGCTAAAAGATCTATTCCATTCTAAATATGAACAAGGATTCAGTGTCAAACAGCATTTCCATATAGCTCAGCATCTCTGGGAGAACATTTTACCATAACTGAAAAAAAACCAGATCCACAGAAGCTCCCTCTCTGAGAGTTAGCAAACAGCATATTTGTGAGGATCCACACCTTCCTGCGGTGAAAGCATAATAATGATTGGACCCAAAATGATTAGGCAGACAGAAACCTCATCAAGAAATTATGTTATTTATTTTCTACACCTGAACTTGAAGGGCATCATGGTAATCATGTATGCAGTCTGGGTAGGGGCGCAGATGAAGGCGGAAAACCTTGCCAAACCATCCTGCTCATCCCCCCTATGATCTATAATTATAATAATGATTGGACTAATTACCTAGACCTTAAGTGCTGTAATGACAATGTGATAAAAAGTGACTTTAGCAGAAGATAAAAAAGTAAATAACATGTTGGGAGGCTGCAGGAAGGTTCACTGTCAGGAAAACTTGAGGCATGACCAAACCATGAGAAGGAGAGCAACAAAGTTTGGGATACTGTAGATGGATATAGGTCCAAACTGGAAAAAAACAAGAACCTGTTGTTTACTTGTCCTCAGCAGCTGTCATGTTTGTAGCTGCAGAGCATGTATTGTTGATTCCTGAGAATGTGAAAGGCAACACTGTGCCAATAATGCCTCTAAAAGTCAACGCCAGCAAAGGTTAGTCTTACACTTTCCCCTTTTTTTCCCTTTGGCCATAGAAAATGCTTAAAGTATTGGGAGTTGGATTTAGATGCAACATATTGTTAATCCCTGATCCTGTAGGTCCACTAACAATGTTAATATTTTGTATGTTGTATTCCTAGATTGGCACCACCACCAACCTTCCATTATCTCAGGAATACTTAGAAGACCATCATGATTTTTATATTTCCAAGAATCGGGAAAAAAAGTCCTGCAATGTAACTGCAACATTTAAGCAATTCAGTAGCTTCAGCTCCTCAAAAAAAACAACACTTACCTCATTAATAACAAGGGCATACTGTATGTGTTTTATAGGAATATATATAATTGAAGATGGAAAGGGAAATAATGGAAATGCTTTCCCTTACTTTACCTTTGCGATGTATTTGCCTTTTGATTCTATTGTCTTTAGAACTGTATAAGCGCAATGCCACAGTTGTAGAAATGTAGCAGTTGATACCAATATCTTTGAAATTATATCATTGGTTTTCAAACATATCCGCTGGCAACCTGTTCAATGCAAAATGTTCTTTAAGATCCTGATCCATAAAAATCTGGACCAAAATTGTATATATGGCATACCTCTAGTTTATCAATCAGAATACATTATTGGTTCAAAAGCCTGCTATCCACTTCAGATATCCATTCTGGCAATGAAGTATTAAGCACCTAAAGACAGCTAACCTGCTTATTTGGGGTATGCATGAACACTATTAAACCTTTAGCATAATCAAAAAACATGTTTGCTTCATTAAAACATTTTGGTGTACTTTCCAGCTGTATTTTTGCTTTGAATGATAACAAAACGTTTTGTCAATCTGTAAAGAACTTGAAATGAAAAGTAATCTATTAATATGACGACACATAAAATATCCCACAAAGATAAACCAAAGTACAGCTTAAAAGAAAAAAGTACCAATTCCGACTAGGAACCAACCATGGGAAAGGCTGTATAGCGTGAGTGACTGCTCGATTGGTGTTGTCCTTATGGGATGCTAAATCTTCCTTTGCCGCTTAAATAGCTCAAACTACAATGTCTTATGTGATTGTAGGCTGAATATAATGATAATGCCTTTTGGCTCCAGCATCAGTAACGGTATTGGTCATTACATAGGATTCTAAATGAATATCTGAGAGACAGAAACAAGTTGGCAGAAAATCTGCTATTTAGGGGCCTGTTTCCATGAGTTCAATTATAAGTTAATAGTGTTCCCTAAAAATATCTCATTGTCTTAAGGCACGCATTATGATAGCATGGTTCTTGTGGAGGTGTAGGGAAAAGGAAAAGGAGAAGGTATCCTAGAAGCCTGTACACATCACAGGGTTGCAGAGAGCGAATCACAATATACCAAAACAAAGAATAGTGTATTTTTTGGCCAAAATTAAACTGACTACTTTTAATTCATGCACTTACCAAGAGAGAGCTATACAAGTAACCTGGGGTTCAGTGGTTGGCTGAGTGACACTTTGACACATAGAAGATGCCAAATGCTGTTAACAGAAGCAAGATGGCATATAATTGGATCAAAGCTGTAACCTTGAGTCGGGTACATACATCAACAAGGGATACAAATCATCAAATAATTAGAGCGAGGTCTGTCAGCATGAAAGGTCTGATACTGTCAGTTGAAATTAGCAACATAGGATGATACGAGCAACCATTCAAACCCATTCCAAAAAATGTAGGTGGTTCCTCCTTGCTATACCCTTTAAACCAAGTTTCATTAAATGCCAATATTCTTTTTTACTGGAAAGAGAAATGATGAAAACAACAACAGAAGCACGAGAACAAATTTGAATAACAGCATAGGATTTTTGTCTTAAGAACAAACTCTTGTAAGTATGCTCAAACACTGTATTCATATTTGTAAATACGTGTGAAAAATCTGTCTTTATTTTGGTAACAATAAACCATAAACTCCATATGCCATACCATAAATGGAATAAATATGGTGTATTGACATTTTTCATAACATTTCCTCTTATTTGCCGCTTTGAACTCCATTCCAGTTCTAGTAAACTTATCCATAAGAAGAAACATTCAAGATATTATTTCAACTCATTTACAGTGCAGAGATGTGATTTTAATCATCAGAGAGAGGGATTTGAAATATTTGATTCCTCTATTCTCTTCAAATGGACTTAATTTTTGTAAAATATGAGCAGATCTTCTCAAATCCAAATCCTCTATGATTACTTTGGTGGTTTTAAGTACAGAAGGATTCTGTACTTCTATGTCTGACTTTTCTTTCTTTGAGCAAAAGATTCAAAAACGAAATGCCTTATCCAGCTCTGTGCTTCACAGGTCAAAGAACATCAACACAATGTGACTGAATCCAGTACGAACATGGCGCAGCTGAAGGGCTGTACATAAACAACTCAGGGTAGGAGAACTCATTTCCATCTGGCCATTGTGTGTTTGTCCGCATTGTTCTTCAGCTTCTTCCGCCTGGTATGTCTAATTTGTGAGTGAATCTCTTCCAGTCCATTAGAGAGACGCTGGGAGGGCACCACCCCCAGCTGACCTCCCTCTGCAGAGTTTGCACTAAATCACATCTCTGTAAAATAGCATATAATAACCACTGCTAGAGAATCAGTCAGTATGTGTGGCACAGAGCCACTGTATTGTGGAAAAGAACCTGGAGAAATGTTTCTCAGAACATGATTTGCATTGCGATGAAAAGTCTGGAATATTATTCACTTCAACCAAATCTGAATTGATTGTAAATGCGCTTAACATATAACTTCCGAAGGCAAAATAGACTAAAACGTCTATTTAGATGGCAGCGCAATCCTCCCCTATAGCTATGGCATGGTGAACCTGCATGATGACATGCTAAACATGTGATGAGGCAAACACATGAGGGACTGAATTTCTGTATAGGGACTGTATAATGCAATGTAATGTATAATGCATGAAGTAAACAAACAAACAAAACAAAAAAAACCACAAACGCTTTCTTTAGGAAACAAGGACAATATAGAATAAAGTCAGAGTTTCTCCTTATTTCGTCATTTAGAATGTTACTGTAGCTCCACTCAATCCAATCAAAGATTATTTACATTCATTTCTTACATTTAGCAGCACTTCAAGTAAAGGTAAAAGACAGTTAGAAGAAGGGGCAATCTACTGACCATAGTAAAGGCAAAAAAATATAAATTGTGTGGCCGTCCTTTTGAATGCTGTATGCTGCATTTAATGATACATGTCTATACCTGGACAAGTTCCAGCATAACGTGCACATTTTCTGAATCTATACCCTTGTGTGTAATGTACTGACTATGTGAGCAAGCCCAAGACCTCTGATTTAAATGAGATCTATATGGACAGTCGGTGACAAACTCCATAAAATGCAATTATCATTCACAATCTTTTCAATCCAACTTCTCTTCAGGAAGCTATTCTTCAATGTTAAATTAAATCAAATGTGTGCAAAACTATCAACTGTAGGCCACTGGTTGTAAACATCTGCAACACATTCCAACAAGCTAATTATGCTTTTCTGTGTTTGGCTTTCCTTATATTTCAAGTCACATCTTCATCAACTATTCATCAACTTCCATTGAAATGAATATCCACACACAATGTATTGTTACAGATGCAAATAGTAAGTCATTCTTGTGTCAACATCAGCTAAGTTGTAAAAAGAGATAGCCGATGCTGCCTCATCAGTTAAGGATGTGCTCAAGTAACAAAGAAACAATAAAAAAAACAACTGAAATGATTTGCTGTATTTTGATTAAATAAATGCTTTTTGGCACAGTGCATCTGCTAGGGTGATTTGCAGATTGTATAAAAAAAAGAAAAGAATATATACAGCTGCGGAAAAAATTAAGATACCACTTCAGCATTATTTATTATTTATAGGTATGCCTTTAAGTTGAATTCTTATTATCTTTTTTATTGTATTCTATAAATGACTGACAATTTCTCTCTGTGTTGGAATTCAACAGACACTGGAATGGTTGCAATACATGTAGAGAATCAGTCAGTATGTGTGGCACAGAGCCGCTGTATTGTGGAAAAGAACCTGGAGAAATGTTTCTCAGAACATGATTTGCATTGCGATGAAAAGTCTGGAATATTATTCACTTCAACCAAATCTGAATTGATTGTAAATGCGCTTAACATATAACTTCCGAAGGCAAAATAGACAAAAATGTCTATTTAGATGGCAGCGCAATCCTCCCCTATAGCTATGGCATGGTGAACCTGCATGATGACATGCTAAACATGTGATGAGGCAAACACATGAGGGACTGAATTTCTGTATGGGGACTGTATAATGCAATGTAATGTATAATGCATGAAGTAAACAAACAAACAAAACAAAAAAAACCCACAAACGCTTTCTTTAGGAAACAAGGACAATATAGAATAAAGTCAGAGTTTCTCCTTATTTCGTCACTTAGAATGTTACTGTAGCTCCCCTCAATCCAATCAAAGATTATTTACATTCATTTCTTACATTTAGCAGCACTTCAAGTAAAGGTAAAAGAGAGTTAGAAGAAGGGGCAATCTACTGACCATAGTAAAGGCAAAAAAATATAAATTGTGTGGCCGTCCTTTTGACTGCTGTATGCTGCATTTAATGATACATGTCTATACCTGGACAAGTTCCAGCATAACGTGCACATTTTCTGAATCTATACCCTTGTGTGTAATGTACTGACTATGTGAGCAAGCCGAAGACCTCTGATTTAAATGAGATCTATATGGATAGTCGGTGACAAACTCCATAAAATGCAATTATCATTCACAATCTTTTCAATCCAACTTCTCTTCAGGAAGCTATTCTTCAATGTTAAATTAAATCAAATGTGTGCAAAACTATCAACTGTAGGCCACTGGTTGTAAACATCTGCAACACATTCAAACAAGCTAATTATGCTTTTCTGTGTTTGGCTTTCCTTATATTTCAAGTCACATCTTCATCAACTATTCATCAACTTCCATTGAAATGAATATCCACACACAATGTATTGTTACAGATGCAAATAGTAAGTCATTCTTATGTCAACATCAGCTAAGTTGTAAAAAGAGATAGCTGATGCTGCCTCATCAGTTAAGGATGTGCTCAAGTAACAAAGAAACAATAAAAAAAACAACTGAAATGATTTGCTGTATTTTGATTAAATAAATGCTTTTTGGCACAGTGCATCTACTAGGGTGATTTGCAGATTGTATAAAAAAAAGAAAAGAATATATACAGCTGCGGAAAAAATTAAGATACCACTTCAGCATTGTTTAATATTTATAGGTATGCCTTTAAGTTGAATTCTTATTATCTTTTTTATTGTATTCTATAAATGACTGACAATTTCTCTCTGTGTTGGAATTCAACAGACACTGGAACGGTTGCAATACATGTAGAGTTAAAGATTCAAGAAAAAAATTGGAGTAGTTTCTTAATTTCTTCTAGAGCGCTATATTATATTTAAATATATTTACAACACAATTGTTTTAGAGCTAAGTACACAGGTGTTCCTTTGCATGTTGCCCCTTTTTTCTGAATCCATGACTCTATTCTGTTGAATAAAGGATTATTTTTTGTCTTTTCCCGGCAAAGAAGAACCTGGACAAAATCTATCCGGATTGGTTAGTTTAGTTAGTTAGCAAAACTGATGCACTGAAGTAATCACAGATGAGTTAGTCCATACATGCGTTGAATAAAACTAAGAGCCAGCTCTTCAAAGAAAGCATGTAATGAGCCAAGCTAAAAGTAGCCTTAACAAATAATTAAATAACAAAAGCATAGATGTGTCTCCTTTCCAAACAGATGCACCTAGCAGAAAACACTCCTCTGCTGCCGTTTGTAATACGAACTGTTGTGAATCCCTTTTTTCATATTTCCCTTTAAGAAAGCAAACCACTGTACAACCTAGCAACTCCTTCACCTGAAGAAGCACTTAAACGCTGACAAGGTACACAGAGAGACAAAAAACCAGCACAAAATTGAAGGGCAATTCTACAGTGTGAACGTAGTCTTCCAATTCAAAATAACTCTATAGTTAAAGATCAGTATATACCCCACACTTAACATAATAAAACAGCCTGGAAGGTGTTCTCCTGCATAGACATTTTACAGCTAGAAAATAATGAGAAAGTCTTCTGAGAAGCTGTGGAGAAGAACCGTTGCGGAGAACACAGAAACCAGACAGAGGGAACGGCAGGAAGTAGGATTTCACTGCAGAGCGCTACATGTCCCTCGCCCCACACCCAGAGACATTGGTATTCACTGTGGCCTATCGGCAGTACTTTTGTGTGCTGCATCTCTGAGGCACATTAAGAATTGAAAAGTATCTTTCTTTCTGTTCTTATCTATCAGCCTTCATTCCATAACGCAACTCTTGGTCGCACCACTCTTGCAAAATAAATTGCTGTCATGAAAACAATATGCATCAGCAGACGTACACGCTTCCTGGAAATGAAATGCCCAACAACCCACTGCTTACAGACACAGAGGTCTAATAAAAAGAGGCTACTGCTCCTGTTGATGTTTACCCCGGATAATGTATTCTGGCCTGCTGGATTTTTATCGCTTTCCCTGACAAAACACAAAAAATCACGTAGAAAGAATAGAGTGTCTTGATATTAGCATAATGTTTGGCTGAAGTGCATTCACAATGTAGAATGCCTTCTTTAAAAAAAAAAAAGGAAATGTGCTTTGTGTTCGTTGATTCACAAAGCATAGTAGCCTATACCCGTGCAGTTTGTCCCAGTCCGACTGCTCTCATCCACGATTTTAAACATGTTCACCTAAACGAGGATCTGCAGTCACAGAAGAAAGGGCTTCACATCTCTCACTGGGGAAAAAGTCCCGTGAGTAAAGGTAGAAGTCCCGTGAAGGACCAACATTAGCCTCCAGCATGTTAGCACGCTGCAAATAAGAAAAATAGCAATCGCTTGAAAAACAGTCACTGACATTTGGGGTATTTTCATGTATTATGAACAGCACAGGATCCCAAACTGCCCAGTGGATGTTCAAATACACTCAGTGTGTTCTCCATAAAGCCGTTTGGGAACTTAACAATATATTCATATTTGGAATAACATCACAATCTGTGAGGAATTCCCCTGGTACAATAGTGTGTACACACGGCATTTCCATCCATCCATTTACTTTGTTAGCCTAGGTTCTTGTTGCGTTTCCCTGGCGACCCCATCAAGGCTGCAAAAATAATTACGGCGAACCCTCTATCTGGCCAGCTGTTGTTACCTATGGTCCAGCAGTATCATTGTTGAATGATAGTATTATCTATTTGTGGCAAATTCAGAGGATGTGTGTCATTTTATTACTGCTGAATATGTTTTTTATTTGGTATAAAGGGTCTAAATATGTGACAATTAAAAGAAGATTTAAGTTATACTCTTAAATGAAAATAAATTCCTTAGTTTTCCTTCATTGTAAAAATTGCTTTCTGTACTTCTATACTATTGTATGAAATACAGAAAGACATACATTCTGTTCCATATGCAACACTCATCCTCCAATCCTTTGTTAGTATTACATGCAGTACATAATCAGATATATAATGTCTATTATTGTCGCAAAATGGACTATTCGCAGTATGGGGATGTTGCAAAGAAGCTTTTATTTCTCTTTCAGACTAAAGTGCTATACTATAGCCTCAAGACTGTATCTTCAGGTATCTATGAGTCACATTGGATTGGGCTTTGTGACTCTTCTCTTCTGCTGTTTTACTACAATGCAGAACAGCAGAGGGTGAGAGGAGGAAGTAAGTCATGAATTGAAGAGGGTAAAAGACAAAAATACAGGGAGAGAGTCTGAGACAGAGTATTGCAAATGCTGTCAAATGAAATTGAAGCAAGTAGAGATTGTTCACACCCATTTGTACACTGATGTCAATATGCACATAAAACAGTAGTTAACAAGGTTTTTTTCATGCGCTATGCCTCTTGCACTGGAGTCAATAGTTGATGTCAATTATAAGAGGGTAAAGTTATCGATGCTGCTTTGTCAATTTGTCATCCAATTATGCCACACTCCAATAACACTGTTCAAACCTACAGCACAGCGGAGAAGGTTGCGAATAAATAGAGGTAGGTGAATAAATACAGGTATGCTGATTTGACTCAATACATTTTAAATACAAGATTAATGTTGTGGCCTGCCAGATGGCTATTGGCTGGATCTTGAAGCTATTGGAAAGGACCAGGTATACCGTTCAAATCGATGACGAAGCCTGAACTGACATAAGAACCAACACTGGTGGTAATGTAAGGATTTTTTCTCCATCTGATCCTCGGGTGTGCAACACTACTTCTGTTAAGTGAATTATGAAGTTAGTCTGGTCATGACTTGAATAAAAAGGCTTACACTATGCTCATGCGTCAAACTTTATATCCTTAGCAGAATTAAGAGGCAATAACCATGACACCAGAAGTTAGGTTGGTTTTCAATGATTCTGTAAAAATTCTAAAACTGGTTTCCAGTACCACGCACTCACAACGGGAAGAGAAGGTTTTTTTTCTCTCAGAAGGAAAATGTAAGTATTTTATAAAGGGGCAAATCCAACACTCCTGGTATAAAATATGGTAACTTAATCTCAAAGACCTACTGAGGGAATGAGGGTGCCTTGAAATCTGATCTTCTCCTGGAAGGCTGACGGCCGTAGACCAAATATAGGCCCCGTGCTTTGGTCGTAATTGGGAGCTTTATTGATTTCACGGCCTGTCGTCACGCCTGAGGTAACCTTTTGTTTGAGAATAATTGCTCCATTAGAGGGTTTATTCAGGCACCTGCTGTGTATCTCAGACAATATTATTGTCCAATAAGAATCCCCAGGCAGTAAAACAGTGACCCTGTTCTGATATGTAGGGTGGACAGAGAGGCCTTTTCTGCACTGCAGGGACATATCATCAAATGAGAAAACAGGTGAGCGTGAGTTCAAATACTACAGGGAAACTTGATAAAGTTATAAAATATATCAATTTCATTGTATTGCTTCATAACAAAGATGAAAAAAAAAATCCTTCACTGCTGTTCACCACAATAATGCGATGTGCACATCAACAATAGTCACATAACAGGATGTGCAAAGTAGGAAATTAAATCAGGTAAGTCATGCTGCTACTTTGTTGTCGGGTGATACAAAAAGAAAACTTGCAATGTTTTTTTCCCCCTATACCTTCCATGCATAATACATGAAGCACAAAGATGAGAAAAAACTGCTTTGTTGTCAAGTATCCATTTTTTGCATTCATTCAGAAATAAAACCACAATCAACTTTTTTGAAACAACACAAAAAACACAAAATGCCTTGTTCTCAACAACTCTGAATACAGAATGTTTGGTCTCTATCACTGCTGAAATACATCATCCCACATCTGATCAGTACAGAGTCAACAAGGGTCAACAGAGAGTTTGAAAAGATTTACCAAGAAAATAATCTAGGGTTCACTTCTTGGTGGATTTGGATGACCCCTGGCCCCTAAACCTCATCAGAAAGCATTGTTGTCCAACACGAAGTCAATAATGAAAAAGAGAGCCAAATAATACTGCTTTTACTTTTGGGTTATGTCAAACTTCAAATATCAACATACATTTATTTCACAAACTTTCTTCCTCCACATATAGCTCTTGTCACACCTAAAACATATATTATGCAGCACCATGAGAGACATGAATTATAATGTGTTTTAAAGCTCTTTAGAAATCTTTGTGATGGATTCTTTGAACAACCAGTCAGTGTAAACACATGGGAAAGGCACCTGTTCAATGGTCTTTATGCTCTCTAATGCATTTTGTCACCACAAAGCAGACATCGGCAAGTGTGATGAAATTGATTTTCAATATTTCTTTGTTCCCTATAAGTATCAGTGAAGTTGTACGATGCTTTCCCCATATAAAAGCAAACTGTTATGTGGCGCAAAAACGGTCGCCCATAATCCAACATAAGAATACAAGTTCTCAACAACGCAAAAAACTAAAAAAGAATACTACTTGGCCCGAGTGTGTGTTCAAATGCAGCATATGCATGCATCATCCATACAGTTCACATTAGACAGGTATTTCTGTAAATAAGGCTTAATGTCTGGGCAACAGTAAGCCTTAACCCTAAGATTTAACAAATACAATTATTTTTGATTCTGTCAATAAGGCAGTTAGACCATGAGCAATGAAAACCAAGAAAAGTTGACAACATCATTACATCATGAACAACACAAAAGGCAAAAACAAACCTCACTGTATGTGTGCAAGTGCACCTAACATGTAAAGTTTTCGTCAAACTACGTAATTGAACCCCCGGGACATGCTCGACCAAGTGAATGAAGTGAAAAGGAGAGGTGAGAGGGCTACAAAGAGGAAAGAAAAAAACATCAATGACAGCAGAACTTTACGGGAGCTGCTCTATCAGCTCCAATTAAACACAACAAAAGGCAGCATGATTTAAGGCCTGCTACAGAATTTCTCAAAATTGGCTTTAAGTATTTATAGATCGTTTTCCACCTAATGGGTGTCGATTATTTGCCTTTCACTTGTTTTTTGTAATGTTTTACATAATTTGCCCTGGGTGTATTTATTTATTTGGTCTGTCTTAGTTGTACCACATATTTCATTATATTATAGTGTTTATTCCTGGCATTTGGCCTTCATAACACACTCTCAACAATTCATTTTGGGTTCAAAATCCATGCAGTGTGGATTTTAAAAGATCTTCCAACATACCGTTCCATTTGTCAGTCGGAAGCTGTGACATAATGCATAGCCTTTCACATAGAGTGGTGCAGGAACGAGTCTTAATACCCGGAAGTGAGTGAGCATTTGACCACTTCCGGTTCCCTCGTCTCAGAGTCAATGGGATTTCGCCGTAGGATTTTTGAAATTAGCTCGAAATAAGGTCTTTGCTTGACACACATTTAAGAGACGGATCACGTTTTGTTCTACAGCATTAAATACATTAGCAGTGACCCCACTGGTGATTTTTGAAGAGTGTATGTGTCTGAAAAACGATGGTTGTTACAAGTGGCTGAATAGGAATACAGAAGTTGTCGAGGACGTTGTACGTCATAACACCGAACACGTAAACACTCCCGCTAAGTTTGTTTGCACCTGTTCTAGTACCTGCGCTCTTGCAAACTCTTAAAATAGATGCTTCAACTTGTACAATTTTGAATCTGTATTTTTGAAAGTCAGTTGAAAGGATCTTAAGTCGGTGTGACGTTGAAAGTCCTGCAACCCTGCTGTACTCGTCTGTAGTTCGTTTACATCATAACGTTAGCATTTTGCTTCTGACGATTAGATTTATGATTAGAAAATGATAAAAGTAGGGTAGACAGGTGGAGATTATCCGGCCGATCAAAACGTGCATTTATCAAACGGGTTCGTTTTCCACAGATCTTATTTTTTACAATATTTCAAAATCTTATGTTACCATGCGTAACTCATGCACAGCTTACTTCCGGGTCGGCCTACTAAAATACATCCTCCCTGCACCACTCTATTAGGCCTCAGAACTGGGGCGGAGTGTGTCAGCTTTCACCAAGTCAGAGCAAGATATTTTATCCCACTGTTTGTTTTTGTCAACTTTCTTTCACTGTGTTAGCATATTATGTTTTATCTGCTACTTTACAATTTTCTATTTTTTTTGTTTGTACTTGAATCAGCTCCCTGAGGTCTTAAGGTCAAATTCATTTAAACATAAAGTTCTTTACTAAGAGTGAAATCCATTAGGTATAACAAGTATTGTTAACTGTTCATTTCTAAATTTAACCCCAGGAAGGTCATTTTTCACACTACTTCTCTGAAAAGATAGCACATGACTGATATTGAAAGCATCCTCAGAATCTCTGAAATAAATGAAAAAAACAGGTACCATCTCGATCTCAAAAATCCAAAATTGTGAACAAGGAACATTCCACCATTATGTGGGACTGCTAATTACAATCTTTAAGTATCTCTGAATTATTCTTCATATAGACATTTATGATTTTGTAAGGGTGATTAATTAGTTGGTCAATTGTTTAAACAACACATTTCAGTATCCATAACTATTTTGGAATCAGCTTGTCAACATGCATATTTGATCAATCTAAAATTACGACAGCTTGAGAGGATAAATAGATGATATAGAATAGATGACTCAATCAGTCCCACTCACAATTTTTGTAAGTGGGACTGTCTTTCTGAAGTAATTACCATCCTGACTGGTATGCCCAATTCCAGCAAAGTGGTAATGAACTGCATATTCATGTCAACAGAACAATAACCAAATCAAAAGCTCCAATCAAGCTTCCTGTGGCTTTTGATGCTCTAACAAAGTCAGACACTCATTTGCTGGAACACTCTGAAATTAGGGCTGCATACTCATTTGCCAGAATGTGACTCACATTAGCCGAGCATTTGATTCAATTTCATATGCTCGTTATAAAAGGAGTAGCGAAAATGGTGACAAAAACAATGAATGAATATTATTTTCCCCCCCTCACTTTGTCTGTTTTAATATGAGTTTGTTTTCTTTGTAGAAAGCTGCTTGCTGGGGTACATGATCTCCATAGGAACGAGTTGGCCGCTGGTCGTTTGGAGTGTGCCCAGCAAATGTCATGATGAAAGTCAGCATTTCAGGTATTGGCACTAAACATCACTGAGGGGGCATGTAATGGCTGCCAAGATTTTGAGCGTGGAAAATCAGCAGGGGGTTGACACTGTCACCTCTGACCAATTCTCTTGCACCCGGACTCATTTTATATACAGTAGCTTGGGGAAGCAGTAGCGGGATGCATGCCAGGATAGAGCTGACAACATGACTGTCAGACAGACTATAGGAAAGCTTTTGAGGTGGAGAAAGATGATATTGCAGCAGGATGCCTACTTTCACGCTTCAATCACCATAATGTGATGAGTTGTCACATTAAAATCTCAAGTTGGTCAATTTGAAGCACCACCAGTATTCCACGGTGGCGAAATTTATTGCAGCCATAACAATAACACTAAAGGTCGGAGGCAATAAATGTCAGCAAGAACACTGGTTGTAAGACTGGCTACAGAAAGCAAGCTCATTCCTCATGCTTTTGCCAGGCAGTGCAGCAAGAAGCCGAGATTTGGGCATAGCCTTTAGCCTCCTGCAGGCAACTAAGTAGGGAGGAAATAGTTGCTCATTTGTATTTTCAAGGGTTCATTAAAAAATGTAAAAGATTCCAAAGGCTTAATGTCCTATCATATACACAAATAGGTATATTTATGTAATGAATAGGGGTGGGGGAAATAATCGATACAGCATAATATCACGATACTTTGAGTGGTGATATTATATTGATACATGGACACCGAGTATCGATATTTTATTACTATTATTTTATGGCCATGGGTAAAGTCCGTGGGATTGGCAGGAAGTTAGTCAAAACAAAGTTGGAGTCAGCAGAGGAAGAAATCAGAGATACACCATATTGCATTATATTGTATCGCAATACTAAGCATATCGTAGAATCGCAATATTATTTTATTGTGGCTTAAATATCGCGACTGTATCGTATCGTGGGGACCCTGGTTATTTCCACCCATAGTAATGAATGAAAAACTTGGGTAACAGTTTCCTCAACAATGCAATTACAAGACATGAAAATCCTTTTTTTTTAAAACAACAATAAAAATATTGCAAGCTCAGGCGTTCAGTAGAACGAGAAAGACTCTGAAAATGAAGATTTTAAGAACCTATACCAAAAATTAAGGAAAAACTCTGAAACCAAAGCTTTAATAAGACAAATTTAATGACATTCCATTCTCACCACAGCTCTGTGTATGACTTTGCGCTGTCACACCCCCCCCAACACTGGCACAAACAACCTCTAGCAGCATGTCCAATGGAGCTGGAGCACAGCTTCTCCTAATTCACATCCGAGCCTATGGGCAATTACCTGCTTATCGTTCGTGACTGGCACTCGCTCTTCTGAATGTTTGTCACCAACATGGAGGTGGCAGCAAGACGACAGGAAGACCCGAGGGGGGACAACGCTGAACCTTGCAATGCTCACCGTTTCAATTAGAGGCTCGGCGGAACATGGTGGCTCCTGATCGTCTTCCTGCTCCGCAGCTCTGGGTGCCTAATTACAGCACGTCGATAAGGCCAGAAAACACAGCTCAAATGGATGGAAGCGAGGCACAGATAAACACAAGCTAATGAAGAAAGGTATAAAAAAATATATCAGCTTACACACAGATGCACGCATCCTTTATGCCTTGCACAGACACAGATACAGGCTGACACTCCCCTGACAGTCTGAAGAATCATTAATCTCACTTGCTCAGTATTTTCCTTCAGCAAACAAAATGTACCTCCAACCACAGGGAACTTCTGGTTAATCTTCCTGTCGTCCTTTGGTCAAATTGACCCGTTGCCGAATGATTTTATTTTGGGTTAAAGGTTTATTTTATGTTACTGCCAGAAACCTAACATGTTTGCTTGTATACTAAAAGAAAATATTTGTGATTTGGTTCGTTATCTTTTGGATTTTATTCAAATTCATAGCATCGGTGGTCCATTTTTGGTCATTTTTTCCTTTTTCATCTCAGAAATTAGGTTAGATTTTTGTGTAAAAATGTCTATTGACCATCATTTTAAAAAAGAATGGTAAAACTTCTGGTAATAAGTTGGAATACAAGGTGTAACATAAGCTGTGTCCCAATCGAGCGACCGCATCCTCCTGGGGCTGGATTAAGCCAATTATAAGCCAATTCAGTAAAAGAACATTTAAATTATGACAACAATCATGATGAAGCGCTGTGGGTTTGCCTGGCAATCTCGCCTCTAATCTCCGCTCCAGACCCCCACATCACGGCTCAATTGTTCGTAATTGCCCTTAAGATTAACTATGGCACAAACATTAAGGGCATCCAATTCTCTGAATCCATCTTCCATTCCTTTTTATCAGTCAAGGGCACTTGGCAAACAGGAGTTATTGGCTTATTATCTATTTGCATTCTAAAACTAAATCATCTCGTCCCTCCTTGCATTTAAAAAACCTATTTTGGCATTCCTGCTTATTTTTCCTCATTAAGAAGTGGATGAAATTACATAATGCAGTAAGAGGAAAAAGCAGCTGATGACCTTACGCCATGTGAACTACGTATTCACCTCATAAGAAATCTATGTGCAAATTAAGTAAGCATAAAAAAAGACGTATGACAGATAACATCATTCACGAAAAAACTTCAGTATGTCAATAGGATTGGAAAGCAGAGCGGCCAGAAGAGAATCAAAATTCTAAATATGCAGAGCAGATACAGAATTGACGTTTATAACCTCATACATATGGAAATCCACCTCTTCTAAGGTGGGTTTGAACCACATTTTCAGCATTTTGCTTACACTCTTAAACAGAACATCTCATACTGAAGCAGCCACCTTGTAGGGTTAGTTACTAAGTTAAGCTAACAAGTTAACCATCTGGGAGCACCTTCTGCTAGTCAGTCACTTGAGCTCTCTGTCTCTATTGGGCCATTAGGTTCTACTGGCATTTTTGAATGATAAAATGATGAAACAAATCATCTCCAAGCTAGCAATCGGCTTATAAATGCTTTCACATACTTGATGCAAAAGACGTAGGCAACTAAATGCCATCAATTACTGTCAAATAACTGCCTGCAAAACATTCCTTTTTCTGTGGGGGAGGTTTAGTAAAAGTAAGTGCTAAGTTCAACACAGCTTCTCCGTCGTTTTCTTTAGAGTTGAGCAAAATCAAATTTTGAATACAAAATGTATGTGGATTCGCTATTCACTGTACTTTGTCTTCAGGAATGAATCTAACAATCACCACCTTTCCATTCAAATGTATTGCATTTGCCCCAAATTGTTGCCGTTTCATATTTGTGAACCAGCCTTTACAAATGTTACACAAGCAGAACAAATCTACATATACTGATACAATTTTCACCTTCCTATTATAATCTTACTGGGGGACATAAATGAGGTTGACAGCTGAATTGGCAAAACGTTTGGGTCATTTTTACAATGGACCAATATAACATTACCAGTGAATAGTCTTAAAAAGAAGGTGAATATACATTAATGAAATTAGACACGCTGATGAAGAGTGGCACCTCTGAACAACAGATACAAATGAAAAGATGCACCATGTTGGAAAAAGGCCTTATATGAGAATGAGAAAATCTGGGAATCCCTTGGTTCACTTAAGACGTTGTAAAGTTATTTTACTTGTTGTACTGGAAACTATTTTAGCATCGCCATTTGGACAGGAGTAAGAATTTAGAGTAAACAGGAGATGTACAGAGGTAATAGAAAATTGAAATGGTGAATAGGATATTTTGTTATTTTACCTATTCAGTAATTCCTCATATTTTATTTTATCTGTTGTGATTTACCTATGTATGTTGATTAGCTATCCCCCCATATTTATTTTATTATTATTCATCTTAGACAGATTGAGAATGGAGAACAGGGTAAAAATATAGGTAGAAGAGTCAATATAACCAGATGACTGAGGGATGAATATGTATAAAGATTTGGAGAATATGTGGATGAACAATGATATAGATCTGTATGTTAAAGGGTAAATATGAAGAGAGCATGTTGACTGATGGATACTCTTCTTTATGGTGTATGATATATAAGTCACCTGAAATCAGTTATTTGAATTTTTGTTATATTTGACATTGCTGATTGCATAATTTTCATTGTTTAAAAAATGTAAAACTGTGTAGGAAATGAGAAACTGTCAGATGGATAAGTGCCATTATGAATGAATAAAAAAATAATAAAAAAAAAAAGGAAAAAGGAAACTGTGGCACAGAACCACCATGCATGCTGTACAGGCAAGTGCATGCAAAAACAGAAAAAAAAATCCTACACTTTTTTTCTGCGATCTTGTTTACACACACAAATATGTAAAATCCAATTACAATATTTAAAACTGCAACCATCTTTAAAGTTAATGTTACTGTCTGGCTTTTTCCTCCCGTCAATATTTTTACATTCAAGTGAGCATCTTCACATTTTATGCTTTAAGTTATCAGCTCATAGCAGACTGCTTCAAATAAACAACATTTTATCAATATTTGAAAAGAGTACATCCTCAGATACCTCACTTTGATTTAAGATATGTAGTTACATTGAGTATACTTTTAGTAGGTATCACTGAATCTTATAAAAAACTTAAGATTATAAATAAATAGGCACTGAACTAATATAAAATATTTTTTAAGGTGATCTCTTACCCCCTTTTTCTCCTGAACTTTTTTACTATACAGCCTAGACAACCTTGATTCATATGCTGTCTCTGAGAGTTTAGGCACATTCATGAATCACAAATACAAAGAAAAATGGAAAACGCTTCAAAGTGAGCAAGACCAACCATCCTACCTGTGATGGGACTTGTCAGTGATTTGTTTCCTTCTTTGGCCCTATTCTCTTCAGGAACACCCGGAGGCGGCTCCGCTCAGCTGTTACTCAAGCTGCTGTCCTGATGTTAAGTTTTGGCTTTGTAACTCTCCTTAAGTCCTTTACTGCTCTCCTACCATGAGATGCTACTGAATCAACTTTAACAGGCCAGACCTTGCCTTTCAGCAGGACTCTTAAAGTATTTGAAATTCAAACTTTTGCATGCATTACCCGATGCATCTTCCTAAATGCGGCAGATTAAGGCCCTACGCAAAGGCATTTCCAAAGAAATGTTTCTCATTGAATTGTACGTGCTATTATCTTGCATTAAAGCTCAATCTGGCTGATTGAAGTAAGAAAAACATAAAACTTAGAACAATCGTAATTACTGGTACTGTTGCTAATTTAATTGGACATCTCACAGCAAAATTCAAATACAATCATCTGTGTTTCTGTGATTTAACTAGTCAAAGATGGGCGTATTTTGACAAAAAAAAGTGCTACTTTAGACTTAATTTAGTCCACAATGTGTTGCCTCTGTAAGAACATGACTCCACCTTACCATGTCTCAGCCTTTCACACCTTGAGAACCACTGCCCTGTTGCAGTAATGTGTGTTAGAGGTGTGACTCACTCTCTGTGCTGAAGCTAGCTGATTACTGGAGAGCTGTTGCTATCTCTGGTGAGCTGCCCTTTATCTTCGTCCTCTGTCCCCTGAACCATAAGCCCGGCCGGCAAACCATCAATAAGGAGGCCACAACAGGACCTCACGTAATCACAGCGGTGTGTATGTTTGTGCGTGTGTGTCTGCGTGCCCCTGTTGTAATGTGTGTTGTTTTGTGTGTGCATGCATGCCGATTGTAAAACCAGGTATGCTTGAAGCTATTTTTCAACATGCTGGAGCTTCACGCCTGAGGTAAATCCACTGACTGCCGCCATTTACTATTTGTGGCAGCACCAGCAGGTCTTGAATCTTGTCAGTAATTTCAAAAAGGAAGTCACTGGAGTCAACTAACAATAGTGCTTTGAATGTGCAACAACATTTTAATGTTTTATTATTATGTTATGTTAATATATGTTTTATAATTAACCAATAATACCATATATATATATCATAATAATAACTGCTAATGAAAATAATCATCAATTGTAGCCCTGTTTCAGTGTACAAAATGTAAGGACATAGTCAAAAAAATGTGGAGATCAAGTTAATATCCAACTAACTTTCCAGTTATCGGGAATTTCCAAAGATACACAAAAGGTCAGCACACATTTATATTTCTAAAGCTG
Organism: Eleginops maclovinus; assembly: GCF_036324505.1. Taxonomy (NCBI): domain Eukaryota; kingdom Metazoa; phylum Chordata; class Actinopteri; order Perciformes; family Eleginopidae; genus Eleginops; species Eleginops maclovinus. Next base: position 7,998,578 of record NC_086369.1, on the reverse strand, counting down.
AAACCAGCAAATATTTTTCCATTTTTTCCAGAAGAATGACAAAACATCCTACCGTCAGTTGTTAAGCTGATGTTAATTCCTACAAACAAGCAGTCCCTGGTACTGGCGGACCTGTGGCTGCCTCTGAGAGTGCAGACTGATAGACTAGAAACAAAATAGAGGGAACACGCTGTCTGTTGGCAGGATAAATCTGAGTGTCCCCTCATCTTTTCTGTCATCTTTAGATGGGAAGAGGCCTCGCTAGCAGTGATGGTTGCCTTCTTCAGTTCCATTCTGTGGTAATAGACTGGCTCAAACCAAGGAAACTTGACAAAACTAGACCGTATTCATCCATGTGACAATAAGGAGCAGAAATGAAATGGCACGTTTACATAATATATATAAAACAATTAAAACAACAAATCTAGCAGAGCATTTGACTCAAGGTAATGATGTAAAAAGATAGTGATTACAGTAGGTATATAGGATCTACATAGGTGTTTTTGTTTAATAAACATATTTTGTCCAAATGTTGAAAGAGGTAAATCAATTTTCTTCTAATGCACACATTTTAAGATATGTCCATGGCCTGTGCTCGCTTATTAAAGGTTTCTGCCAATGCAAAGCTGCACCATTGTTCAAATTCACTGGCTTCTGCTGCAGGAGGAGGTGTATTATTTGTCATCCTTGGCATTACAGAGCAAAAAATGAGTGATCGTTTACCACTAATAAAAAAGTGATACACAATGATACTAATAAAATGATGTGATGCTATTGCCCCTCTGTGGAGGGGGGTCAACAGATGATCCATTATCAGTGACTGATGGAGGTTGTAAAGAAAACAGAGCAAAGCCACCCTGCACCACACTGAAATGCACACACTGTTTTCATCCTTCAGACTGAAGAGACAGCTTTTCCTCGAGTTTAAAATAAATGTATAAAATAGTAAAAAAGAGGACTTTACAATGAGTTAAACAGTTAATATGAACGCTACATATGCAGGCCTGTGCACAATTTGACCCAAGTTAGGCTAATTGAGCTGATTTGCGTGTCCTACTGCAAGGTGAAGCGCACTGGATGTTACAGAAAACACAAACTGCTCATTGTCTCCCGTGTCTAAATTGACTGAATAATGACCTCCGAACAATGATAACTGCATTTAAATGATGATGATTCTCACAAGCTGCAAAATATTCCAGTAGGGATTAAATGACAGCACGTCAGCGGCTCACTTCCAATTGACTCGGAGTGTTTATTACGAGCGAACCAAATGACCATGTTTTCTCTAACACAGCAGAACAAGCGGTCAGGAAAGAGACCCCGCAGCACTGCATGCTAATAGTAATGTAGCGTGTCGGCAGACCAAAGCATGGCGACACTGTTGATATTAATATGCGAGAGGAAAGTGAGTGAGAGCAGAGCTCCTGGGTACCTGCTCTTGCTGTTGAGCCGTTTTCGACGTTGCATTGCCTTCCTTTGCCGTGGTCATGATTCCTTACAGCTGGAGAAAAAGTGTTTCACCGGCAGAAGAGAGACAAAAAAAAAAAATGCAAATACGGAAAGAAACACCGGTGCGGCAGAGAACCGGCAGGCACAAGAAGAAGACTGTGTATTCAAGATGCCTAAAGGATGCGGTCAAGGTGTGAATTAACAAGAGGTGGAAGGAAGGACGCGCTGCTCAAGATAGGAAAACGCAAACGATTTTCAGTGGAAACGAAAGAGAAGAGGAGAGTAGAGGAGGAGACAACCGACAGAGAGAGAGAGAGAGATTCAATATTACAGAAAGCGCGTGCGCGCGCGCACGTACACAAACCCTCTCACACAGCACACTCGCTTGGCTACGTGTTGCAGAGTGAGTGGATATCAATTACAAATTCACATTAAAATTAAATGCTGGAACTGTAATGTTGAATTTATGAGGAATATAGGCTCATCAAATATTCCCTTGCACCCCAGGATGACTTTCCCCCACTTATTTCAATCATTTAGGCCAAATTGTTACATACATATTGATGATTATTATAGTTTTATCAAAAAGTGACTGCAAAATAAAGCTTCATACACTGCCTGGCCAAAAAAAGGTCGCACATTAATATTTAGTTGGACCGCCTTTAGCTTTGATTACGGCATGCATTCGCTGTGGCATCGTTTCCACAAGCTTCTGCAATGTCACAACATGTATTTCTGTCCATAGTTGCATTCATCTTTCGCCAAGATCTTGTATTGATGACGGGAGATTCGGACCACTGCGCAAAGTGTTCTCCAGCACATCCCAAAGATTTTCAACCGGGTTCAGGTGTGGACTCTGTGGTGGCCAATCCATGTGTGAAAATGATGTCTCATGCTCCCTGAACCCCTCTTTCACAATTTGAGCCCGATGGATCCTGGCATTGTCCTCTTGGAATATGCCCATGCCATCAGGGAAGAAAAAATGCATTGATGGAATAACCTGGTCATTCAGTATATTCAGGTAGTCAGCTGACCTCATTCTTTGGGCACATAACATTGCTGAACCTAGACCAGACCAATTGCAGCAACCCCAGATCATAGCACTGCCCCCACAGGCTTGTACAGTAGGCACTAGGCATGATGGGTGCATCACTTCAGCCGCCTCTCTTCTTACCCTAATGCGCCCATCACTCTGGAACAGGGTAAATCTGGAGTCATCAGACCACATGACCTTCTTCCATTGCTCCAGAGTCCAATCGTTATGCTCCCTAGCAAATTGAGGCCGTTTTCTCAGATTAGCTTTACTGACAAGTGTTTTTTTTACGGCTACACAGCTGTTTAGTCCCAATCCCTTCAGTTCCCTTTGCCTTGTGCGTGTGGAAATGATCTTACTTTCACTATTAAACATAGCCGTGAGTTCTACTGTTGTTTTTCTACGATTTGATTTCACCAAACGTTTAAGTGATCATGATAATTCAAGATTTTTTTTCCCGACCACATTCCTTCCTCGAAGATGATGTTTCCCCACTGTCCTTTCAGTTTTTAATAATGCGTTGGACAGTTCTTAACTCGATTTTAGTAGTTTCCGCAATCTCCTTAGATGTTTTCTCTGCTTGATGCATGCCAATAATTTGACTCTTCTGAAACAGATTAACATCTTTTCCACGATCACAGGATATGTCTTTCGACATGACTGTATAACAAATGAGAAGCTACACACTGCATCAGTTAGGGTTAAATAAGTTGTTGCCAGCTGAAACATAATCACCCATGCAGTAATTATCCAATGGGAGGCTCTTACCTATTTGCTTAGTTAAATCCAGGTGGTGACCTTTTTTTTTGGCTGGGTAGTGTATTAATTCATTTGTTAAAGACAATGCTATTGTAAATTTGCTGGTGAACTTGGCAAGTAGACATTTGTAACAATCTTGCTGTGATTAAAAACAAAACACGAACGTCGTCCAGCACTGTAGAGTTATTCATGAAACTGAAATCTTAAGTGGCCTGAGTATAATGTACCCGGATAAAATGTTATACTCATAGCTGCAGCAAAAGTCATAACACTCAATCTGAGTCAATAGTGAGATTGTTGGAAATGATATTTAAGAAATTAGTAGCTGTAAAAAAATCTTTGACTCTACAATAAAGTGTTACTTCCCTCAGTTCGAGAATTTAACTAAATCTTTGAGACTGGAATATAATAAGCATAATCAGTTTACTGCAGCGGCACTGAAAACAACCTCTCATGTTCCATTTTAGGATAAGAACCAGACATTCTTTCATGGGCTTGTTAAATTAATCACATCTACACACAGTGATGTAAATTCCCTATTTCACATGGCAAGGAAATTACTTTGATTTGTTCTAAGATGTACTTTATGTTAATAAATACCTTTATCTTTATATTGCAGGTGAGTGACCCAATGTGCTTCACCGTTAATTAAAACAGGTGGCACTCGGTGAAGTCAATTCCCCTAGAATCCTGAGTGAGAGTCTGCAGTGTTGCTATATGTGGCTAGCAGAGCACAGCAAGTAGATATCCTTCAAAAAGCTAGCCCTCAAAGGTGACAATTCACTGTTGGACACTTTTTACTTTTGTTAGTTACTTCTCTAAATGTGCATTCACTATTTTTCCCAAAATATGTCCCCAAATACAGGGTACAGGAAACTACTGTATATCAATTACAACAGAATATTCCATTTCATACTTGAATAAATTAAGAGCTAAATTGGAGCAACAGCGGAATTTTTCAATGCTATCTTATTTTAGCAATCTAGCATTAATTAGAATTAGGCACTATTGGATTGTTTTGCCTACGACAAAGCAAAATTATGCAGTAATAATTACTCTAGATGAAAAAGCTAAGGGATCAACAACTATTCGTACCAAGCAAAAAATAACAGATCAAACAATCCAATAGCTGTTGAGACAGTTTATCAGAAATTAAAATTGCATTAGAGGAAGGGTCAGAAGGCTTGTGGGAAAGATTCATTTCTGTGAGAGAAAAAAAAAGAGGAAATCATAAAAAATAATGACAAAGTGAATGAGAGACAACATTTGTTATTTTAGTAGAATGAAAACTAAAACCCATGAAAAAGTCTAATATTTCACAAGCTCATGTATTAACGCTATATCTGCAATGATGGAAATGTAGTCTAATTGAGGATAATGTTCTCAAAGAGATTGGCTTACGAGATACTTTCAATTTGAGTAAAGGTCATGATGCGTGATGTATGAAAGAGAATGACAGCCCACCCAGAGTTTACAGACGCATGAACTTATGGCTCAAAACTACATTAGCTGCCTCCTCCAACAACACAGCTTGAGTTTACCATCAAGATGATGATGTATGAATCTGAAACGACTTCTCAACAGCCAATCAATCAGTTACAAACTAATGACGACCACTCAGGGCCAAAGCCCTATTGGCTGTTGACTGATGCAATGTGGTCAGACCCATGGCAGCCGAGAACACAACACCACCTTATTGAGGCTGTGTTACAGAGAGCGTACAAACCTCACGTCTATAATGTTGACAAATGGAGACGAGACGGCAGTGATGAATGCTTTCTGGGGGTGACTTGTTTAAATACACATTCTCGGAAAGTCGTTAAGGCACTTACTGATTGTACCTAAGAAATTGATCCATCCACTCACATGTCAATCAAGGCAAGCCCAGCTTGCAACCCGTCTAATGAACTTCCTGGAGCAGCTTTTACCCAATTAAAACTTCAACCTAATCAATACATGCTGTAATCAGAAAAGAGAAGATCAGAAAAACTGAAGCATTATTTAGGCGTAGATAAAAAAGTATAGCTCCTGGGTAATGGTTGCAGAGTTAAAAAAAACAATCGCTCTTCTTAAAGAGACATATCCAATTAACAGTGCAAAATGTGTGGCTTACACTTTTTTTAGATTTATTCAAAGAAGCCATGAGATGGACTCAATTACTGAAAGGTATCTAAAAAATAAAAATACACGTGCAACCTTTTTTAAAATAGCCTATACAGGCTGAGATGACAGAAAAAGGAAAGGAATCCAAAATCAAATCAAGGGAACGCGGAAAGAGCTGATACTTTTATCATTGGATTGAATTAAAAAGTGAAGGGCTGCTGGTGTGGTTGTCGATTGAATTAAATGTATGTTTTATTTCTTCAATTTAATATGAAAAACACAAACCAAAGCAAAGTTTGATTATTTTAGTAATCTTTTCCTGAAAAGCTCTGGCTGTACAGCTTTTTAATTGAGAAAATTGAGAAAAGCATTTCTAAAAAAGCATTAAATCCCTGGTTATGAGAGGGATCATGCACATAACATGGACATCTGGTGTGTCTTCTTTGCTGCAGTGTCTTGATGAAACTCTAGGAAGTTAGAAATCACAGCGAGGCAGTGCTATGCTTTGAGAAAGAATATACAGTATGATTATTTAAACAGAATATATAGGTATATCTTTTCAGTTATTCCACCCAAATATGTATAAAATGTCGTCCCTGTTTGTTTTTTTAAGCTTATGCATGCACACGTCCATATCCATAAAATGTGTCCCAACACAGTTATTTTTGGAGAAAATGGAAAATAAAAAAATATATTTGGGGATTTATAGCCAGCTCCACTCTCCTAGAACATATTCTGTCAGTGCCATGGCCTAAGCCATCTATCAGTGTTAAATTAATTCCTATACCAAACCCTTCAATACAGCAAGCCCCCAGTGCGTACAATATAGCCAGGGGAACAAGTGTAATGGGATGTTTGAAAAACAAAAAATGTTCACTGCTATAACATCGCATGACTTGTTTGATAAAATAGATTAAGGATCCATTTATTTCCTTATGGGCTGCATTGGTATTTCTTGGACATTCGATTTTGATATAAAAATGTGTTATGATGGAAGAAGCTTGCTTACAAAATAAGACCCAATATCTCAGGGCTCCTCGTGGATGAATAAGTGATTACTGTGCCGTCAACACAGACCAAAGGTCTGGGATTCACACACATGAGACTCAGCTTCCTAGGTGAAGCGTCGTAGGATTGTGTGCTTCAATTTTTTCAACTCTAACTTGTCTGACACATGACGGCAAACATTGGGATATTGAAAAAAAAAAAAAAGTAATTGCTTTTCTTACTTCCTTTTGCTCCCTCCCCAATGTGAATACTCTATGTGAGGTCCTTACATAAATACAGTTAGGAGCGATCAGCCTGACGGAGAGGGGATGTATCAGGATGCAGTTTCTCCTCTTGTCGGCATACAGCACTTTATGCCAGGTGTGACTCACCAGCCTTCACACCACTCAGCCGGGAAATGTCAACAGAGCCAGATTCCACCGTTGTGCAGATGACGTTGTGATTCTTATTTCCATACTTTGTGTGCAGTAGGGAGGTGTGAATTCTGTGAACATTTTCATTTTGTATAGGTTTTACAAAATGTTTTATCCCTGAGCTAAAACATGCTGATGACATATTCTCAACAGGTGTTGCAAGGACATACTATTGTTTTTCAAGGCTTTTTAATCATGACAACAATGGTTGGTTCATATATTAAATGTTTGTTTTTTTCAGGATGACTCTAAGTCCGTGCTTAATGTTTTTCACTAAGATTGCAGATCCGTCAACTTCTGAAGGACTAACACTTCCTGCTACATTTACTGTAAAGCCTCCAGACAGTACCTGCTAACACATTTAGAGCCCTGCTAAAAAGCCAGCATACTATAACACACTTCAGCAGCAGGTAAATGCTCAACTCATAGACTGATCCAGGCACCGTCAAAAGCCTCACTGTGCTAAAATAGATTTCAGAACCACTTAATGGACAGCTCAAATGGTGCATTTCAATGCCAAATCCTTTCACAGACTAGAAGGGACATGATGAGTCATCACATGTCCCCCGCAATGCTATCATTATTTCTAAATTGACATGGCTGTAAGCAATTTATTCTAGTATGACACATCATTATTGTTCATTGCAATGTTAAATCACTATCTAGACGTTTTTTACCTTAACTAACTAACATTTTTAAATAATGCTACTGTAGCTCCAGCGCCTACATTTTCTTGTGAGTACAAGCCTCAAAAGTAGTATTTGCTCAGTTACAAACATCAGTTGGCCCCTTCCCTACTCCTACCCCCCTACTTCTGGTGCACTTGATGAATGATAAATAATATTTGTATTCCCCTTTTATTACATGTAGTTAATTCAAACCAAGTTAAAACTGTATGATTATTTTAAGTGCCACTATTATAGCTGTTAAATAAAATTATAAGAATTAGAAATCTTATCTTATCTTATGTGTCCAAATTGTACTTGAGTTAACACTTAACAGCAATAAACAATCTTTCCCTTTCTGTTTGGTCAAAAGGTAAAAATCCAATGGTTTCCAATGATGAGACAACATCTGGAGTTTCTGATCCTAAACCATTACTACATTTGAAATCTCAAATGGCGGTATTTCTGACAATGTTGTGTGAACCAGACCAAAACTAACCACTACTGTATATCAGATGTTCACAAGCTAGTTAGCAGAAAAACATCACTAGGTCATGTTGATTTGTTTAAACGTTCCTCTAATCTTTTTCCCCCTTTGAAAATGTGCAGCGTATTACTAACAGTAATTCAAACCAAAAAAGAAAACACAACCAGTAACGAGTGAACACTGTTTTAAAAAAACAAACAACAAGTGAACAACACTTTTTGCTTACATTAAAATGTATGTGACTGTTCATTAACCATGTAAAAAAAAGACTTCTTTGGGATTCAGACTACAGAAAAAAGAACACAACCTGCCTCGTAATTATATGCAACTGGTCTGGTGTTATAGCAGTGTGCTCCTTTAAAGCTCATTCAATAAACAGTAAGCCACAAAACTGTGTGGATCAGCAGTTTTTTTCTCCGCCTAAACGAGAAATAGAACTGTGGCTCCAAACGTTGTAAGCATTTATTCCACAGGGGCGTTAAGATAATACCCAGTTTCTCCCAAATGACTCATGGTCTCAACATTTAAAAGTGACCGACAATAAACAGCAAACAGACCCTTAAAATACATAGTGTGAAGTTGTGGCGCAAATAAATGAAGTAATAAACAATGTAAATAAAACAATCCTCTTTTTCCAAGATAAGTCATCTTTATTAATATACAACTGCAGTGGTTTAGCTGAGGCTGCTGAGGGTGTTGCTCAGTCTCTACACCATGATAAATCACAAGTCGGGACAACATTTGTCACAGCAGGCCACAAGTCCTTTCATCAGCCAGGTCTTTCGCTCCCCCCACCTCCCTTGGTCTCCCACTTGCCTCTCATTCCTTTAACCTCCATGGTAGTTTCATTCCTCAGAGAAAAGCTTTGTTGGGAATTTGTCACTGCCCAAGTTTCTATGCTGTGTTAGCCATGCCCTTGGGTTTCTAATCGGGCCAGGAGTGCAAGGTGGTGCTGAGATAGAAATGGAGCTTGGTTGTGGTGCTCTCTAACACAGGCAGAAGAAGACTAGATGATATACGGCAAGGTTCTCACAGGTAGGACACTAGTGCCATAGGGGGAATTTGAAAACACAGACTTTATGGATAGACACCACAATAGTGGGTGAATAGTGCAAAAATACAAATAAAACTGTACTGCAATGGATCTTGAATATGAGGGGGACTGTAAAAAGATCCTTTTTTATAGGCACTGTTGCCAATTTTCTACTCGACAAACCCCTTGGAATAACACAACTAACAAAAGCCGCCCTGCCGTGATATACTACATGTTTCTTGTCAGTTCACTTCAAAATAATACAGCAGGGACATCATAGCATCAGGAAGAAAGTGATGATCTGAAGGTAATACTGGCACCAAGTCTGTATCCCAAAGGCAAGAGATAAAACAGATCTGTACATTTACATCTCAATTACTCTGCCTGCAGCTTTGAAGATGGAACAAATCAGCCTTGATCTCAAGCTTATTAAGGGGTATTTATAGAAGAAAAAGTATTCCAGATATGCAGCGTATAGAGTAGAGTATTATTTTGTATGAAGATGAGGTGTGGCTGAATTAGAATATTAAAAGTGAGATTGGAAGCAGGGGGATAGTTCCTCAAAGCAGGCAATAAAATACCTCATTAAACTTCTTGTCTCCTTAGACGGAAGATAAGCAACTGGGTATGAAAAAGTAGATTTGACAAAGAAAAACCACATAACCTCGACGGCAGTGATTCATTATCAAAATTACTCCTTTTATTGAGCTTTCCTGATTCTAGATCAAAGCCACCTGCATACCAGTAATGACATGGTTTTCAATAACAAGGATTTTTTTGCTTGAATAGAGTTTATCATGAGATGCATATGGTGAAGAATTTCTCTCTCTGAAAACCTTTAACAAATGTACCCTAAAATAAAGTACAAAACATGTTCTGACGTGGACAGTAGCTACAGTATAGTAACACGTATTACATCAGTAGCTATGAGGGCTATATTATGGTCAAATGTATGGAAGCGATTTCACAAACAGGGAGTAGAGGAGAGGGCTTAAGCACACAGCCTTGAGGGGCTCCTGTGTTGAGGATCAGGGTGGAGGATGTTATGTTTCCCGTCCGCACTGCCTTGGTCTGCCCGTCAATTTATATTATGATGAAGTTATTTGTTTTATTAAACCTCAGTTTGTTTAAAACGAGGACAATAATGTGACAATCGTCTATGAGGTTATAAAGAATCTAGACTCATCTAAAGTCTTTCTATGGAAGAGGTTTTTATTATTCGCTGAGAGGGTTCAAATGAGCCCTTTTATTTTCTGTATTATTTTTCAAAGACACATTTATGTTTGAGCATAACATTTAATGGACCTTTACACCTAAATGTTACGACTTAACACATGTTATGCTGGTGCAACATAATAGCTGTGTGACGTTATGTTTGCTTTGATGATTAATCATTGTATAGTTGCCCAATATAATTAAACAGTGACCTGCTTTGTTAGCAACAGAGGAGAACACCAGGGAGGGGGTTAAGGAGTGAAGACTTCTGAATGCCAGAAGCCAGTTCCCTGCCTTACACTCCCTCTCTGGCAGTACACTTCCTCTTATCAAGCAACAGGCCAGCCACTCAATTGCCTGGGGTAGACGACTTGACCTTCCACTGTTCTTCAGCAAGGGACACAAGCTGCTGGAGAATTTTCCGATAGGCCGCGGGAAAACCTGCCGAACTAATTTACTTGAAACTGATTCGTGAGCAAATGCATTCCACAGCAAATATCAGGCCTGGAAAGCAGGGCTCTGCAAAATGAGGGGTAAGTCTATCAATGGAACAAAGTGTGACATCAGGAGGCAGAAGATAGTATGGAAGACTGATAACGAGAGAAAAAGAAAATGTATGGTAGCGAACGTACTGTTATCAGTGTCTTATACTGTGAAAAATGCAGTCATAGGCAGACTTTTTATTTAGGCTAAAGATGGTTCATGGTTTCATATAAGACCCATGGAAATATAAATGATTGACTTGAGCCCTGCATCGTATCTGTTAATATGACTTGCCAGAACATTTTCTATCTTTTTTTGTATACTGTATATTTCACATATATATACAACCATGTTTCACGTATGCCAACAACTGAATATACTGTTCTGATGGGTATGCAGCCCTAAACCAAACATGTGTGGACAATACAACATATTTTACTGTGGACAGAGTAGTAGTGGGCGACAGTAGCCCGTCTTAAGGGACTCAACTTTGGAACCGGATGGGTTGCCAGAAAGAGACCCAGTAAGAAGTACAGAGAGTGAACTCGGAAGCACTGGAAATGTGCCCTTGATCCCAGACCCTTCACTGCTCCCCGGGTGCTAAATATTAGCTCTTAATACCAGAAAGGGTTAAATGCAGAGAGCACATTTCACTTGTGTGTGCAGTGCTGTGTGCATGATGATTCAAGAGGAATTCCTCCTCCATTTCCATTGACAATAGTATGCTATATATACTATTCTATGAAGAAATACACAATGTTATCCAAAGCTGCAAGGACAAAGAACAAAAAAGTGAAATAAAAAAACAGCAAAACAAAAACCATGCAAGCAAATAAGAAAATTCTAAAGGTTGAACTGAAGGTTTAATATTCTCTATTCACTTCATTATTCTCTTCATCATTGAATATCTATGGATTCAAATATGTATTTCTATACTGTAAATACTGATTGAACACATTCTGGTTATCATCAATAATCCAGAAGATATATCATCTTTGTAACTCAGTTGCTTTTGGGTATATGATGGTAAAAATGAGATTGTTTGAATTACTGCTAGAGTTACGACAGAATGACACAAAGTCAGAGCCTTCATGAAGAAAAGAAAGGTTTTGAATCAGAAACTAGTATTTGATGCAAAATGACAACTTCAGCTACATTTGGAACGCTCAGTCAGCCATCTGCTGAGAATGACATTGTAGAAATACAAATACACAGCTCGTGTCAGTGAGCAAGGTGTGTTTCTGGGGGGGAAACATTGCACTCAGACTGTCAAATCAAAGCTAAATCAAAACACTGCATGGTCGGTTGATCAAAGTGTCAATGAAGACCCGTGAGAGTCCAATGCTTCCCACTGAGCAGAAATACAAGCTGTTAGAGTGAAGACGAATGCATCTAGGGAGGACAGAAAAGCAGTCAGATAAACAATTTGCTCAGTACAGAATCATGGCTAGGGAGGAGATGGAAAGGATTAGACTGTTCTTTATGTATTATTTATCAGGGGTTCAAATTTGAAGATGCTGTGCTTTCAATAAAGTGTACTCAAACACTGGAACGCAATTTCTTTCTCTCTGTAGCAGAATAATTCGGTCTGCAAACAATGAGTGAAAAATGAACTGCTTTAAGTATTGGCTTCGAGCATCATTTCCTGCAGAAGAATTAAAATTCAGATAAATCCTGATTTAGTAGCTCACCTAATACCCCATCTTACAAATCCAAAGGAAGCAAAGCTAAAGAGAGATAAGCTGATAATAAGACACCACAGAGAGCTGCGATCACAAGGAGCACCTCGTCTAGTAAAGTGAAATATGCATTGATGAATTCATTAAGGGCTTTACAGGGGCAGAGGCCCCCGCACAGGAGGGACCAGGAGGCCACTGTACTGTATGAGGGGACTGGTAATATTTCTTGCTGAAAAGTCAATTGAATCATAACAAAGACAACTACAAGAAAAGTATGAAGCCATTGAAGTCTTGGTGTCTTGCTCCAATGTAATGTTCTTTTTTTTAACCTGTCTTTGCCCAGGACCTATTTTCGGAAATTTGCCATCCTTTTTTGTCCCAGACAACAATACTTTCATGTTCTGTAGAGCATCATTTGTTAAATATTATATAGTTCGATCATCAAACACTTTTCATTAACCTTAAAAGTAATTTGTTGTTGCAGTGTGTTAAATACTGTATAGGGACTTTTATTCAGTCTAAAACTGAATATCTTCATTTTTTGGATTGACAAAACAAGACATAAATATCACATTGGATTTAGAGGAACTGGGATTGATACATTTCAGTATTTTCTGACACAATTATTTGAAGAATCCAGAAAACAATCATCGTTAATGAACATGATTACACATTGCAAAAATAATGTTCTAACATATGCCAGACAAACTACTCTCCCTGGCTTTAAACAATTCTTCCTGGATTGCCCACATAACAACAACAACAACAACAAATGATCATTCATGTTATTATGAAAATGCCATCCGGCAGCTGTGAGGCTGTAATCGAGAAGAGAAAATCTTTTTTGCAACTAGAGCCCAAGTGTACGTTTGAATAATCCTCCGTTGTTTTGCGGGTTGATTAGGGAACACTGCTGGGACAGGAAGTCCACCTCCCACTCTCTCTCTTACCCTTTTCATCAAATGGACGCAAAGCTACAGTGGGCTGGCGATAATTAGTAGACATTGGTGCCAAAGAGAGAGTGCATCATGGCGTTGTTTGGATGTTTTTTGGCCAATTGTACATAACCCAGACGCTCAGGCTGCAATTGTGCAAGAGGATCAGACGGGAAATAGAATCCTAGAGTAAACAGGGGTAGTGGATTACCTCTCAGATGACAATGGATGCTTGGTGTCTTCAGTCCTCAAAATAAAGAGGAGGTAGAAAAAACCCTCTTTAATGTTGGTGCGAAAATGTTACACATAGATCTAGGCTTCAAGTAAAAGATAAAGTCAAAAGAAATTGTGTATGAAATCGTTTCTGTTTAGACAGCATGATCGACATGAAAGAGAGCATCAAATCGCTCTGATTCGTCTCATTTACCGCAGAAGCATTCAACAATGAATCACTGCATCCTGTTATCATCTGGGGGCGTTCAGGATCAGCAGCCCTCCCTCTGAATAATATCTGTTGGATTCGGGGTCCATCTGAAGTCACAGTCTTATCACCTTTCAGCAGTTTCATCAGCAGGCCTTTACAGCTGTCAACCTTTACTAATTCTGCTGTTATCTGCTGCAGCACAGTCTGCAGCTAGGACTTAACACCTTTACTGCACACATGCTCACACATCCTCACACTGGGGGTTAGACAGATAACAGTAACCAGGGGCAATCTAGATTGCTTTGGAAACTCAGAGAGCATATAGAAACATCCTGGTTTTTAAATGTTTATGTTATCTATATGGTTTGAACGTTAAATATGTTTATCTCCAAAACTTGGTTTAATACTCGATCATAATTTAAAAATATATATATTTGTGGGGTACTTGACTGTATTTATGTCAATATGTTTTGATATTTTTGCAGTGACTTCTGGAATCGCAGTCACCAATCCAACACATTACATGTTGACTTTAATTAAATGTATTATGTCAACAAGTTCCACATAGCTGTATTAGGTTAGTTGAAAGCAATAATATTAAGTTGAACCTAATATTTTTGATTTAAACTAAATACTATTGCTTTCAACTAATCTAATACAGTTATGTGGTACTTGTTGACATAATACATTTAATTACATCACAGTTTTTTCAGTGTAAGCTAACCGATTCGTTATGAATACAATATTCAACAACCAAGAGGTTATAAAGAAAAGATTTTCAGTTTGGTTCCTGGATCACATTTTTAGCAGTGTACAAATTCCAGTCAGATGCACTCAGGAGTAACTCTCAGGGTGAGCACAAATTAGTCCAAACAAACCCCTACCGAGCTTTGATAAAGTGCCACACACCAACTCCACTCCAAAGGATGGGGACATTTCCTGACAGAGCTTTGACATGGACATGGGGAGCCAGTCGATTCAAAATAACAGCCATCTACAACAAATATGGTGTGGTTGAGAGAAAGGGGTGTTTACCAAGCTCTGCCAAGTCCTTTTGATAATATTGGTCGAAAAAGAGCAGCGCATTGCCATTGTTAATAAGACATTTTGGAGTGTCATTCCCCAAAATATGTTCCCTTACTGTCAACAGCTTGTGTTATTTGCATGCGACATAGGCCTTTAAACAGACAAATGTTCCATTATCATTGCATAATGAAAGAAGCTTTGTCAAATTCAAATATAAATATTTGATTGCAATTACTGCGGGGAACAACCTAGGATTTTGTGCAAGTAATAGCTAACAAGAGTATAATAGCAGAATAAGGAAGTATTCATCTGCTCTTACTGTGTGTAACACAATACACACCCAAAAGAACATCTCGCATCTCAGAAATACACTCATTTCATAATAAAAAAATAAAACAAGCAAGAATCAACAGTGATCAGTTATCAGTAGATGGAGAGACAATGAAACTCACATTCATCATTATCATATAGTGCTCAAATAAAAATATCATAAGTGTTTGGACAAAAAGGAAAATTAACCATTTTAGTGTAGAAATCTGCTCATTTCAAATTCGTAGATCTTTTCTTTCTCTAGCTTCTTCCATCATCCAGGTGTTTTTTCTTTAGACATTCAACTCACTAAAATCATTGCTCGGATAAGCAGACCTGACAACCCTTACAAAGAGGATGAACAATACTACCTCAACACCTTTTAGGGAAGTGAAAGTGAACTTTATCATTTTTAACCAAACTGTCAATTAAAAAACAAAAAACACATTTTGAAAACTTTCTGGTTCAACTTCCATCTAAAACGGTAGAAAATCCCTGAGAATGATCATGTCTTTAAGTTGTCTTCAGTATCAAAGTAACCCAGTGGCATTGCTTTATACATCAATAAGGAATGTGTAATGACAGTTTAGTGTTATTTTTTATTATTATTTTGTTGTGGTAACACCTTTTACAACATGCTTTTGCGATACTATGTTTTTGATACGGTCAGGCCAATAGAGCTCCTTGAATTTGAATACAATTTTGCATACTTTTTTTAATTTCCTGGATCCTAAAAAGTACACGGCAGGACATACATGGCTCAATATTGCAAAAATTCTTTTTTAAATGTTGTACTAAAAAAAACACATTTTAAGTAACATTTAATGATAAAATGCCATGACACTGGTCACTTGCAAACTTCTCTTGCACTTTTTAATTGATATTTTATTCTTCTTGCTCTATTTTTATATATTTTTTAAATGTGTTCTATTGTTTTATGCCTTAATTATATTCATATTGCATTGATGAAGGATCCTGACTTATAACAACTCCCATAAATATTGTACCTAGTGTGCATACGACAATAACACTGTGGTATCTTTCAATAGTGTACATGAACATGTATCATTTACATTTAAATGGGAACATATTTTACACTACAAGCAATAAAATCAAACAGAATAAAAAGGAACAAAACAAAAAAGGAAGTAAAGGTGAATGAAATGCCAGCCTACTTGTTTTTTTGTTTTGTTTTACGTTTTTTAAAATGAGACCAGGAGAATCAAATGTAGCCCTAAGAAAGTGATAACTGACTGAGATTATGGCCACAACATGATTCCTTTTTAAATCACTCAAAGAATGAAGAACACCTGTCAGGATCAAAGTTTCTGTATTTTTAGTTTAGTTTAACTTTGAAATGTGTCTTGTTTTGTCACTTCCTGTCTTTAGTTTCCCTCCTGTCTGGTTGTCTGATCGTGCTCACCTGTTGCCCCTTTGTTTCTCCTCCCCCTTCCCAGCTGTTTCTTTTCTTGTGATTACCCTCTTCTGTATTTAGTCTGGTCTTTCCTTTGTGTTCTTTGTCACGTTGTCGTTATTTTGCCTGTGCCCTGAACCCTTTTGGATCTCCCGTTTTCAGCCCTCCCTCTTCCACTGGTTTGTCCGTGTTTTAATTTAATACTTTTCTTTCGTTCTACCTTTTGTCTGCATTTTTGTTAACAGCTTTTTTTTATAAATAAAAGCTTGCCCTCTGTTACATTTGAACCCCTGTCTCCTCTATTGCTTTTGCATCTGGGTCCTCTCTCCAATCCTGACAACACCAGTGACAAAATACATTAATATTAAATACTGTACTAGTTTCAGAAATGGCTCAAGACCTATACTGACAAAAAGAAGGGGATAGATATTGGAAAAGGCCGGAAATAGAGCTGACATGTACTAACATATTTCATATGTGATTTGAGTCATGCCTGTTTGGCCTGAGTTTTGTATAAATACATACAGTTTAATTAGAAAAGATTCACGGCCTGGCTGACTCATGCCAGTTGAGGGAGTTGACCGCTAATACATTTCTTTGCAGTGACCACAGTCTCCAGTTCATGAATAATAAATGTGCTGATTCTATTCTACACTCAGACTTTCCCCTCATATGAAATTCACACTGCAATATCCCTCTCAATACAGCTCACAAGAAGTGTCAGACCTGAACACTAAACAATGGAGTTACATACTTTTTTAAAATTATGGTGTCACTTGCAGTCTAAGTGACAATAAATTAATTTACTTTTAACAAGTGAGTCTGAAAGCTTTATTAAGTCATGGACATAAGAACGAATATATGTAAAAAGGAAGACATCTAAATCACTCCAAGCGCCATCATTTCTCAAATAATTAGACAGGCTGTTACGTGCCAGGCAGGCTGTACTACACCCTCAGCTGGCCTATCAGCAGCCACGGCCAGTCATGAAGGAGGCACCCAGGAAGCATTCTTCCTCTCAGACCCGGGGTACGGTCGAATTGTCCAAAAATCAGCTCCTATCGTCTATTCCTATCCACTACACCTTGACCCCTGTGTGAAACATCACGGGGTTAAAAGGACTGCGGTGCTTTGAGAATCCGACTGCACTACCACTATCCAACGATTTTATGATGCGCCAGCGGATGTTATTAATGTGTGTCTGCTGTGGGAAAAGCGGACTACTGAAAGACATATACTTTGCACCGCAGTGTTGTAGTCAAGTCACTATGCCTCGAGTCCAAGTTCAGCTTCAAGTCTCCAGTGTTCAAGTCCGAGTCAAGTCCAAGTCATTTAAAACATTTCCAAGTCAAGTCCGATTCCAGTCCCTATTGATCAAGTCCGGGGGGACGACGACATACGATAGCAGAGCGAACAGCTTCATAAGCACCGTAACTTTCATGATATTCATTTCTCGGACACGATCGATTGTTTCTGCGAACGGCTGAATATTGTGTCATGGTAAAAGTTGCAGATACAAGGCATTGTGGGAAAGCATTTTCTCCTTTCCTTTCGTAAAGGAAGGTCGTAAGCTAAAGGAGGTTATAAAGGAAGTTTCAAAGCTACTTTCCTATCATCTAGAGAATTCGAACAGCTCTTATGGCTGCAACTAAGGTACTTCTGGCTCATTTCACTCCGTTAGGAACCTTCATAAACTAAACTGACTATTCCACCACAACTCTGGGCCTGCTGCTGACTACAGAGCCTCTGTATTATTGTTTGTTAGTTGCTGATTCTACTGTGAATCTTGTTTTCTTAGCATTTTTGAATGTCTGTGTGGTGGGAGGTAAGTTTGGGGTACCCTCTACATCTCATCACAGTAACATCTGTTAGACACACTAGGTTAGTGGATGGTTGCCATGTGTTTTGCTTTGTCCCATTCTTAGTATTCAGATAGTGAGGGTTTTAGTTTGAGGATAGATTTAGTGATAGGTATTGTATTGTTATATTTGTTTCTTTTGTTTGGCACAATCTCCTTTGTCTCCCACTCTCCCTCACTCAAAGAAAATGTGTTGGTGTTATTTTAGTTAACACAATAAATACACATGTTAACGTTCACTCTGACTCTCTCACCTTATTGGTTGTTGTGTGCAGTGTTGCCACAGTTACATTGAAAAAGTAATCTGATTACTGATTACTCATTTAAAAAGTAACTTAGTTACTTTACTCATTACTTGATTATAAAAGTAACTAAGTTAGATTACAAGTTACTTTATTAGTTACATTCAGCAGCTGCAGACAACACCCCCCGCCGCCTCAACATAAAAATGAGTCCAACATACTGCCCGACCAACTTCTTCATCTCTTCCCCACTTACTGGTTTTGCACCAAAGTTCAGCTTTTGTTGTTTGGGTGGTGGGGGACCTCCTGCATTAGTCCAAATGTTTTTTCAAATTTTACGTAGTGTTTTTGAAGCTAGATAGCACTTTGTCTCCAGCACAGAGTGTACAACAAACCTTAATATTGTCATCTTTATGTAACCGATGTATTAATTTATAATATTTATATTTCACCAATAATCCACTTCTATTCATATTTTCTTTGTAAATACTTGTTACTGTATATTTATTTTGGGGAGCTTTTATTTTGATAAGTACGCTTTTATTTTGTGACCCTAGACATCGTTAGTTCCGGTAGATTCGCGCTACTTTCCTCAGTCGGCTTCAGGCTCCGCTGAGGAGAGTGTGAAGAAAATAAATCTTGGTTGGCAAGGCAGAAGATCTCTTCGTCTCATTCCACATCATCCACAACACAATGCATAGTCAGTAACAAATTGACGTGTCAGACCAGACCGGCTACATCTTTATGTAACCGATGACCGAACACAAACTCAAAATAGTGACTGTATTTCCAACTAGAAAACACGCATCTTTCTCCTCCTTCCATTGTTGTTTACGTTTGTGTCACTGCGTGTAATAACACGTCAGTTGTCCTCATGCTGAAAACGTGACTGAATTGACGCATAGACGTCACTCCTGGAGACGCAAAAAGAAAGCAAAAATATATGTTTTTACTAAGGAAAATGACAGAAGTAGTAATGCACAGTGACTTGGATAAGTAGCTTTAATCTGATTACTGGTTTGGAAATAGTAACGTGTTAGATTACTCGTTACTGAAAAAAGTGGTCAGATTAGAGTAACGCGTTACCGACATCACTGGTTGTGTGTCACTGTCCCCAGTTCCCCTACTCTATTGTGGACGTAACACAGGCTTAAATTAAAATTCTGAGTTTCCCTCAATCAGTTTTTTTGTGCACAAGCATGAATATGACCAGCATTGGAGGCTACAAATACTGGCGTTACTTACTTGGTTCAGCAGACACTACATTATATTTTATAAGCACAAAATGATCTTGTCTGAGGTCGACTTTCTTCATAACGGGAGGAAAGAAACGGGCTTGTCACAACATACATCGTGGAGGAAATGATGCCTGGTTCGACGGTGGAATCGCCAAATTTCCCAAAATGTATTGAGCAAGATACAGGTAACTGGCGGTCGGCCGCCATCAGACAGGAAAACTTGTGCAAGCTGCCTGGGCCATTGTTATGCCAGGATGGAAACTGAGCGAAAGAAAACATTGATGATGTTCAAATAAAGGGCATTAAGATGTTTTGTGTACAGTATTGTCCTTATTAGATTAAGGATTTCTGCTGATCTGAAAGTAAATATTCATTTTTATTTTATATTCTGAACGATAAATTAAACTACACGACTTGGGCTGCTTTTTCTAATGTACATCTACTATAAAAAGTGTGAATGAAAAGTATTTTCTTTAAAAAAAAAAGAAGACATTTACAGCAGCAATGTGTGATATTGAACAGACTAAGGACATTTTTCAGTTAAAATGATCATTTGACACAATATTTGTATACTGTTGCAAGTTCATCAAAGCAGCATTACTGTAGTTTTAATTTCTTCTAATGAATACAGTCATTTATACTTCTGTTACTCCATAACATTTTAATAGCAAACACATTGATCTTTGCTAGTCATTTCTGTTGTCCTCCTTTCTGCTTTACAATTCTGTTTTGTGGTTTTAAAAAAAAATAAAATAATTGAATTACCTAAATTATGGAAAATAATTCAATGTTTATGTAGTGCAAATACATAGAGAAGAGTTTGAGTCAAGATATTTAGAGAAAAAGAAAGACTCAACGAGTCTTAAAAGGTACGACTCCTGATTATAGCTCCATCAACACCCGCAGACACCATAATATTGTTTGGGTTACAATCGACTATATCATCTGAGTGTGGTTGAATATACAGTGTACATAAATACTGCATGAGCACCTTATCTGAGTGGGTCATAAATTACCTGTACACATTAACTCTCACAGCCATACCAGCAAAGTTATGGCCTTGAGCTCAAAACAGGAGAAAGGACCACACGTCATAACCCTCAAAGCTGAAACAAGAGTAATGTTGTTGCCAAACAACAATTTACTGAAGATCATCGTGTCACAATGAAGCATGGTAGAAAAAGATATGTTGATGTGTAGCATGATTGTATAATTCAAACAACACCAGTATGATATTTGAAAATATTATTTTTAAAATGTTTTAGTTTGTATGTCTTTAACTGCACTCCTGGTTAAAAAAAACCTCAAGTTAATTAAATTAATATCATCATTAAATACTTTTAGTGTTTTTGTATTGAGAAAAAACGACATTATAATACTTGCTTAAACACAAATGTTATAAAATACTGAGAATACAAATTACACATAGGGGAGAGTGGGGTAAATCAAGCCATCGGGTAAGTTGACCCAGCCCCTTTATCTAGGCAACTGTGCACATTTGTTGTCATATGACCCTAATTTCAGGAAGCACCCATCATTTCTATGTGGCTGTGATGGAGAGAAGCACATGGTAAAGTGATAAAAGTGTTTTTTCCCCCAATAAACCACGTTTTGCTTGTCAAAGTAATGTCAGGTATAATTACTGTGATGTCAATCAAAATGTATCCAGGTCTAAAAAGATGTATCATACATGTTGGTTATTCAGCAAGGTGTAAAACCATGCGAAGCATTCAGCTAAAGATTAGCATGAATGACTAAACTACGTTTTTTTTTTAATGTCTGTAGGGCAAAGCGAGCCACATGCTGCTGATGTTCAGCCAGTGGTTCAACTTAACCCCCCATGAGGCACTGAAGTTAGGTTAAGTCTCTATAGTATAACATGATATTTCAAATATCATTTTAGAAATACTGACCATTCAACCCTGAAAAAGGAAAGGGGGAAAAGGAAGAGAAAACAGTAGGGTCGGAGGAACAGCAGAGGAGAAGAGGGGCTTCACACAGGAGAGAGAAGGAGCTTGCAGACCATATCAAAAAACTGTCTGACCAGTTCCATGGCCTCACTAATACTATGACCTAGCTTTTGAATTAGCAGACAGAAACAACACTCTTGTATCAAACAACTCACGATTAAACTTGAAAAGTTAATTGGTCAATTTACCCCCAGATGGCTCAATGTACCCCCTTGGCACTTAACCCTTAAGTGGGGCAAGTTATGCCACAACTAACCTTTTTTTAAGAACTTATATTTTCATGGCCCTTTGTGATATATGCATCATTATCATTTTTGATTGACAGAAGACATTGTGAAATAATGGCAGTTACTTCTATCAAATCTTTCTTTGCTTAAAGGACAACATCAGTAAAAATGGGCTCATCTTACCCCACTCCCCCCTATTAATGTTATATATTTCAATGCTGCAATATAAATGTTATTAATGTCAGGCCCCAGTAGTGAATATGTTTACTACTGTACTGTATTTGCCATGACATATTGCACTATGCCAACATTTATTTTCCTTTCAGAAGATAAATCCTTAGGACTTTGGGTTTCCCCCAACCATTCTTCTAACGCCACCACCAGGTCAAATTCCCCTATCCTGGGAAAAAATGTCATCCACTTGATGGATTAGTAAAAGCGCTGATACAAACCATAAAATATGAATCATACGGACAATGGTAATACCTTTACATTTCCAGTGGCATCATCATGTCATAGCTTGTGCTTTTGACAGAAAACACGAGAACAATGTACTCTTCTGGAGGGATTTTTAATCTCTGTGGATATCTCCTGACTACCCCTAGCCTTACCACCAGGTCATTAATTAAATACATTAATACAATAAATGTAGTCCGATACTTTACAAGAAAACTTGCAGAACTATTCATATTCCCATCTGTGTCGGATGTAGCTTGTTGTTTGTGTTACTTAGCATAATTGGTAAACTGCCATGCTAAGCTAAGTTGGTAAACATTCAGAATGGTCACAACTAAAGCAGCACAGGCTGATATATAAAGATCTTTTAGTATCTTTTAAGATCCCACAGTAGACTGAAAGTGTAATACAGTTTGCAATTAAACTATTGATCTGACAAAATGTTGTTGCAGTATTATTCTAAAAAGTGGTTTTATGAGGACCCAACAGTTAGCTTATTCTCCTACCTTGAGAAAAAGGGATGGGACCAAAGTCAAAATGAAATGGCATTTGCTATAGATTCAATCCAATCAGACACACAATACCTTCCTGTCAGCTCCACAGCGCCAACAAAAGATCGAGAGAATTATGTACAAAGAGACAGAGAGAAAATGGGAGGAAGTGGAGAGGCACTGATAAATGAGGAAAAATATTTTGTTCATGTTTCATGAGCTGATGAAAAAAGACACGACAGGGTACTAGGCAGACTACTTGGCACTCTGCTACAGTCAAATTATAAAGAGCGGCCAAGCATAAAATGCACACATCTGGGAAGAAGACTTGTGGAAAACAAGTTGGAATTGCAAATCAGTATATCTTGGATCATCTACTGAACACAATGTTTGTCTGACGGAAAATTATAGCTCCAAAACTAAAGTAATTCTGGGGCTACAGTATGTTTCAGAATATGTTGATTTTGGTTTTATTTCAGAGGAAGTGAATTAGTAGCTTGGTAATCTTTCCTAAAAACACACCAAATATTCTGATCCCAGGTCATAATAAGATTTTTAATGTCAATGTATGTGACTTGACTGTTACTGAATGCGAGCTGGCCATTCTGTAAGGCCCTAGTCAGCAAGTTTATGTTTTGTTATATTCCTGATTAATTTTTTTCCACTCCTCTCACTTCAGTGTCATCTCTTCCTGCCCTTGATTGAACGCACCTGCGCAACATCCCTAATTAGTTTCACCTGTGCCCCATTATCATCCCTTCCCCCTGTGTATTTAAGTTGCATCCCTGCGTCCCTCACTTGCGTCTTTTCCTTGCGCATTAGTCCCTCCCACCTGGGATGCACGGAGAGACGCGAAGAGAGAGGAAGCAAGGAAATTAGTTTCAGGAGCAATGGGACGTCCTTTCCTCGGAGCGTCACGTGAAGCGACGTCCGTTTGTGATGACATCGGTATAGCTGGATCGTCTGACAGCAGTCAGCTCTGTCCCCGTTTTATTCACACACACAAACACCCCCCCACCTGACGCCTCTCTTAGTAACAGAGATGGAATTTTCGGTTCAATGTGGCGAATCGGTTCAACCGGGTGATCTATGCCTTACAAACCGGTTCTATTGATTCGGTCACCGACTCCTATTCTTACCTATGTAGCTGACAGTAACATGTTAGCTCCCTCCACCTATACCACAACACTTTGGTACAGCTCCTGTTGATTTGTGCTATACAAATAAAGTTAACTTAAACTACACATTACAAATTCATAGCCGATTTAGCTCTAAGTTTTACTGTTGCGTGCAAAAGGCACACCGCATTTGCACACCGCTTCATTGGCAAACTACACTGTGCACTCATTAACAATAACATTGCAATGGCTTATGGGATTGGTTCATGTTACCGTCAGTCTGACTAAACCTGCTGTGAACCACAGCACTACTCGGCAAGAGAGCCCTGTAACCAAGACATGCTCCTGTGCAATGGATTATGGGATCGGTCGATGACTCAAAAAACCTGCCGAGAACCGTGAGAACCACATGATTAGCCTACCGCGAACCGTGCAATGGATTATGGGATCGGTCGATGACTCAAAATATCTGCACTCAACAAACCGATTCATTTCTTGTCACCACCTGGTTCGACCGGCTCAGTGGTATAACTCGGTTCGACAAACCGACTCTTCAGTCAGACCGTCATCTCTACTTACACATTCGTATCATTTGTTGTAGACCCAAATACATTTGATGAAATTCGAACAGATTTTCAAAAAAAGATAAAAGCCGTTCTTAAAAATGTAAAACGAAAAAGCTGTTCCTGCGGACAGATATTAAATATCTCTCTTTTAATTGTATTGTGTTCATAATAAAAATGATTTGGAGATCATGACAAATGTTATCCAATAAACGAATAAACTGATTTTTTCCACTTTGTTGTTCAGATATCATTAATTGAAACAAAACACAGTACAAACTGAGGAGTGATTCCCTTGAGTTCATAGGCGGCGCTAGGGTAGGGCTTGGTTGGGCTATGGCCCAACCAAGAATTGTGTTTGCCCTACCGTTAGCCCTACCATAAAACCAACTAATATTCAATGAGTCAGGCCCACTTGAGGGAAATTAAACAACACGAAGGGAGATTAAGTTGATATAGATTTCAAATAAACAATTTATTAATTAAAATACAAGTCAGTAGATGTTTGCCTGCTGAAAACACGACTCGTCTTGCTTGGGGTGAAGTCGTCCCGCTGTACTCTTACCATCCATTCGGCTCTTGCAATGCTGCCTGGTCTGGCACATACAGCTGGCTTGAATATTCGGTTGAGATGGATGCAACTTTCTGCTTCGCCTGCCGACATTTTTTGGGTAGTGGTGGTGCTCTTCCTTGCTGAGGTCTTGTTGCCTAATTAGCATACTTAATTTGTTGGAGATGTGTTTTGACTCTTGGCTGTTGTGTGGTAGACTATATATGGCTTTAGGAAAATTTAACTATTAACTATACCGTCTCTCTCTCTCTGTGTCTGTCTGTCTGTCTGTCTGCCTGTCTGTCTGTCTGTCTGTCTGTCTGTCTGTCTATATGTGTTTGTGTGTGTGTGTGTGTGTGTGTGTGTGTGTGTGTGTGTGTGTGTGTGTGTGTGTGTGTGTGTGTGTGTGTGTGTGTGTGTGTGTGTGTGTGCGTGTTTCTAGCTGTGGGAGGGTGTTGTTTTAATTATGGCATTGATTTGAGCCCCACCGCTATATGGGTTAGCCCCACCGTAGTTGAACCAGAAAAAATACTCTGGCGCCGCCACTGCTTGAGTGTAATGTCTTCACTCCGCTGTTAAACTGCTCTCATATTAAGAAGCATCAGATCAGTGCATGAGCTGCAGCGTCCAATCAGTGACGGATACACAGTAAGGGGGCGGGGCGAGTGGCTGAGGATTTCACCGGAGGATGGTCTGGTGGTTCCTCGATTATGGTTATTGCTCTCGCTCCTCTGGCACAAATAAGCGCCACAAATAAGCACACAAATCAACTTCTGGTGAGACCAAGGACCGAGGAAATTACAAATAAGAGACGTAAGAAGTACCCTAAGTCTGTGTCCATATTCCCCTCAGTGCCAGTTCGTCTTTGTATTTTCAAGCGTTCCAGCATTTTATTCCCTAGTCCGTGTACCGGACCCAGCTTCGTTTCCTGACCCAGCTCCTGCCTTATCCTTGTCTGTATTGTTTGCCTTCCTTTTGACTTCACCGTGTACCAGTAAAGACTTTGAAATCAAACCTCTGTTCCTGAGTCGTGCTATTGAGTCCTCTACCTGTGTTCACTCAGTCATTACACATTCTCCTGTAAGAGATACAAAGTCGTATATAAATGCTTTATATAACCAAATGAAATGCTAACTGACTGCATTTATCAGTTTATTAGGTTTTTCACAGCCAAAATGTTGCAGTCCTACAGCATACATTCTGCATCCATCTGAACTCTGAGGCATTGTACATCATTCAGCAGGACAGGACCTTTAAACACACAAGTGTTTTCACTGCTGTATTTTCTGTTCATCAGAGTAGGTAGACTACAAAAATACCGAAAATCAGATCCATTGGAGAGAAGGATAATTTCTGGTTTCATTTTCTTAAGGGAGCCACAACAGAACAACAGATGCGCAAACACAATTTCTTAGGACTGTTTCAAAGTAATGATAGGAAAGCCTGCTTCAAACAATAGCTTCAAAAAATGAGCAACACAAACTAAAATTACCCTTGAAGGACTTGCATTCTGCCTTAGCAACTCTTAATATAACAGGAGGCAACAGCAGGTTGTCTGTGGGATATACCGGTAAGCAAGATTGCCTTTGACTGGGGGAAGGGCAAGCAGTTTAGTGAGGAAAAACAATTGCTCTCAGGGATAAAGTGCAAACAACTAGAGCAGCCCTAACTTGGATTGTATTCTACCTATCTAACTTTCTGAACTGTCAAAGGGGACAACAAAAACGTAAGGGTCATTAAGATGCAGAATAGGGCAAATCAGAAACCCTGCAATAACAAACTCCTTGTGGGATGATACGTGTTCTGGCAACAGAAGAAAGGTTACACAGCATATAATACAGCCTCTGGTTCTGAGATAAATGACTGTGGGGGGTGAATATGTTAGAATAAGAAAAGGATATCGTGGTGAACTCACTGAGATGGGTGGAGAAGTTGCAGATTCCATTATAGAACAGAAAATAATTTTGATTACAGGCAGTTTGAAGCTCTTTTCCTAAAATAAATGAAGAGGTAATGCTGAATCCCTGACTGGCCACTCTTTCAGTTGGAAAAGCCAAGTCAGGTTTTTCGCTTTTGTATTAAAAAAGGAAATGTGTGACAAGAAAAATGACCTGAATAAATGTTGAGGAAAGTTGTGTCGAGAAAAATGTTAGGAGATGAAATTATAAATTAAAGATTCATGTTGTGAAATTGCAAAAGTGGGAAATGGAAACTTCAAATAGAAAATGGGATATTATTTTTGTATTTCTGGTGGAATACACCATTTCATTTTTGGGGTTAAATGCATTGTACCTTGAGAAATAAAGCAACATTTAGTAACATTTATATCTACAACATACTGAGCAAAATAAGTTAAATGTTAAACATGCACTTTCCTAGTCTAGTGAATTCCCATCTGGCCAAATAGCCCTTTTTTGATGCTAAAAGCAGGAAACAATAAATGTACTACTACTACATGGGAGCAGGAAACAAAGAAACCAGGACTGCTTGCGGTTGATATTGTACTGTATTGTAATACAAAGTTTGCAATCTGTGAATAAAGGTTTTACTGTTCAGAAAAATGGGTACCATTTTACATTAAGACTACCCTTATAAAAGATTCATAAAGGGTTTATAATTAGGTTATTAATTAGGTTGTAAACACTTTATTAATCATTAAGAACCATTTATAAACTAGTTCTAACATAGTTTTCATACATCAACAGAGGCTCACTATTTGGCAAGATGACTAAGCACCGGTCACAGTTGCCCTGTTTATCTTTTGTTATTATAAAAGCTTATTAATGATTAATAAAATGCTCACAACCTAATTAATAAATGAAATACAAAACATTCATCAACCCTTTATAAGGCTAGTCTTATTGTAAAATGGTACAGAAAAATGTGTATGTATGTAGTTAAGTTATTCTGTTAAGGTTATAGGAAAATGTTTTCTTTTAAAATAAAATATACCCTTTTTAGATTTGGGAAAATGCAAAAATGTTAACTCTGACCATCCAAACAGGCTAAATAACTCGGAGTCAGATAGAGCCAGGAGCCGGTTCTCCGTGCAGACCTGTCCTGATTGACACTCTACAGATTGGAGCCAAGTGGGGTGGAGCACTACATACTGCAGATCAAACAGTTGAGAGTAAAGGGCCAAAGTATGAGATTGGGAGAGTTTAGTCTCCGCACACATGATGAGTGATGGAGATTAAAGTGAGGCAAAAGCTCCCGGGCTTTGGTAGGTGGCAAGATTGATACAGGCTGGAAGAAAAGAAAACAAAGCTACACAGAAGACGGGGATCAAGACACACTCCCGATTGAACTCCAGGTTTCATTCTGAGAAGCAACCCAGTCAAACCACCGGCATCTGTATTCAGGGTAAGACTTTGAGCAGAAAGAATACGTCTTCGCTCTTTTAAAGCCATCGTCCTGTGGGAATGCAATATTGACTGGCTCCAGTTGGTGCTCAAACACCCTGTGTAGCATTTCGGTCATACCCCCTAGACAAGCAGCGAGTTTCATTAGGGTTCTCATTTCTCCTGGGATAAGCTTTAAAGAAGTGGACAAACTTTGAGGCTGGCTTCTCTCCTAGGCAAGTCTGATCTTAAGGATACTTTTGAAAGGGAACTGAAGTTGGTCTTTTACAGGCTTATTAGACTTCTTTTCAGGGTGTGACAAGGACAAGTCTTTATCAGCAAAATGTGACACATAAATACACAGATATAAACCTGTATTTCTCTTTAATCTTATCTAAAGCTCTTTCTTGCATGTATGTTACATACTCTAAGTGCTTGTCCAATTGTTTCCAAAGCTTCGACATGATTATTGACTCTCCTAATTAATCTAGCAAAGCTTTCAGTGTGCACGTTATATTCCCATACTATATTCTGCATACAAATCATCTTAGATTTTTCACACACATAAATGCACACAAAAGCGGAAGCTCCTTTCCATCACTTGGACTCACCCTCCACAATCTCTTGGCTGACTCCACCCTGGAGGGTTTCCTATGAAGGCCCAGCGGTAGCCCCATTGGATGATCAAACATCATCTCCAAACAATCCTTGGCGACCTGGTACCAACACGCTGCTTGCTCGCCACTTATTGTCCCGAGGAGGCTATAGCTGCTCTTCCAGCAAGCCACTGCCTGCTTTGACATCCCAGTAGCCTCTCTCCTATTTAAGAAGCAGCTGCCACACCCAGAGCCATTACACTGTGTATTTCCCAGCAACTGCATGCAAACAAAAACAACCGCAAGCCCCTGTGTCTCCAAACGCTGCTGCATGGACTCCGAATTAACGGCCCTAATGGAAGCCGGAAACGGTGACTGCCAAGATTTGCTTGCACTTTTCTGCTCAGCGGCTCCCTACACCAGGAGAGTCCTCATAAACAGCAACTTAACTCATCCATATTGCATGACGCTTCCCCTTATTAGCACAAGGACCCGATTAGAGATCTTAAGCTAAAGAGCAATAGAAATTGAGAGAGAGGGATGCAGCGGGAGTGTAGAGGGGTGATGGAGGGTGAACAGATGTAATTCAACACCGCCGTATGAGTTGCCATTGAGGGAACAATCAGTGCTAAACTGTTTATTCAGCCATTACAACCACAGCAGGATCGCTGTACCCACAGCACAATGGCTGATTTGAGATCATGAGTCTGCAGTTGGGGGTTTTGAAGTGCACTGAAAATGTGTCAGTAGTAAACAGTGCTGGAGTTTCTGTTTTTCAATTTTTTATTAGTTTCAATCACTGTACATTATCTTTATGCATCCACACAGCAGTACACAGGGTCATAGACAAATGAACTAAATAAAGCCTCATTCAAAAGAGGAAGACATGTGAACCCTTGTGTTGTTTGCCAATCAACTGCTTTGAAGCATATAGTATAAATAAATACACAAATCTGTGCTACACCTTTAAAGCCAATTATGATCCAGATTTTAGTTTGACTCTTGTTTTTGAAATGTATGGTAACAAGACCTCTTTTACACAAAATCAAACCTAATTTTTGTTTTAAAAAAGAAACACATTTTGAATAATTTTACCAAATTGATCACAGGCGCTATAGATTTGCATAAAACCCAAAACCTAATGAAGGTGATTCTAATTTTAACTCAGCATACAAGCGCACATGTTATTTTACAGGGACTAACATTAAATAAACTTTCATTCCAACATAAAATCATTAGAGCAATTTCAGAAAAATATTAAGTTTTACAAGGACCTACATAATTAAACAAACTTTCTACATAATCCATTTACATACAGGTTGTTGTAAATATCATATGAAATCATAGCTACTAGAATTGAAATCACATCAAACAATGCATACAATCATTAAAGAAACACTCACTTAAAATCTTTCCTTCTGTTCTTTATTCCAGAAGCTGCAGACATGATAAATCTCAGCAGAGATGAATAAAAGTAATCCCATCCATCGCAACAACCAATCTCTCAAGGCCAATAAAATATGGCCAAATTTGCATTTGATGTTGCCCATGTGTAAGAGAAGAGACTTTTGCCAATTTCCTAGACTAGACTTTTTCATCCAGGGAAAGTGTGTGTGCAAATGTGTGGGTGTGTACGCATTTACAATTTGCCCTCCTGGGGACTGCTTTATCCTAGATAATAATGAAAGCCTACACATTCACTCAAAACAGAGATTAGCATTAGCTGCCCACACGCACAAAGGTTAAAAAAAGATTGGTTATCAAGCTAGAGCTGCCAATTCAGGAGCACTTTGCCATCATTACTCTACTGCAACCCTTTTGATTTCTAACACTGCAGATCTATTTTATCAGACTTTTGGTCCGCAGAGGTTACAGAAATTCCAAAAAAAACCCACACATATCTATATCTATATATATAGATATATATATACACACACACATATATATCCAGTCTAAAATGCAATGAAGAAGTAATAAAGCAAGCGTTTTACAGTTTCTCTTGGAGTTACGCTGCGCTAATTGTGCTATATCAGTTCATTCAGGAGTTAAAGAAGGAAACACATAAAGTACAAAGCTTTACTTTATGGACATGTGTGTTGTGTTATAAAAGTTGGATGTAAAACATGGTACTGTTTCATTTTTAAGAGCACTTTAAAGCCTTCAGAACCTTTTCTGAACAACAGTGACTTTGGCAACAAGGGGTAAACTACTTGCAGGATAATGGCACCCTGCCTTCACTATAAGATTGTAAATACAGAGTGAAAATACATTTGTTTATCCATCCCAAAGGGGATAAATATAAGTATGTCTTCTTCTTCAAATTGACTCAGCACTGTCAGCTGTACAGTATTAAGCTTGAGTTTAATATGTTAGGTACTATTAGATAACATTAGCCACTGAGAACTAGTGGTCAAACCACACCAAGTAAAGCCCCAGCAGCAAAAAAGGTTGGATGTAATGAACTGAGAACTACTGTGTTTGAAGGTCCACTATTAGTCAAAATGCACAAAATACAACCCTCTCTCTTTTCCTCCTTACCCACATCTCTAAAAACGGGAGTACAAACGAGCTGATCCAGATTTGCTGTTCTTATGACGTAATAACCGAAATGTGGGCTGGCTTTACATTGAACTGCTGGCAATGTCCCACCCCTGTGACACCTCCCAGCCTATCGTCCCCCATATACAGTACAGTCACGAGCGGTTAACTGGTTCATGTGTGTAACATTTTTAATGGCAGTATTTTGAAAATGGCAAAAAAGTGAATCTGACAGGTTTCTGTGTCTTACTTAGAGAACTGTCTGCAGTGTTTTGCAAAAAGTGCCAAGATGAATTGAACATTGAGTGCAAAGCTGAGAATGTATTTAGAGTTTTGGAGACTTGAGCTGAGGTTTTGCTCTTTGAGTGTCACTTTAAATTAGTATGCTTTATGTGTCATTTTAGTGTGTTAACAATGGAAAAAAACTGTAAGCTCCACACTGTTTTAGAAATAGTGCTTGATGTGGTTTGGAATATAATATGGCGTTTAAACACGGCAGCGTTTAGCTGAGTATCTTCTCCTGGTAGGACACTTTCACAGGGGAGAGAGAGCTGCATGAGCTGCAAAGGGATGTGGCCAGCTTCAGCTCAGCTCAAATTTAAAGCAACAGTCACAGAATCAGCACTTCAGGAACAGGGCTGAAATAGAGGGGGGTGAGGCATGCTACAATGGGGGATCTTTTTGACAAGTTTTGAACAATAATATATAACAATATACTGTTCAAATATAGCATAATAGGAGACCTTTACATTCAGCAGAAGTCGTTAGAGGAATAATGCTTCCTTCATTTCTGCAAAGGTTGTTTGGGAGCATACCATTAAGCACAGCTAGTATCATTGTACTACAGAAGAGGAAAAATGAGAAGACAGAACTAAAAATCAAAAAACAACCGCATGATATGCTACAATGCAGCACAGATTGGTGTTGGTTGCTGTTGTAACATATGTCACTGTAGCTCTACGTGTAAGCCTAGGTTATTGTTGTATTAATATGTATTCCATTTATTGTATTTTGGCTGAGAATGACAGAATGTAGAGGAATTACAGCATGAAACATTACAAAAAGGTCAGAGTAATTACTTATCTGACATACAGTGAAGGAATAACATGATGTTTAGGCACCTTCAGCACATCCATATCCACACACCACATGACAAATGAAGGCTCCTTTATCTTCTTGACCGACAGGGCAGTTCAGTATTTATTAATGGTGTGCATAAATCAGGCTGTGTCCAAACACTGTTTCAGTTTTCGTCCAAGGCCTTTACCGGGCGGTACAAGGCTGAGAAACTGTGGCAGATGTACCGTGCAGGATGCTATATGGCTGCCATCCCAGAAATGCATAACTAATGGCTCAGATCAAGCAAAAAAAGACAAACTTTTGCAAGGGTGGGTGAGAGATGCTGTGTCCACTATCTGTCTCTTTGACTTTGGGAGAGGAGAAATAAAAATAAGGGCTTAGTGAGAGCGAGGGAATAGAACAATGTGTATTACAGGGAGGGCCAGTGCAGTGCAGTGGTGGCCATTGGAAAACATATTCGCTGAGATGGAGCGGAAGAGTTAGGTGTTTTTCCATCAAAACCTCTGAGGTATTACCACAACACAAAGGACAGACACTACACCACTTGGGAAGTGTTATAAATGTCATATCTGCACATTTTTCTGTAAGAACTCAGGTGACAGGAAATCCCGTCCTCAAGGCCAAATGCGGATTCAAACGCGGAGAACACTTCTAAGCAACTGCAAGTGAACTTGTTGTATACAGAACACACACATGCCTCTTCATGCTACTGTAGACTGCGCTGACTCGGGATTGGAACGATAGCAGTGAAATGATCGAACTGACGCAGACCCAAGCACATTTACAAATCCTAATCCCTTGGAGTCCCTGGAACCACCAGACAGGAGGCTATAAACGTTATCATTAACTGTCTTATTCCAGCCCCATTTAAATACAATATCTCTCGATTAATTTGACCCTTTCAGAGCATCACATAGGAGAATGGCATCCCTCTGACCACTAATGTAACCCAGAATGATTTCTGGATGTGCTTTGCATTATTGCAGACCATTATCATTAGCATTGCATATGTTTTTTTTATTAATTTCTCATCCCAGACAATCCATAGTGTCCTTTTAAGTAAGTATGCTATAACAATGTAACTCTCTATCTTCATACAACGGCAATAATGCTCAGGGACTTCAACCAGTGCCTCATGGGTAGGAACCAGGACAGAAAAGGCAATTACCTAAACATTATGTAAATGTTAATGGTGGTTATGTTAAGTGTTGACCAATGAATCTAAAGGCCACCCATAACTTTGATCATGATGTTTTGCAGACAGCTTCAAAAGAGCATTGAAAACAACAAAATAATGACTATAGCATCTATGAATGATTGACGTGTCTTTTGCAGAGATGGCAAAAGTACACAGATCCTTTACTCAAGTAAAGAAAACCAAAGTGGGGACAGGGACAAAAGCTAAAAGTTCATGGGTTTTGGGTTGATACAATTCGCATCGCGTTCGCCATGAATCGTTTTGTGAGCCGATAATAGCGAACATCTGCCTCATGTGTGGCCAGGGGTGAGGGAGATTAATATCAGCTGTATTTTCACTAATTTCATCCCCCTTCTCTGCCTCTTCCACCCTAACGTCCGCCATTATTCTGCTAACTGCGGTTCTGTTTCTGGTACCGGCGCGGTTTAGGATAATAAGGCACTGCAGTTGCTTCCGGTTCAGAGGATGATGGGAATAGATTCGAGTTCTCATTGGTCCCTCTTATATATAGGAAATAATGGGTACACAGATCCAGTTAAAATCAATAGGCAGACAATAACGATCACGCCACCAAACAAAGATTCAAACTAAAGTAACGAGCCTGTTCTGAAAATGTAAGAAGTAGAAAGTACAGGTGTTTGTGTTAAAAATGTAAGGGTAAAAAGTAAGTAGTGAAAAATAAGTAGTGGAGTAAACTACTGATACCAGAAAAACTTAAGTACAGTAAAAGGTATTTGTACTCCATTACCTCCCACCTCTGGTCTTTTGAAAACTATTAATACTGACAATTTTGTTACATTTTGACACAAACACACCCTCCCAACCAGATTTGCATGATGAATGACTACAATATCTCTCAATATAATTCTGCTGCAATAAAGGAAATTAATTATAAGGTACTCTGATGATACAGTTCTAATATCTCTGTTAAGTAACTCAGTCAACCCTGAGTCAGAATGTGGTTGTTGAAATATTTTCCTAGGCCCATAACTTTGACCCGGTTTATCAATCTTTACTGCCCTCGCTGAGCACAGGCCTGAAACCGTGGGGTGCTGTGCTCTGTGTTTTGTCTCGTTGTTCCTGCCTGTTGGTGTGTAATAGTGCTTTGCTTGTTTTATCTTGTCATGCAGTATGGTGATTATTCTCTCAGAACCAGTTAAATACATGGGACCAGGGGAGAGATCTTCAGAATTGGTTTGGGCAAGCACTGTGTCACCTTGTGGCTGCAGCAAATGTCTTTTGTCTATTCTCTGGCCCTAACTTCAAATAAATCTTCAGTGTTTGCCAGCAGGTTCCAGCTTTTCCGAGTCTTATAATTTTCCATTACAGTTAGGATAGATAATAATCTTGAGAATGCAAATGAAGGAATTGTATTTGGTTTACCATCTCACTCTTAGAAAGATCCTATTGTTATCCATCGTGAAAATATTCGGTACCAATACTGAGGTGTAATGAGAGACCATCTGCTATCCCACATTAAATCTGTCTGCAAATAGCCCAAACAAAGAATTGATGTTCTCTTCCACCTCTGGCAAATACACATATTCTTCTTTTGTTTAATAGCTCTGTTATCATAAGTGTCATACAGTATTATAATAGTGTATAAAAGTGTTTGTCTACCACATTAAAGTAAAAGCTGCTTCACTAAATAAAGAATCTGCTCAATGAGTGGAGGTTAACCTTGGCCTTGAGAACCTTTTCTTATTACCCATAATAAAATAATAACACTGCCAACAACATTGTCACAAACACTTATTATGTCCTCAACCACAAATTGTTCAAGGTCCTCATTTAATTAATTAATAAAGCAGGAATACAACACGATTAAAAGAAATGTATAAACTCAATTCAATGTATCCATTAGCAATTCATGAAAGATAAGGGGCGCAATCACAAACTGTCCGTCTGTCGAACAATCGTCAACAATTTTATCATTTATTTTAAATAGAAAAATTAAAAGATTTTAAATTTGCAAGTTTAAAAAAAAGGAAAACAAGATATTAAGAACTCAAATGTACAAATGCAAATATTTTATTTTTGCAATGTTCCAGAAAACATATTCTACAAGAGAAATGATGACCAAAAAAAGCATGTCCTTGACTGTAAGAGTTTTTGCAGCCCCTTGCTTCTTTCAGCCTCAGACTGTAAAGGAGCCTACATCATAAAAAAAATTGACAACATCAAGGAGTACATACGCAGAAAATGATCTCCTTTTGAAGATACGTCTATATGATTCTATGCAATTTTGTTCTATTTCTATTGTTCAAATACAGTTATTTTTCCAGGCCCCGGTAAGCCCATACATCAAAGGAGCCATAGAAAAGCAATATTCTCAGTTAAAAAGAAAAACTTTTTTTCCCCCCAATTCCTTCCTGTTCGTATCTGAAAGTAATTCTTCACAAACACACACATGCACGCACACACAGACACACTCACCCACACGCACACACATTTTTTCTGAGCCAAGTGACAGCCTTTCGATGTCCTGTAATGGCTACATGGATCCGAAAACAAATAAAAGGGGTTGAGGTTATTTGTTAAGGAATGAGACTAAACGGCACCTTGCTTTCTTCATGCAGTGTGTATTTGTAGACACGAGTTGTGTGTGTAGTTAGATTAAAGAACTGATTTTCTCCAAGTGAAGACTGTCAGAGATAAGCACAGCCCTTGTCATGAGGTGTTACATCGGATGGGGGTTACAAGAAGGAGAACATTATTATTTTTTAATTAAAACACAATATTTGATTGATGACCGGGGTAAATGTAAAAATGATATGACAATATTGCTTTCAGATTTGTATTCTGATTTAATCAGGTGAGACCTGAAAATAAATCTACCCAAAAACACTCAACCTAAGGTAATCTTTGTTCATCATTTGTTTACCGTCTGTATAGGAATATATTACATAATAACATTTAGAAATGTAGCAGTTAAATATTTGAACCAAGACACATGAAGTTGTATCTTGGTGTCTCCATTCCAATTCACTGTCTACATGTTGGACTCTGAGAGGCAACAGCATGCAAACAAAGAGAGAACATTTAGAACAGCTAAGAACCGAATATGCTTCTGTTGCTGTAGTTTGCCAGGGCCGGGGATTAGCATTTGTTCCTGTCATCTGTTAAATAGGATATCTTGTGAAAATTGGAAGACAGTTCGGTCCAATTGACTTGCCAGAGAGAACATTAATATTGGACAAGTTCCATGTTTAATGACGATGTTTTTCAATGGTAAATGCTTTGGTTTTCAATGTTGATAGTGGTTGAAGGTTTCAGTTACATAATGTGACAGACACATCACGGTTATGAATGGTGTGGATAGATTATACTTAAAGTAATGAAGGTACAGTGAATTAAATAAGTATTTGATCCCCTGCCATGGGACATGGATAGGGTTTCCAGCACGACAATTACCCAAAACATATGGCCAAGGCAACTAAAGAGTGGCTAAAGAAGAAACCCATTAAGGTGATGGAGGCCTAACCAGTCTCCGGACCTCCATCCCACAGAAAATCTGTGAAGGGAGCTGAAGCTTCCAGTTGCCAAGCATCAGCCTCCAAACCTTAAGGATTTTGAGACGATCTGCAGAGAGGAATGGACCAAAATCCCTCCTGAGATGTGCACAAACCTGGTAAACAACGACCACAAACATCTCACCAAATCTCTGTGCTGTCCCACCAGGCTTTCTCCACCGAGAACTAAGGCATGTTTTGCAAGGGGATCGAATACTTATTTCCAACAATTAAACGCAAATCAATTTATATCTTTTTTTAAAGTACATTTCTGGATTTTGTTTTTGATATTCTGTCTCTCACTGTTAAAATGAACCTACCACTGAAAGTATAGACTGTTCAGTTCTTTGTTAGTGGGCCAACTGGTGATATTAGCAAGCATAACAATGTCTGAGCACATATGGTACTCAATGCAACTACTTCTAGCTGAGATACAAAGACGTCTAAGCTACTTCCACAGACCTGAACCTGTGTCAAAGACAAGAGACGAGGTTGCTGATGTAATGTAATGCTTCAGTGGGCTGACGCCTTTCAACAGGACACAGGGTCAAAAAGGCAGGCGAGGAGGAAAAAAAAAAAGAAATAGATCAGAAAGGAAGGAAGTGGTTGAGGTGATGACCGGACTCTGTTCTATTGTGGAGCTCTCCACAGGTCAGTAGAAAGAAAAGTAAGGCAATTCCAGTTTGTGAAGTGTTCAGGAAACAACCCAGAATCTGTAATGGATGAAAGGATAAAAATAGACTGGCCAACGCAGAAGCTCTACAGCTAAAAAACTCAGTTGGTTAAGTAACACTGTATGTCAGTGAGTATGCAATGTGAGCCTACTTGAGAATCACTTTAACAAGAACAGAATGAGAAAATTTGATTAAATGATAGCTGTATTATTTCCAAGCTCAAGCAGACCCTTACCTGCAGGGAGTTGGCTGTTTCTGTGTGCTT
Source organism: Eleginops maclovinus (assembly GCF_036324505.1). Taxonomy (NCBI): domain Eukaryota; kingdom Metazoa; phylum Chordata; class Actinopteri; order Perciformes; family Eleginopidae; genus Eleginops; species Eleginops maclovinus. The sequence goes on along the minus strand of NC_086369.1, from coordinate 7,960,247 downwards.
ACGTGCAGCCATAGAGGCAAACTGAAAAAGACACATGTAAAGCTCTGCTTCCAATGCACCGAATTAAGAAAAGGTGATGAGTCAAATTCTGTTGTTTATGAGATGTTCATTTCTAAATATCTCAGTCAACAAAAGGTGTAGCAGAATTAATATATCCAGCAACAAATAAGGAAGAGAGAAAGATTAAAAGAGATTAACAGATGAGGAGAATAACACATTGACTGTAACAAAGAAACCCAACAGCATTCGGATCACGGGGGAAAGATCTGTAGCATACAACTCTGCAGATTGAAGACAAATAGTACACTATGACATCTTTTTCTTTCCGTATATGATTTCAACATTTCATTTTTACAGACTCCCTAAACACTTCTCTATCACAGATGACTACAAAACTGCCATGTCCCACTCGGAGAAAACCTGCCAATCAGAGTCATGCTGTTTCCCTATTTTTAACCCACATCTGAACGGCAGCCCTCTGCTTCTACAGGGAGACACAACATGTCAAGAACGTGCTGAGAGTTTAGCATTTAAGGTTTTTTGTTTTTTTTGGAGATTGCAGAAATAACAGCATCAAGATATGATTTGTACAGCTGTGGATGGTAGAGTGTTGAAACTTGAGTATCTGTCACAAGGACACTCTGCTCTCTATGCTTTGTCCTTTAGAGCAGAGGTTTTCAAACTTTTCTTGGCCAAGGCACACATAAGACGAAACCAAAACCTCAAGGCACACCTATAATCATATCTGGGCAATCTAACACATAGTATCCCTTTTATCACTCTGTGAAAACATTTTTTCATTTACTTATGCCAAACACAATTTCACAATTGATTATATTATTTTGTTAATCATTTATTAACAAAATGATTTAAGAATCAATGTCATGACCTTTTGTACAGTTAAATGCACTAGGCCTAAACCCCGTATTCCAGCGGGTCTGTCTGCGCCGCGTTACTTCTGCGCCGCGCCGCCCCAAGCAAATGCGGCCACTCTAGTCAATGCGTGTGATTCCACCAGACGCGCCACGTCGCGTTTCAGAAGCGTCCCAGAAGCGTCACGGCGCTGGCCTCAGCTAAAAATACGCGGCTGGTCTATTTCAGATGGAGACGCGAGGTGTTGCAAAGCGCCCGGCAGGGAGTGAAACGGCCAGTCTCTGCTTGGGTTCTATGGCAGCTCTGTAATTTGTTGATTTCTGGTCAGTTCAAGGCCCAGGAAGGACAGAAGTTCATCCATCTGCTCTGCACTCATCCTAAAGTATTGATGATGTCATTGGCTGTCCAGCCTCAGCTCAGCCACAAGGTGTTGTCTCCTTCGCTGGTTAAGGGGGTGCATCCAAAGCCAGCTCCCCCCCCCCCCCCCCCCCCCCTCCCTCTGTAGTCTTTCAAGTTGGAGAAGAAATACCAGAATTCTCCTCACTGTGTGTAAATTATATAGAATTATTATGATGATGAATGCATTTTTTACAACTAAAATACAGCAACACAGCTTTGATTCATGTCGTTTATAACTTGACTAATACAATTATGATTAACTTTGTCTGTAGGCTACAACACAACAAAATAAAAAATAACAACAATAAACACAATTTAAACAGACACAGAAATAAACCATTTCGCTACGCAGCCTACTACTTTCTTTTAGAAGTACAAATGTCCAGGAAATATGACCAAATCAACAACAACTGCGAACGGTGCACACAAGACGCTCCGCTTCTGAAACGCTCCAGGTGGGTTATGGCACCGTTCATAGGTCGGAACCAAACCGCGGCGCAGACGCACCCGGTGGAATGCACACCGTTTGGGAACCACTGCTTTAGAGGAATTATCAGTTTGTTTCGGTATGAATGTACAGACTACTATGGACACCATCACCTGATTAAATATCTAGGCATTTATCCAATTACTATCCGACTCAGACATTCAGAATGGGAAACTTGAATCAGAAACTGTGAGGGAGTCACGTTGCAGGAAGGCATCCAGACATACTGCTTCAGAGTCTGAAACTGGGTTAGTCCGCCGGAAAACTTTGTAGCCTAAGATGGCAATAGTGCTCGTTTGTTGCACTATGCCAAAAAGTCATCTTCCATAGAGTGGTGCGGCGGGGGGGGGGGGCTCCTAACAACCGGAAGTGAGTTAGCATTTCGCCACTTCTGGTTGCCTCGTCTCAGAGTCTGTGGGATTTCTCTGTAGGATTTTGGAAAATAGCTCGAAATAAGGTCTGTGGTTAACATAAATTTAAGAGACGGATCACGTTTTCTTCTACGACATTAAATACATCAGCAGTAACCCCCACCCCGGTGATTTTTTTAAAGAGTTAACGTGTCTGAAAAACGATGGCTGTTAACAAGTGGCTGAATAGGACTACAGATCTGTAGTCTATTATTACGTACAACGTCTATTACAACGTCTATTAAGCCGAAAACGTAAACACTCTCGCTAAATGTGTTAGCTCATCTTTGTAAAACGATATCAGACTGGTGATTGAAACAGCCATGACTTCTAGTTAAATTCAGTGTGGCTAAAAGGAAAAGCTTTGTTAAAATATGCGTCTGCGCGAAAGTCACTTGAAAGGATCTTAAATTGGCGTGACTTTGAAATCGCGGACCCTGCTGTGCTCCTATGTAGTTTGTTTATAGCATAACGTTAGCATTTTGCTTCTGCCAATTAGATTTATGATTTGAAAATGATAAAAGTAGGGTAGACATGTGGAGATTATCCGACTGAACAAAACGTGCATTTATCAAACAGGTTCGTCTTCCACAGATCTTATTTATTACCATATTCCATACTATAACACCAAATCCAAATGCTTTTTTGTCCCATGCGCACGTTACTCCCGGGTCGGCTTACAAAAACACGTCTCCCCTGCACCACTCTATGCAGGACTATTTTACTATTATTAATAGGTCTCCAACTAACCGATGATTAGTATGTTAATTATGATCTCAATGTATTGTTTTGTCTACTAAAAGTGAGGAAATCATTTGAAATCATGTAAATGTAATGATCCATAGCACAAGGCATTATTCTCAATACCTTAGTTGCTTGTTTAAAAAAAAAGTAAGGTTAATTATTACCATAGATGACTAAATCCTGTCAGAAGCTAAGAGGGAGAAGGGTTTGCTTGAAGAAAAAAAAATCGAACACTCATGTATCAAAATGACTACCAAATAATTTCAAATCAATGAATCATCAATAAACTGACAAATGGTCAGGTAGACCGAAACCAGTGACATATAATTGTAAGAGCAACAATAGCAAGAAGTCCAAATGACAATTAGAGAAGCTGTCAATATGATCAGATTGTCTGAAACTGTAGTGTATGTTAAAATAATGTTTTCTTTGCATATCTTGAGAAAACGCACAGCATGAACTGTGTATAGTGTTGCTGCAGAAAACAAGCCACAAGTAACAGCCATATATGTAGGTTGTTGCTAAATTAACTTTATAAATAACATTGAATGAAATCATTTTACAGTCCAACTTTTATTTACATACACACTCACACACCAATGACTGAACAAGCACAGCATATTCCTAAACATCTTTCTCAAGGACATGAGCCCCGGGGATCGCCAGCATTGCAATAATTGGACGACCCACTGCTGATCTACAGGCGCCATGTTTAGTTGCTGTTAAAATACTGAAACATGTTGGCTCCTAACAGGAAGTTGCGCAAGGGATGAGTGGTTTGCAATTTTAATTTGTACTTATCTACAAAACAAAACAATTTACATTACAGTAATACTTATATTTAAGTGAATTGTATGTCAAGGGGCAGGAGGAATAATTGTACTGGTAATCTTATTTTACTAACCAATGTATCCAAATGTCCTTTTTCTGCTGGAACTGTATGTCCTGGTCATTTTAGGCGGAGGTGTTGATTGTGTTTGTTGCCAAAGATTGTATTTGGATCAGAACAGGGGTAGAAATCTATCTTGAAGTGTTAAAATTATGTTTTTATTTGCATTTTAGACTTTTGAGGGCACTGCTAATTCAGAAATCTGTATCTAAGCTCATTTCATTTTAGACACACACAAAAACACATACTTTAATAAGTAAATGTGGCATAAACAAGCCTCGTAAGTGCCTTTTACTACTGCAGTTTGCTAGTCTGCTTCAGTGGTAATTGCTGTGTCAAAAGCCTTTACTTAATAATGAGGAAATAAATTATTTGCAAAACCATAACCCCTGTTACTGTACGGATCAGGCCTCTGCCTTGTCTTCCAGGCTGAACATGCTGGGTCAAATGCTTCTTAAATATCTTTTAGATACCCTATTCTGCCTTTATTATATAATACACGATTCAATTATGTGCTTCTGGTTTTGATCAAGAGTCGGCTTCTTTGCCTTTAAGGCAAATGCTTTATCTTGTCCGTCACTGTCCTTCCTCCCTTCGTCCTTCTATCTCTGTACTTCCCTCTCATCATCTCTCATCCCCTGTATCATTGATTTAACCTCACTTTGTACGGCTAGCCTTCAGTCCCTGCAGACCCTGCTTCAAGAACAATTTGTTTCAGCCTTCTCTCAAGCACCTCTGAAAAGATACACCTCACTGAGACAGGAACAGGATAGCCTATAGTGGTGCAAGGAGATGATGATTCCTAAAAAATACTGACTGACTATAATACAATGCTACATTTCACATTGTTTTCATTCATTTCAAAATTAATATTCAACATGAAAGGAATGTTACATGTCGAAAACTATAAGAAGACTATGGTTCTTTGTGTTGAATCACAATGTTTAAAGAAAAACACGACCAAACCCTAAAGAACCACATCCAAACAACATCCAAAACCTGCAGAAGTGAACACGCCCAGCTAAAATTAGATTACTTTTAGACTTTTAGATTTTTAGCACACAAAATTAACGCTTATTCACCCTATAACATTCATCTCCAATGTTAAGGTGCGTTTGAGGTCCCACCAGTCACACTTTTATGTAAATAACATGCTTTTTGTTTACTAGCTGTGTCGTTTCCTTCCCTAATCTTACAAATACTGCATCCAGTCATAAATAATGACTAAATCAGCGCTCTGGTTTTTTGACCCAAAAAAGATAAATGCAGCACAGCTTGTGTGCATGTGTGTGTGCATGTGTCAGAGAGACGTATTAGGGAGAAGAGAAGAGCATGTTGGTGACTGCTTCCCCTTCCTCCTGCTCATCCTCTATAGTCTGCCTCTCCCGAGTGGAAATGCCCTGTGAAGAGGTCGGATATGAATTCATTTTACGCTGAGATGAAGTTATTAATGCTCGCCATCTGTTATCGTCAGCTAGCTGCCAGAATGGCACAACACAAAGTGGAATGCAGCACCAGTTGGAGAGTTGCAGACGTCAACAGTGAGACACATGGTGCCACCATGGTATTGATGGATGGCCTTTTTCGGAGCCTATGGTCTGTTTACTGAGCAATTGTTTCTCCATTCCTGAGAAAAAACATAGGTTCAAAGAGACAAGAAGAAACGCTTATAGTGATAGGGAAGAAACATTTTTTATGTGTTGGGCCTTCGGAGAGAACAATGTGATGTAAAGCGCTATTCTTGTATAAATCCTTTCAATGAATAGTTCTGGACTATGTCATGTTGCGAACATGCACTCTTTGCATAATAATCATTGCTAGACAGAGATTTCAAGAGGAATGATTTTGCCATAGTGTCCATTTTTTTCTTAATTTTAATGGTTAACTTACATTAAACAAATCTATTTCTTTACTTTGCTATACATTAAAGAAGATGGCATGCACACACCTCTCTATATAGAACCAATTTCACGAACAAACTAAAATCTACTCCAGTATATGTTCGATTAAATGTGACTGTCTTCTGACAACTGCATTTGGTATTTGCATACGGATGCCAGCTTAGCCGTATAGTTTGCCCACTTAAATGTGTACCTGATTTGGTTTTCAAGAGCTTCCTGATGATAAATTAACCATTATGCTGTTTTACACGCTGCTGGCTGCATAATTCATCACTGAGGAAATTGGTGCACATGAGAGCATGCCATATTTGATCAGCATAAAGTGTCAAATATTTTTTTCTTGAAAGATGAATTCCCTGGATGATAAAACAGAGCTTGAGGTTAAAGATTGTTGTTACTGAAAGTGTAGACTATGGCAGCAAAGGCTCACTGTTTAGTCTTGACTGATTGTTGGAAGTGATTATATTTGCTGTTTTCTGACTGGACATGTCTAAATTCTATTTCTCTATTGGCCTTACTGTTTTAACAGATCTCCACATGCCACTCGTTATAGTTTTCAGACTGATGACTCCATCAGTGCCATTATTGATCACTCACTTACAAATTGTTAATTAATAGAAAATAGAACAAAACCTGGCCAACATTGTTCCTGTAATCAGATTGGATTAGAGAAGTAGTAGTTTATTATTCAAAACTAATTACAGTAAGAGTTTCCTGGGAAGCGAAGACCATTCACCGTTCAAGCTGCTCAGATAAAATATGTTTTTCATTCAGTTGAAAATATTCAGTTTGCAAAATACTACATTCAAACGTTAATAAAATGTATTGTTATGTTATTGTTATTGTGAATTCTGCACATTGTAAATGCACATATTTGTATTCAAATTGTAATTGCATTTCTATGGGTACACTTATATTTCAATGTACATATTGCTATATTTTTTATGTGAAATTTTTCATCACATTTATTTGTATTTATGTGTATGTATGCACCATGACACTAATACAAATTCCTCAAATGTGTTAACCTACTTGGCAATAAACCTGATTGTGATTGTGATTGCTATCAAGACTGACAGAATGTCACTGTTATTGATATGGATTATTAAATGTGGCCATGTTATTTGAGCTGAAAGGTAATATCAGCATACTAACTGACAACAGGCAACATGGTGATGTTTAGCAGGTTTAATCTTGTTCACCGACTTAGCTTTACCTATCCAATTTGTTTGTCAGCAAAACATACAGATTGCAGCATAGGCTGATGTTATGAGTTTTGCAGACGATTATGATCTAAACGATTGGAAATATTACACATTTTTCACCTGAAAATGGCACTATTAGTAAATTCAGGATATCACCGAAGTCATAACCGTCAAAACCACATGTCCTATCAATCTCATAGTTATTAAGACAAGTCACTAAAAAACAATATCTCATGTTGGAGCTCGAAGAAAATCTCATGATCGTTAAACTCAATAAGAATCGTCCTCTCGTGACAAAAAGTTTGATGTTAAATTCTGGTTTTCTCAAAACGAGATTCAATCAGAGTTTTAACCCATCAACGCGTACGATATTTCATTTAGTGGTTCAAAGGAGTAAAATGAGTCACCCGTGTTGTCAAAATTATTCTACAGCCTTAAACAATTACACAAATGCATAATCTCTCTCAGCGTGTTTGCTCTCAGCAGGATATCCTGACCTATTTTTATGAAACAAAGCAATCACATCCGAGTAACCACAAGACCCAAACTGAAGTGATTATATCTGACAGAAAACAATGAATCAGCCGGTGCAGCAAGTGCTTGAAGTTAATGAAAAACAAACGGGGTTATCGCAGGAGGGAGAAAAAGTAAATACTTGTTATTGAACTGAATCAACTCACAGAATATCATTTATCATACGTTTACATCGTTGACTATAGCAGCCTAGTGAAACAACAATCCAATGGGAGGAAATAATACAAAATGATATAAGTATGAAGTAGTAGTCGTAGTATTGCTGGTAATTAAACATAGTAAAAGGTAGTTGATAACTATTAACACTGATACTGGATAAATGTTGTGAGCTGTGCTAATAAAACCTCAGAATTTGTCTTGATGCAAGGTGAGAAAAAAAGAGTCTTCACGATGGTATCTTTCGAAAGCAATATATACTAAAACATAAAGATGATAAGCAAAGGACACTATAATGAATTTGCTATCTTCCCATTGAAGGAAAACAAATGTCCCCCTATTTTATTCATAGCCATGTTATACACTAAAATAACCTGTATATCTGCTGACATTGAATAAAGGCATATTATGCTATAATGTATATTTATTATTCTATGTTCTTCATCTAAAATATTTCCATGATCATAGAACCCACAGCGAATACTGGCCGGCTTATTTAAAGTGGATATCAGGGCATGGTCTTATAATAATCCATACAGAAAGAAAAAAATGTCCTCTTGTTGCTTGCACGTGCGTGTGCTCGTGTGCGCGTGCGTGTTTGTGTTGCGACAAAGATTAAAAAAAAGTGAGTGTACATTAATGTGAAGGGGTGGATGTATTCCTTTTTTTTTTCCTATGTTCGTTTTTAATGCAAAGTGCAGACGCAGAGCCATAAGACCATATAATCACTCAAATAAGTAGGGAGAGTTTTTAAAAAAGAACGGTGGGAATACGCGACTAAAACCACACACACATCACACAAATACACACTCACCTCTCTGTTGGTAAGACGTCTTAATTTGGCTGTTTTTTTGACAAATATCTCCTGAGACTCATTACGATTGAGCTGATGGTAGCAGAAAGACAGACCAAACAAGAGACATTTCATCGTGTTCTGGGTTCTGTGGAGATAAACTAAATCCCACCACAGGAACAGAGCTTTTATGGTGAAAGTGAAGATCTATTTCTTCTTTTGGCTCATTTAAATGCCATCACAGAGGATATATTATTAATGACGCTGAGATGTGAGACTGCCTGTACTTTTGGCTTTAAATGAATCGGTTGGGGAAAGCAGAAGCTCAAGTGGGGAATTTGTGGCTTTATGGAACTATTTACTGTAGATAGGACTGAACCAGACCAATGGAGAGTGAATAGAGTGGTGCATGGATGACGTATTTTTGTAGGCCGACCCGGAAGTAAGCTGCGCATGGATTCCTTCGACAAAAAAGGCGATTTCTCAATAAGGATTTTGGAATATTGTGAAAAGTAAGATCTGTGGAAAACGTACCTGTTTGATAAATGCTTGTTTTGTTCAGTCGGATAATCTCCACGTCTGCCCTACTTTTATAATTTTCTAATCATAAATCGCCAGTAGCAAAATGCTAACATTATGCTATAAACAAACTACAGACCAGTACAGCAGGGTTGCACGACTTCAACGTCACGCCAACTTAAGATCCTTTCAACTGACTTGAATACAGATTCAATATTGTACAAGTTGAAGTGTTAGTTTTAAGAGTTTGCAAGAGTTGCTTTCAAGCAGAACAGGGGCAAATAAACTAAGCGGGAGTGTTTACGTGTTCGGCGTAATGACGTACAACGTCCTCGACAGCTTCTGTAGTCCTATTCAGCCACTTATTAACAACCATCGTCAACTCTTCAAAAATCACCAGTGGGGTCACTGCTGATGTATTTAATGTCTTAGAACAAAACGTGAGACCAGACAGACCTTATTTCGAGCTATTTTCCAAAATCCTACTGAGAAATCCCATTGACTGAGACGAGGAAACCAGAAGTGGTCAAATGCTAACTCACTTCCAGGTTTTAGGACTTGTTATTGCATCTCTCTATGGTTACACAACATTAGAAGTTAATCTCTTCATATTCAGAAAGCCATCAGATATAAAAGTCAGTAGCACTTCAATAATCACAATGGTACCCCAGTACCCAGAGTAGTTGCAGATAACATGGGCTTGTAAACAAAAAGCTTTGAGGGTGGGGGAATGGGACATGTTTGACTATATCCTAATGAGTTGTTTCAAAAGCCGCGAATCAGCATCAGAGAGGATTTCAGACTAAGATCCCTATCAGAGGTATTGACAGAGAAGGATTTAGCAGGCAATGGAAAAGGAGAGGAAAACAAGCTGATTCCAAACAAAAGCGATAATGAGTTGTTTTAAATGCATTGTCTATTTGAGGGATACTAATCCCTCTTATGTTATTATATGATCGGAAGATCTAACTTATAAACTTGATATGATTATAATGTAATATTGCCTCCTATGCTGCAGCATCACTTTGGTCTTAATCTGGATAATTCACGACATTGAAAGTAATTCCTGCAATAAATGCATACTATTAGTGTTTCAGATATCATCGTTCTATTGTCATGTGACTTCATATATGCGAGATAAACAGTGAGTAGATTAGATATTATTCATTCGTTTTGGAAAATGCATGGGGATGTTGGTTTGTCATATTAAAATCTGCTAAATGTGTCCTTAGAAAGCAAGGTATTCTTCTGTAAGACCGTTAACCTTTACATATATCCTGAAATCAGATGTGTTCTTTGAATACACTGCATAAAAACTTTTGGAGGAAAGCGACACAGCAGGAATCGGGGAAGTGCTAACAATAGAGGTATTTAAATTACACGTTTATACAGAGACAGCCAGAGTGTTTGTAATGAACCCAACATCAAGCTTTTTTAACATCCGCAAATCAGTGGTACAATATACAAAAAAAAAAAAACACGCTGCCGTAAATGATTGCTAAATGTTTAAGGCTTTATAAACTGTGTTGCCAATGACACAAAATAACTCTTTTATTATAAAATGTGCTATCATAATGCCACTAACAGTCATGATGCTGTGCTAGAGAAGTGCTGTGAAAGGAGGGAGTAGCAGCCGAGCGGGATAAATGGATAAAGTTTTGGAGTGGCAGAGCAGGGCTGGGTAGGGACTCTGTAGGGAGGTCAGTGGATGAGCTCTTCATCCCAGTGGGCTTTAGTTCTCATCCCCACAGCACGATGGTAAATGTCACCTCCACCAGACTCTCATTAATGCCACACAGCTTGATAGAGGCCAAAGCTTGGATTGACATTAAAAAAAGAAGAGTACTAAGCAGAATAAGACTGCTATAGAGATACAGTATATGTGTACACTGTGTATATTAAAATGGGCTCAGCACGATAGGAACACTACAAATCTGCACCAATTAAACCATAGAAACACAGATGATAGACACATCCATGCCCTGCAATAATCACTGCACAGGCCTGTATACAAAACTCTTTGTCAGACAAAGCTCTATCTATCCCCCACCACACTCTCAGGTTGATGAATAGCGACGATACATCACTGTTTGTATTGATTTCAGATCATGTTGGAGTTCTATGCACCAACAAACACAAAGACAGGACCACCGGTCAATAAATCAACCTCATGTTATATTCATGTACATCTCAACCAAAGTTTTACCTCTCGCACTATACTGTA